>NC_065571.1:25471464-25794178 GCF_937616625.2 Mercurialis annua
CTAAAAAGATGAAACGTTTGGATTTGTTCCGTAACATTTGTAAAACTTTGTCTTAAATCCCTAAAAAGGTGAAACGTTTTGATTTGTTTCGTAACGTTTGTAAACTTTTGGCTTAAATAGCTAAAAAGGTGAAACGTGTGGATTTATTTCGTAACGTTTGTAAACGTTTGGCTTAAATTGGTAAAAAGGTGAAACGCTTGGATTTGTTTCATAACGTTTGTAAATGTTTGGCTTAAATTGCCAAAAAGGTGAAACACTTGGATTTTTTTCGAAACGTTTGTAAATATTCGGCTTAAATTGCTAAAAAGGTGACACGCTTCGATTTTTTGCGTAACGTTTGTAAATGTTCGGCTTAAATCGCGAAAAAGGTGAAACGCTTGGATTTATTCCGTTACGTTTGTAAACTTTCGGCTTAAATCTCTAAAAAGGTGGAACATTTGGTTTTGTTCCGTAACGTTTTTAAACGTTCGACTTAAATTGCTAAAAAGGTGAAACAATTGGTTTTGTTTCGTAACGTTTGTAAACGTTTTGCTTAAATCGCTAAAAAGGTGAAACATTTGGTTTTGTTTCATAACTTTTGTAATGGTTTGGCTTAAATCGCCAAAAGGGTGAAACGTTTGGTTTTGTTTCATAACCTTTGAAACGTTTGGCTTATATTGCTAAAAAGAAGAAATGTTTGGATTTGTTTCGTAACGTTTGTAAACGTTTGGCTTAAATTACTAAAAAGTTGAAACGCTTGGATTTGTTTCATAACGTTTGTAAACATTTGGCTTAAATTGCTAAAAAGGTGAAACATTTGGATTTGTTTCATAACGTTTGTAAATGTTTGGCTTTGTTTCATAACGTTTGTAAACGTTTGCATTTGTTTCATAACGGTTGTAAACATTTGGTTTTTTTCGTGACTGTTGTAAACGTTTGGTTTTTTTCGAAACGTTTGTAAACGTTAGGCTTAAATTGCTAAAAAGGTGAAACGCTTGGATTTGTTTCGTAACATTTGTAAACGTTTGGCTTAAATTGCTAAAAAGGTGAAACCTTAGATTTGTTTCGTAAACGTTTGGCTTAAATCGCTAAAAATGTGAAACGTTTCGATTTGTTTCGTAACATTTTAAACGTTTGGTTTTGTTTCGTGACGTTTATAAGCATTTGGCTTTAATCGTTAAAAACGTGAAACGTTTGGTTTTGTTTCATAACCTTTGTAAACTTTTGGCTTAAATCACTAAAAGGGATAAGCGTTTGGATTTGTTTCATAACGTTTGTAAACGTTTGGCTTAAATCGCTAAAAAGGTGAAACGTTTGGATTTGTTTTGTAACGTTTGTAAACATTTGGCTTAAATTGCTAAAAAGGTGAAACTCTTGGATTATTTCGTAACGTTTGGCTTAAATCGCTAGAAAGGGGAAACGTTTGGTTTTGTTTCGTAACGTTATAAATGCTTGGATTAGTTTCGTAACATTTGTAAACGTTTTGTTTGTAAACATTTGGCTTAAATCGCTAAAAAGGTTAAACGTTTGGTTATGTTTCGTAAAGTTTTGCTTAAATTGCTAAAAAAGTGAAACGTTTGGACTTATTTCGTAACGTTTGTAAACATTTGGCTTAAATTGCTAAAAAGGTGAAACGCTTGAATTTGTTTCGTAAAATTTTAAATGTCTGGATTTGTATTAAAACGTTTGTAGACGTTTGGCTTAAATCGCTAAAAAGGGGAAATGTTTGGATTTGTTTGGCTTATATTGCTAAAAAGGTGAAACGCTTGGATTTGTTTTGTAACATTTGTAAACATTTGCCTTAAATTGCTAAAAAGGTAAAACATTTGGATTTGTTTCGTAATTTTGTAAATGTTTGGTTAAAATCGCTAAAATGGTGAAATTTTTGGATTTTCCAAACGTTTACAAACGTAACGAAACAAATCCAAACGTTTCACCTTTTTAGCGATTTAAGCCAAACGTTTACAAACGTTACGAAACAAATCCAAATGTTTCCCCATTTTTGCGATTTAAACCAAACGTTTACAAACATTGATGAAACACATTTATGAAACAAATCCAAACGGTTCCCATTTTAGCAATTTAAGCCAAACGTTTACAGACGTTACGAAACAATCCAAACGTTTCACCTTTTTAGCGATCTAAGCCAAACGTTTACACACGTTACGAAACAAAACCAAATGTTTCACATTTTTAACGATTTAAGCCAATTGTTTACAAATGTTACGAAATAAATTCAAACGTTTCATCTTTTTAGAAATTTAAGCCAAATGTTTACAAAAGTTACGAAACAAATCCAAACGGTTCCCCATTTTAGCGATTTAAGCCAAACATTTACTAACATTACGAAACAAATAGCTAAAACGTTGCGAAACAAACGTTTACAATCGTTACGAAACCAATCCAAACGTTTAAAACGTTGCTACACAAATCCAAACGTTTCACATTTTTAGCAATTTAAGCAAAACGTTTATAAACGTTACGAAACAAATCAAAACGTTTTACCTTTTTAGCAATTTAAGCCAAACGTTTACAAACGTTACGAAACAAAACCAATCGTTTAAAACGTTACGAAACAAAACTAAACATTTAGATTTTTAGCGATTTAAGCGAAATGTTTACAAGCGTTTCGAAACAAAACCAAACATTTACAAACGTTATGAAAATAAATTTTATTTTTCGTGGGATTTTAAAATAGTATCGACCAATTATTTTATGAATTTTTTTTTTGTTTCAACGTAAGCAAAAGCGGGCAAGTACTCTGTTAAAAAAATAAGACATTTTGTATAGTTGATTTTTAGGGTAATAATGGCACTTGTATTTTAGCTTATTGACCATAATAGATTTAAAGCAATCAAAGAAAAATTTAAAAATGGTAATATTAACCATGGATAACTTTATAAAGGGTAGCAGTAAATAAAATAATCGAGACATTATTTAATTATTGAACAAAAAAAATGATGATTAGGTTAAAAGGCAAACCTAGCAAAGGCTAAAAATCAAGATATTTTAATTTTGATAATTTTAGTTGGCAATAAAATTAACCTAAAATATGAGATGATCATAGTTTGAATTTCATAGTAAGTTTATGTTAAGTAAATAAAATAAATTTGGTAATGACCTATAGTAGATTTACGATGGTCAAGACAAGTATAATTGATTCGGAAAGGGGTTCCGAAATGAGAAAAATAAGTTAAAAGGAGAAATAAGGTGTTGTGAGTTAGAAAAAGGGATTATGAAAATTCGAGGACGAATTTTTATAAGGGGGAGTGAATGTAATACCCATATTTGGTGTGTATGGAATTTTTAAAGAAAAGGATAAAATTGGAAATTTTATTGGGAACTTATAGCCTACGAAGCGATATTTTTGATATCGATTAAGGTTCTAATTAAGTTATAATAATTATTTAAGAATTTTACGTGTTTGTGTGTGTGCATGAGTAATTATGTGATTTAATTATTTTACATGGGTGGCATTTTGGTAATTTCGGCCATAACAAGTAAATTTGGTTAAAATATTAAAATGTCGATTTATCACGGAGTTTAATGTATTTGGGGTTTGAATAAAATAAAAATGAGACGGAAACGGTTTTCAAGAAAAGATTTTGTATTTTTTCGAAAACCGACAAAATAATGATTGGAAATTGTTTTATTATCATAAATAGTAAAACGACAAGGGAAATATTTATATTTAAGAGGATAAGGACACATGGAATACATGTGTCAAACATGCATGTCTATATGTCACTTTAGTAAAGAGACTTTTTAATTTATTAAGACAAAATTTAAATTATGATCTAAAAATAGGAAAAAATAAAATACCTTTTACTTTGGCCGAATCTACCTTAGGCTAAAATACCATCTTTTCCTTTTTTTCAAGCTCCTTAAGGTAAGAACTAAATTAACTTTATGTTTGTACTTGATTTAATGTTACTGTTTTAAAGAAAATTCTCTCTTTTGTGTTCTTGATGAATTGTGGGGGTGTGCTTAAAATTTGATTTTCTTTGTAAAGTTTGAGTCTTTGCCATGATCAAAAAATGTGGGTCTTGAATTTTAAAAGAAATTTCGGATTTAAAAAAAATAGATTTTTAAGACTTGAAATTTACATGCAATAGGGTTTTTAAATAAGTTGAGGTCATCAAAGAAATGGGTAAAGGTTAATTTCGAATTAATCCAAGTATTTTTTATACCTAAGAGTTAAAATTCTTAAATGATTTCAAGAGCCATTTATAATAGTTAAAAAGCTGAAATTTTTGAAAATTGGGTATTTTATGGAATTTTTAAGTTAAATAAAGTTATTTAAGTAAGAGATAAAAAGGAGAAAAATTTGTTGGTAATGGCCAAATATTTGTTGAAGAACTTTGAGAAAAAAAACTTGAAAATTTCACTTATTAATGGATGTATTTCTATAGTAAATTTATGGTTTAAATGGTTTATTAAGAGGGTATTTTTAATCTAAGAAAAATCTGGAAATAATATAGTTGGGGGTGATAATAGAATTTACTATGTTGATCATAAAATATCGAAGAAAAAAATTAATTTTTTAACTTGGTCATTTTGATATTGCCGAAATATATGGGTCAACAATTGAAAATTTGATTTGTAAATTGTTGAATCTTAGATTGAAATGGTTTATTGGAAAGTTAAATGTTTAAGTTAATTTAATTGAAAAATGCCGAATATGTATAAGAATTTTTAAGGTAAATTTTAGGGTTAATGTTAAAAAAAGAAATCACGAACTTTACACGTTTTCTCATTTTAATCACGAGGTTTAAATTTTCTCATTTTCATACACGAACTACCACTTTTTTTTCAAATTCATACATGGTGTTGAGGTGGCACTCATTAATTTGTGTAAAATGACCTCCACCTCAGCGAATTACACCAATGGAGCCGTGACACATCAGCACCGTGCATGAATTTGAGAAAAAGTGGTAGTTCGTGCATGAAAATGAGAAAATTTAAAATGCATGATTAACATGAGAAAACATGTAAAGTTCGTGAATTTTTATGACTTTACCCCTAATTTTATGATTTGTGGGTAAATTTTTTATGGAATTTATGTCTTGTTCAATGCTTTAGATTTTTTATGTAATAGGGTGTTTTAAATTGCTTTTGTGAAATTGTATGATAAATGTTTCTGGTTAATATTGAATCTTTGTATATTGTTGGCCGAATAAATGATAGGGTGAAATAGGCATAATTTGTGAAAATATTGTATGAACTATTTGTGATTGAATGATTTAGGAGGCATAAATATATGTGGAATTTGTTAGAATGTTAGTGGTTAATTAAATATGTGTTGGCCGAATAAATATTGAAAAATGGCATGGATTTATGTAGTGTAAAAATTGCTAAATTTTGATGGAAATGTTAAGGTGTGAAATGGTGAGATAGATATAATTTTCATTTGGTTAAAATGGTGTTTATAAATATGTTGGCATGTTAAAGTAGCTAAAAATACTAAGTGCTAAATTGTGGTGTGTTGGCCGAATAGTGTAAGCATTGTTGGATAAATTTTGTGAGAAATTATTTGGTATTGATTGTTTATAATTGTATGCTTAGTCTAGTAATTAACCAAGTGTTGGTTAATTAGGTTGATGATTAAATCTATGGCATGAGATTTTAGAAATGCTAAATTTATAATGAATTGAAATTAATTGTTATGAATTTTTGGTGATTAGGTGATAGAGAGATGGGGTACTGGTCGGCGAAGCACTACCGGCCGGTGAATGGAGCACGGTGGCTTTGTTCTACCGAGCCACGGCACGGTTGGGTTAAAAATCCAAACCCAAACCGTTAAGGACCAAGACCGATTGAATGGAGTTCCAGAATAGGACCTTGGACTAAATACTGTAGACATGACTTAATGTTAAAATATGGACTTAAATAAATTTAATGGATTAAATAAAATATAAATAAAAGACTAAAATGTATTTTATAAAAGTTTAAAGGCTTATATTTTATTTAATGGAATTAAATGGACCTAGAATGTATGATAGGTCTAAATTTGTTTAGTTTAAATAAAATTGTAAATTTTTAAATTTTGTTTAAACCCAAAAGTCATATTTTCTATATGGACTATTGTAAAGTTATGAATCAATTACTATTTAATTAAAATTGAAATTTTAATTAGAGGATTATGATTCATTTGACATTAGGGGAATTAATAAAGACTATAAATAATAGTGAAAGGGCAAAATGGTAAATTGATATAGAGAAGGTAGAATGAACCGAACCGGACTTTGATTTAAATTAAAATTCCTAAGTTCCCGATAATTAGAAAGGACTTCGTACGTTGTGAAATACGATTAGTGTTGTATTCGTATAGTTTGTTAGGGTCAAATCTTAGAATAAAGCGTTTTCTTCCAGGAATCTACTCGAACGTTAAGGTGTGACGAAATGTCAATCTTTGGAGGAGCGTATCTACAAGGTGTCAGTTGAAATAGACCGAGAAGCTAGCGATGGAATAACGCGGCTTAAAATTATTTTGTGGACTACAGTCTGTGAGTTTACATTTTTACATGCACGTATTAAAATAATAAAAATATTTTACTCTAATAAGAGAATATAATTATTATAAATATTTTAAGTATTTTTAAATTATATCGTGGTATATATATATATATATATATATATATATATATATATATATTTCAAAGATGTGAATTTTGAAACAGATAAAATATGATCTGGATTTGACTTAACGAAACGTGCCTTCTATTAGGCGGTAATAAAGCTAAGTGATCACTAGATAAAGGGAGATACGTATTTTATTTTTAAGTAATGCGTGAATGTGAATGGTAAGTCTAAGGCGACGGCCTAGACATGGTGGGAGAGTTCTGAGACGACGGTCTAGAACCCCGAACAGATTGACGACACAGTGGCGAAACTGGCCCCGTCGAACGATCTAAAGATTAACAGCGACGGAACGAGAGAGTTCTGTTGTTAGATCTAAAGTGAAGTTGGAAACAGGCTAAAGTACGGTTTAGCGCTGTATGGATTAGTGGATGAATAAACTAACGGCAAAAGAACGTACGGAATCTGTCGATTAGTTACGGAGACTTAAAGGATTTGCGTTTACGAACGTTTTATGGATATATGTTTGTGGAAATCCAACCGGTATCATTATTTTGATATGCGTATTTTGAATTGTATTTGTTTTGTTTAATATATGTGTGTAAACTTGCGAACTCATCAGTATATCTGACCCATGTTGTTGTACTTTTTTTTCAGGTACGTAGACTGTCATTGATGGGACTTCATATTCTTGCTTCATGAAGTCTCTTTTTGGGTCAGGTGGTATTATGTGAAAAGTATCTGGTAGCGCTGCAGTAGACCAGTCTAGATATAC
This sequence comes from Mercurialis annua, assembly GCF_937616625.2. Classification (NCBI taxonomy): domain Eukaryota; kingdom Viridiplantae; phylum Streptophyta; class Magnoliopsida; order Malpighiales; family Euphorbiaceae; genus Mercurialis; species Mercurialis annua. Next base: position 25,478,798 of record NC_065571.1, read on the forward strand.
AGACGCTAGCATGCTTTTGTTGCGATGAGTTGCCACGTATCAACTCTGCTTTATATTTCATCGTATGTTTATATTATGTGTATGTATGCATGCTTAAACTCTTTTGTGTTGCGATGCTTCTCGGGTATGTGTATTACCGAGATGTGTGAAAAAATAGTTGGAAACTGTAATGACATCGCTATGGTATGTTTAAAGTGGGCCCGACGTTGCAAGTATTTAGTTGTTATGTTTAACTTTAACGGTTATCGGTTTCGGGAAGGAATGGTATCCCAATTGTGTTTGAAACGATAACACCCAGTTTTTTTAAATGCTTAAACTGGAAAAGAATTTTTATAAATAATTCCGCGAAAAACATTTACACCCAGTTTTCAGAATATTAACTCTTGGTTTTCGGAAATTAATTATTAAAACCATTCGTTTAAAAGAATGTGATTTTTATTTTAAGGCTTGCTACGGGATTCAGAACAACCACTCCCATTCCCTAACGCCGGTCTCGATCCGAGAATCGGGTCGTGAAAAAAAATCCAAACGTTTCCCCATTTAGCGATTTAAGCCAAACTTTTACAAACGTTACGAAACAAATTTACGAAACAAATCCAAACGATTCACCTTTTTGGCAATTTAATCTAAACGTTTACGAATGTGACGAAATAAATCCAAACAATTCATTTTTTTTAGCAATTTAAGCCTAACATTTACAAATGTTACGAAACAAAACCAAACGTCTTGCATTTTTAGCGATTTAAGCCAAACGTTTAAAAACGTTACAAAACAAATCTAAACGTTTCACCTTTTTAGCAATATAAGCCAAACGTTTACAAACGTTATGAAACAAATCAAAACGTTTCACTTTTTTAGCGATTTAAGCCAAACGTTTACAAACATTACAAAACAAATTCAAACGTTTCACCGTTTTAGCAATTTAAGCCAAATATTTACAAACGTTACGAAACAAATCGAAATGTTTCCCCATTTTAGCGATTTAAGCCAAATGTTTACAAACGTTACTAAACAAATCCAAGCGTTTCACCTTTTTAGCAATTTAAGCCAAACGTTTACAAACGTTACAAAACAAATCCAAATGTTTCCCCATTTTAGTGATATAAGCCAAACGTTTATAAACGTTACGAAACAAATCCAAGCGTTTCACCTTTTTAGCAATTTAAGCCAAAAGTTTCCAAACATTACGAAACAAATCCAAACGCTTCACATTTTTAGGGATTTAAGCCAAATGTTTACTAACATTACGAAACAAATCCAAACTTTTCCCCATATTAGGGATTTACGCCAAATGTTTACAAATGTTACGAAACAAATACAAATATTTCCCCATTTTTAGCGATTTAAGCCAAACGTTTACAAAAGTTATGAAACAAAACCAAATGTTTCGCCTTTTTAGCAATTTAAGCCAAACGTTTACAAACGTTACGAAACAAATCCAAGCGTTTCACCTTTTTATAATTTAATCCCAACGTTTACAAACGTTACGAAACAAAACCAAACGTTTGGAAAATCGCTAAAAAGGTTTACAAATGTTACGAACCAAAACCAAATGTTTAAACTTTTTAGCGATTTAAGCCAAACGTTTACAAACTTTACGAAACAAAACCAAACGTTTAAAACTTTACAAAACAAATCCAAATGTTTCACATATTTAACGATTTAAAGCAAACGCTTACAAACATTACAAAACAAATTCAAAGGTTTCGACTTTTTAGAGATTTAAGTCGAACGTTTCAAACATTTACAAACGTTACAAAACAAATCCAAATGTTTCACCTTTTAGCGATTTAAGCTAAACGTTTACAAACGTTACGAAACAAATCCAAACGTTTCACCTTTTTAGCGATTTAAGCCAAACGTTTACAAACGTTACGAAACAAATCCAAATGTTTCGCCTTTTTAGCGATTTAAGGCAAACGTTTACAAACATTACGAAACAAATCCATACGTTTAACCTTTTTAGCGATTTAAGCCAAACGTTTACAGACGTTACGAAACAAAACATGATATTCACCTTTTTAGCAATTTAAGCCAAACGTTTAGAAACGTTACGAAACAAATCCAAGCGTTTCACCTTATTAGCATTTTAATCCGAACGTTTACAAACGTCACGAAACAAAACCAAACGTTTAGCAAATCGCTAAAAAGGTTTACAAAGGTTACGAGCCAAAACCAAACGTTTAACCTTTTTAACGATTTAAGCCAAACGTTTACAAACTTTACGAAACAAAACCAAACGTTTTGCCTTTTTAGAAATTTAAGCCAAACGTGTACAAACGTTACGAAACCAATCCAAACTTTTCACCTTTTTAGCAATTTAAGCCAAACGTTTACAAACGTTACGAAACCAAAACCAAACATTTCCCCTTTTTAGCGATTTAAGCCAAATGTTTATAAACGTTATGATAGAAATCCAAACATTTCACCTTTTTAGTTGTATAAGTCAAACCTTACGAAACAAATCCAAACGTTTCCCCTTTTTAGAGATTTTAGCCATACGTTTACAAATGTTTTGAAACATATACAAACGTTTCCCCTTTTAGCAATTTAAACCAAACGTTTACAAACGATATAAAACAAATCCAAGCATTTCACCTTTTTAGCAATTTAAGCGAAACGTTTACATACGTTACAAAAAAATTCAATCGTTACACCTTTTTAGCAATTTATGCAAAACGTTTACAAACGTTAAGAAACACATCTGAAACTTTCATGTTTTTAGCGACTTAAGCAAAACGTTTACAAACGTTACGAAACAAATCCAAACGTTTGATCTTTTTAGCAATTTAAACCAAACGTTTACAAACGTTACGGAACAAATCCAAGCGTTTCACCTTTTTAGCAATTGAAGCCGAACATTTACAAACGTTACGAAACAAAGACAAACGAAACAAAACCAAATGTTTATAAACGTTTGTCTTTGTTTCGTAACGTCTCCAAACGTTTGGATTCACCTTTTCAGCAATTTAAGCCAAACGTTTATAAATGTTGCGAAACAAATCGTAACGTTTCACATTTTTAGCGATTTAAGCCGAATGTTTACAAATATTACGACACAAAACCAAATGTTTGACCTTTTTAGCGATATAAGCCAAACATTTATAAAACGTTTACAAACATTACGAAACAAAACCAAACGTTTCACCTTTTTAGCAATTTAAGTGAAACATTTACAAACGTAACAAAAAAAATTTCACCTTTTTATCAATTTAAGCGTAACGTTTAGCAACGTTACCAAACAAATACAAACATTTCACCTTTTTAGCAATTTAAGCCAAACGTTTACAAATGTTATGAAACAAATCCAAACATTTCACCTTTCCCCATTTTAGCGATTTAAGCCAAATGTTTAAAAACGTTACGAAACAAAACTAAACGTTTAAACCATTACGAAACAAAACTAAACAAATCCAAACGTTTCACATTTTTAGCGATTTATGCCAAACGTTTACGAACGTTACAAAACAAGTCCAAGCTTTTCACCCTTTTAAAAATTTAAGCCAAACGGTTACAAACGTTACGAAACAAATCCAAGCGTTTCACCTTTTTAGCAATTTAAGCAAAATGTTTAAAACATTAGGAAACAAAACCAAACAATTCACCTTTTTAGCGATTTATGCCAAACGTTTACAAACGTTACGAAACAAATCCAAATGTTTCACCTTTTAAGGGATTTAAGCCAAACATTTACAGACGTTACGAAACAAATGTAAAAGTTTCACCTTTTGAGCGTTTTAAGCCAAACGTTTACAAACGTTACGAAACAAAACCAAATGTTTACAAACTTTAGGAAACAAAACCAAGCATTTCACCTTTGTAAAAGTTTTACCTTTTTAGCGTTTTAAGCCAAAAACCAAATGTTTACAAACTTTACGAAACAAAACCAATCGTTTACAAACGTTATAAAACAAATCCAAACATTTCACCTTTTTAGCGATTTAAGCCAAACGTTTACAAACTTTACGAAACAAAACCAAGCGTTTCACCTTTTTAGCAATTTAACCCAAACGTTTACAAATGTTACGAAACAAATCCAAGTGTTTCACCTTTTTCACATTTTTAGCAATATAAGCCAAACGTTTTGAAACGTTGTGAAACAAAACCAAACGTTTCAAACATTACGAAACAAATCCAATCGTCTCATATTTTTAGCAATTTAAACCAAACGTCTACAAACGTTAAGAAACAAATGCAATTGTTTCACCATTTACGCCATTACAGCCTAACGTTTGGAAACGTTACGGAACAAAACCAAACGTTTCACCTTTTTAGCAATTTATGCCAAACGTGTACAAACGTTTTGAAATAAATCCAAACGTTTGACCTTTTTAGCGATTTAAGCCAAACGTTTACAAACGTTAAGTAAAAAACCAAACATTTCCCCCTTTTAGCGATTTAAGCCAAACGGTTACAAATGTTACGAAACAAATCCAAACGTTTCACTTTTTTAGCGATTTAAACCAAACGTTTATAAATTTTACGAAACAAAACCAAACGTTTCACCTTTTTAGCGATCTAAGCCAAACGTTTACAAACGTTACGAAACAAAACCAAACGTTTAAAACGTTACCAAAAAATCCAAACGTTTACCAACATTACGAAAAAAATCCAAATGTTTCAGTTTTTTATTGATTTAAGCCAAACGTTTACAAAGGTTACGAAACAAAACCAAGCGTTTCATTTTTTTACCAATTTAAGCCAAACGTTGACAAACGTTGCGAAACAAATCCAAGCGTTTCATATTTTTCACATTTTTAGCGATTTAAGCCAAACGTTTACCAACGTTACCAAACAAAACAAAACGTTTAAAATGTTACGAAACAAATGCAAACGTTTCCCATTTTTAGCAATTTAAGCCAAACGTTTACATAAGTTACAAAACAAATCTAAACGTTTCACCTTTTTACCGATTTAAGCCAAACGTTTGGAAATGTTTGGGAACAAAACCAAACGTTTCACCTTTTTAGCAATTTAAACCAAACGTTTACAAGCGTTACGAAATAAATCCAAACATTTTACATTTTTAGCGATTTAAGCCAAATGTTTACAAACGTTACGAAACAAAACCAAACGTTTCGCAAATCGCTAAAAAGGTTTACAAACGTTACGAGCCAAAACCAAATGTTTACCCTTTTTAGCGATGTAAGCCAAATGTTTACAAATTTTATGAAACAGAACCAAACGTTTCACCTTTTTAGCAATTTAAGCCAAACGTGTACAAACGTTACGAAACAAATCCAAACGTTTCTCCTTTTTAGCGATTTAAACCAAACGTTTACAAACGTTACGAAACCAAAACCAAACATTCCCCCTTTTTAGCGATTTAAGCCAAACGTTTAAAAACGTTACGAAACAACTGTAAACATTTCGCCTTTTTAGCGTTTTAAGCCAAACATTTAGAAACGTTATGAAACAAAAAATAACGTTTCCCATTTTAGCGATTTAGGCAAATAATTTACAAACGTTACGACACAAAACCAAACGTTTATAACGTTACGAAACAAATCCAAACGTTTACTAACGTTACGAAACAAATTCAAACGTTTACAAACGATACGAAACAAATTCAGACGCTTCACCTTTTTAGCAATTTAAGCCCAACTTTTACAAACTTTACGAAGCAAAACTAAGCGTTTCACCTTTTTAGTAATTTAACCCAAACGTTTAAAAATGTTACGAAACAAATCCAAGCGTTTCACCTTTTTCACATTATTAGCAATTTAAGCCAAACATTTACAAACGTTACGAAACAAAACCAAACGTTTCAAACATTACGAAACAAATCCAAACGTCTCACATTGTTAGCAATTTAAGCCAAACGTTGACAAACGTTATGAAACAAAAAAATGTTTCTAAACATTATAAAACAAAGCCAAACGTTTATAAACGTTACGAAACAAATGTAAAAGTTTTACCTTTTTAGCGTTTTAAGCCAAACGTTTACAAACGTTACGAAACAAAACCAAATGTTTCCCCTTTTTAGCGATTTAAGCCAACCATTTACAAACATTATGAAACAAAACCATACGTTTATAACTTTACGAAATAAATCCAAACGTTTACAAACGTTACAAAACAAATCCAAACATTTCACCTTTTTAGCGATTTAAGCCAAACGTTTACAAACTTTACGAAACAAAACCAAGCCTTTCACATTTTTAGCAATTTAACCCAAACGTTTACAAACGTTACGAAACAAATCCAAGCGTTTCACCTTTTTCACATTTTTAGTAATATAAGCCAAACGTTTTGAAACGTTGCGAAAGAAAACCAAACATTTCAAACATTATGAAACAAATCCAAAGGTCTCACATTTTTAGCAATTTAAGTCAAACGTCTACAAACGATACGAAACAAATCCAATAGTTTCACCTTCTAAGCGATTTAAGCCTAACGTTTGGAAATGTTAGGAAACAAAAACAAATGTTTCTCCTTTTTAGCAATTTAAGCCAAACGTGTACAAATGTTACGAAACAAATCCAAATGTTTGACCATTTTAGCGATTTAAGCCAAACGTTTACAAACGTTACGAAAAAAAACCAAACATTTCCCCTTTTAGCGATTTAAGCCAAACGGTTAAAAATGTTACGAAACAAATCCAAACGTTTCACCTTTTTAGCGATTTAATCCAAACGTTTACAAATGTTACGAAACAAAACCAAACGTTTCACCTTTTTAGCGATATAAGCCAAACGTTTACAAATGTTACGAAACAAAACAAAACGCTTAAAACGTTACCAAAAAAATCAAAACGTTTACAAACGTTTCAAAAAAATCCAAACGTTTCAGCTTTTTATTGATTTAAGCCAAACGTTGACAAACATTATGCAACAAAAAAATGTTTATAAACATTATGAAATAAAACCAAATGTTAAAAACGTTATGAAACAAATCCAAATGTTTCACATTTTTAGCGATTTAAGCCAAACGTTTACAAACGTTACAAAATAAGTCCAAGCTTTTCACCCTTTTAGAAATTTAAGCCAAACGTTTACAAACGTTCAGAAACAAATTTAAGAGTTTCACTTTTTTAGCAATTTAAGCAGAATGTTTAAAAACGTTACGAAACCAAACCAAACAATTCACCTTTTTAGAGATTTATGCCAAACGTTTACAAATGTTACGAAACAAATCCAAACGTTTCACCTTTTAAGGGATTTAAGCCAAACGTTTACAAACATTACGAAACAAATGTAAAAGTTTCACCTTTTTAGCGTATTAAGCCAAACGTTTACAAACGTTACGAAACAAAGCCAAATGTTTCCCCTTTTTAGCGATTTAAGCCAACCGTTTACAAACGTTACGAAACAAAACCATACGTTTATAACGTTACAAAATAAATCCAAAGGTTATAAAAGAAATCCAAACATTTCACCTTTTTAGCGATTTAAGCCAAACGTTTACAAACTTTACGAAACAAAACCAAGCGTTTCACTTTTTTAGCAATTTAACCCAAACGTTTACAAACGTTACGCAACAAATCCAAGCGTTTCACCTTTTTCACATTTTTAGCAATATAAGCCAAACGTTTTGAAACGTTCCGAAATAAAACCAAACGTTTCAAAAATTATGAAACAAATCCAAAGGTCTCACATTTTTAGCAATTTAAGCTAAACGTTTACAAACGATACGAAACAAATCCAATTGTTTCACCTTTTAAACGATTGAAGCCTAACGTTTGGAAACGTTACGGAACAAAAACAAACGTTTCACCTTTTTAGCAATTTAAGCCAAACGTGTACAAACATTACGAAACAAATCCAAATGTTTGACCTTTTTAGCGATTTAAGCCAAACGTTTACAAACGTTACGAAAAAAACCAAACGTTTCCCCCTTTTTGCGATTTAAGCCAAACGGTTACAAATGATACGAAACAAATCCAAACGTTTCACCTTCTTAGCGATTTAAGCCAAACGTTTACAAATGTTACAAAACAAAACCAAACTTTTCCCCTTTTAGCGATCTAAGACAAACGTTTACAAACGTTACGAAATAAAACCAAACTTTTAAAACGTTACCAAAAAAATCAAAACGTTTACAAACGTTACGAAAAAAATCCAAACATTTCAGCTTTTTATTGATTTAGGCCAAACGTTTACAAAGGTTATGAAACAAAACCAAGTGTTTCACCTTTTTACCAATTTAAGCAAAACGTTGACAAACGTTGCGAAACAAATCCAAGCGTTTCACCGTTTTTCACATTTTAGCGATTTAAGGCAAACGTTTACCAACGTTATCAAACAAAACAAAACGTTTAAAATGTTACGAAACAAATCCAGACGTTTCTCATTTTTAGCAATTTAAGCCAAACGTTTATAAAAGTTACAAAACAAATCCAAACGTTTCACCTTTTTACCGATTTAAGCCAAACGTTTCGAAACATTAGGGAACAAAACAAAACGTTTCATCTTTTTAGCAATTTAAGCCAAACGTTTATAAACATTACAAAATAAATCCAAACATTTTACCTTTTTAGCGATTTAAGCCAAATGTTTACAAACGTTAAGAAACAAAACCAAACGTTTAGCAAATCGCTAAAAAGGTTTACAAACGTTACGAGCAAAAACGAAACGTTTACCCTTTTTAGCGATTTAAGCCAAACGTTTACAAACTTTACGAAACAAAACCAAACATTTCGCCTTTTTAGCAATTTAAGCCAAACGTGTACAAAAGTTACGAAACAAATCCAAACGTTTCTCCTTTTTAGCGATTTTAGCCAAACGTTTACAAACGTTACGAAAACAAAACCAAACATTTCCCCTTTTTAGCGATTTAAGCCAAATATTTACAAATGTTACGAAACAAATCCAAACGTTTCACATTTTTAGCGATTTAAGCAAAATGTTTACAAACGTTACGAAAGAAATCCAAACGTTTCACCTTTTTAGTTGTTTAAGTCAAACCTTACGAAACAAATCCAAACGTTTCTCATTTTTAGCGATTTAAGCCAAACGTTTACAAACGTATCGAAATAAATCCAAACGTTTCCCTTTTTAACAATTTAAGCCAAATGTTTACAAACGATACGAAACAAATCCAAGCGTTTCACCTTTTTAGCAATTTAAGCCAAACGTTTACAAACGTTACAAAACAAATCCAAACGTTTCACCTTTTTAGCAATTGATGCAAAACGTTTGCAAATGTTACGAAACAAATCCAAACGTTTCATGTTTTTAGCGAGTTAAGCCAAACGTTTACAAACGCTATAAAACAAATCCAAACGTTTCATCTTTTTAGCAATTTAACCCAAATGTTTACAAACGTTACGAAACAAATCCAAGCGTTTCACCTTTTTAGCAATTTAAGCCGAACATTTACAAACTTTACGATATAAAACCAAACGTTTATGAACGTTTGGCTTTGTTTCATAACTTCTCCAAACGTTTGGATTTACCTTTTCAGCGATTTAAGCCAAACATTTATAAATGTTACAAAACAAATCCAAATGTTTCACATTTTTAGCGATTTAAGCCGAACGTTTACAAACATTACGACACAAAACTAAACGTTTGGCCTTTTTGGCGATATAAGCCAAACGTTTACAAAACATTTACAAACATTACGAAACAAAACCAAACGTTTCACCTTTTTAGCTATTTAAGTCAAACTTTTACAAACGTTACAAAACAAATTTTAACCTTTTTATCAATTTAAGCGTAACGTTTACCAACGTTACATAACAAATACAAACGTTTCACCTTTTTAGCAATTTAAGCCAAACGTTTTCAAATGTTATGAAACAAATCCAAACATTTCACCTTCCCCATTTTAGCGATTTAAGCCAAATGTCTAATAAAATTTCGAAACAAAACTAAACGTTTCACCTTTTTAGCGATTTAAGCCACATATTTACAAACGTTATGAAACAATAAAAATGTTTTAAACATTACGAAATAAAACCAAACGTTTAAACCGTTACGAAACAAATACAAACGTTTCACATTTTTAGCGATTTAAGCCAAACGTTGCAAAAAAAGTCCAAGCATTTCACCTTTTTAGCGATGTAAACCAAACGTTTACAAACGCTACGAAAGAAATCCAAGCGTTTCACCTTTTTATTAATTTAAGCCAAACGTTTAAAAACGTTACGAAGCAAAACCAAACGTTTCACCTTTTAAGAGATTTAAGCCAAACGTTTACAAACGTTACAAAACAAATCCAAACGTTTCCCCTTTTAAGGGATTTAAGCCAAGCGTTTACAAACGTTACGAAACAAATGTAAACGTTTAACCTTTTTAGCGATTTATGCCAAAAGTTTAGAAACATTACGAAACAAAACAAAACGTTTTCCCTTTTTAGCGATTTAAGCCAACCATTTATAAACGTTACGAAACAAAACCAAACCTTTTGCAATGTTTGTAAACGTTTGGCTTAAATCACTAAAAAGGGGAAACGTTTGGATTTGTTTTGTAATGTTTGTAAACGTATGGCTTAAATCGCTAATACGTTGAAATGTTTGGATTTATTTTCTAACATTTGTAAACGTTTGGCTTATATTGCTAAAAAGGTGAAACGATGTGATTTGTTTCGTAACTTTTGCGAATGTTTGGCTTAAATTGCTAAAAAGGTGAAATGCTTGGATTTGTTTCGTGACGTTTATAAATGTTTGGCTTTAATCGCTAAAAGATGAAACGTTTGGGTTTGTTTCGTAACGTTTGTAAACGCTTGGCTTAAATTGCAAAGACGTGAAACATTTTGATATGTTTCATAACCTTTGCAAACGTTTGGCTTAAATCGCTAAAAAGGTGAAACGTTTGGATTTGTTTTGTAACGCTTGTAAACGTTTGGCTTAAATTGCAAAAAACGTGAAACATTTTGATATGTTTCGTAATGTTTGTAAACGTTTTGCTTAAATCGCTGAAAAGGTGTGAAACGTTTAAATTTGTTTCGTATCGTTTGTAATGTTTGGCTTCAATCGCCATAAAGGTGAAACGTTTGGATTTGTTTCGTAACGTTTGTAAACGTCTGGCATAAATTGCTCAAAAGGTAAAATGTTTGGATTTATTTCGTAACGTTTTAAACGTTTGGCTTAAATCGCTAAAATGGGGAAGCATTTGGATTTGTTTCGTAACGTTTGTAAACGTTTGGCTTAACTTGCTAAAAAGTTGAAATGTTTGGTTTTGTTTCATAACGTTTTTAAACGTTCGGCTTAAATTGTTAAAAATGGGAAACGTTTGGATTTGTTTCGTAACGTTTGTAACGTTTGGCTTAAATTGCTAAATAGATGAAACACTTGGACTTTTTTCGAAACGATTGTGAACATTATGCCTAAATTACTAAAAAAGGTGAATAAATTTCTAAAAAGGTGAAACGCTTGGTTTTGTTTCGTAACATTTGTAAGGGTTTGGCTTAAATCGCTAAAAATGTGAAACGTTTGGATTTGTTTCGTAACGTTTTAAACGTTTGATTTTGTTTCGTAACGTTTGTAAACGTTTGGATTAAATCACTAAAAAGGGGAAGCGCTTGGATTTGTTTTGTAACGTTTGTAAACGTTTGGCTTAAATTCCTAAAAAGGCGAAACGTTTGGATTTGTTTCATAACGTTTGGAAACGTTTCGCTAAAATCACTAAAAAGGTGAAACGTTTGGATTTATTTCGTAACGTTTGTAAACGTATGGCTTAAATCGGTAAAAAGTTCAACGTTTGGATTTGTTTCGTAAAGTTTGTAAACGTTTGGCTTTAATTGCTAAAAAGGTGAAACGCTTGGATTTGTTTCGTAACGTTTGTAAACGTTTAGCTTAAATTGCTAAAAAGGTGAAACGCCTGGATTTGTTTCATAAGGTTTGTAAACGTTAGGCATAAATTGCAAAAAAGGTGAAACATTTGAATTTGTTTCAAATTGCTAAAAAGGTGAAACATTTGGATTTGTTTCATAACCTTTGTAAATGTTTGGCTTAAATCGCTAAAAAGGTGACACGTTTGGATTTGTTTCGTAACGTTTGTAAACGTTTGGCTTAAATCGCTAAAAATGTGAAACGTTTGGATTTGTTCGTTAACATTTGTAAACATTTGGATTAAATTGCTAAAAAGGGGAAACGCTTGGATTTGTTTCGTAACGTTTGTAAAGGTTTGGCTTATATTGCTATAAAGGTGAAACGCATGGATTTGCTTTGTAATGTTTGTAAACGTTTTGCTTAAATTGTTAAAATGGTGAAACACTTGGTTTTGATTTGTAACGTTTGCGAACATTTGGTTTAAATCGCTAAAAATGGGAAATGTTTAAAGTTTTTTCGTAACGTTTTAAACGTTTGGTTTTGTTTCGTAAAGTTTATAAATGTTTTGCTTTAATCGCTAAAAGGTGAAACATTTGGGTTTGTTTCGTAACGTTTGTAAATGTTTGGCCTAAATCGCTACAAAGGTGAAACGTTTTGGATTTGTTACATAACATCTATAAACGTTTGGCCTAAATAGCTAAAAAGGTGAAAATTTTGGTTTTGTTTCGTAACGGTTGTAAATGTTTTGGGTTTGGATTTATTTCGTAACGTTTGTTTTAAATCGCTAAATAGGTGAAACATTTGGATTTGTTTCGTAATGTTTTTAAACGATTGGTTTTATTTCGTAATGTTTGTAAACGTTTGGCTTAAATCGCTAAAAATGTGAAACGTTTGAATTTATTTCGTAACATTTTAAACGTTTAGTTTTGTTTCGTAACGTTTGTAAACGTTTGGCTTAAATCGCTAAAAAGGTGAAACGTTTGGATTCGTTTCGTAACGTTTGTAAACGTTTGGCTTAAATTGCACAAAAGGTGAAACGTTTGGATTTGTTTCGTAAGATTTCTAAACGTTTGGCTTTAATCGCTAAAAAGGTGAAACATTTGAATTTGTTTATTAAAGTTAATAAACGTTTGGCTTAAATCGCTAAAAAGGTGAAATGTTTAGATTTGTTTCGTAACGTTTTAAACGTTTGGCTTAAATCAAAAATATGGGGAAACATTGTGATTAGTTTCGTAATGTTTGTAAATGTTTGACTTAAATCGCTAAAAAGGTGAAACGTTTGGATTTATTTCGTAATGTTTGCAAACGTTTGGCTTATATTGCTAAAAAGGTGAAATGCTTTGATTTGTTCTGTAACATTTGTAAACATTTGGCTTAAATCGCTAAAAAGGGGCAACGTTTGGATTTGTTTCGTAATGTTTGTAAACGTTTGGCTTCTATCGCAAAAAAGGGGGAACGTTTGGATTTGTTTTGTAACATTTGTAAACGTTTGGCTTAAATTTCTAAAATGGGAAAACGTTTGGATTTGTTTTGTAACGTTTGTAAACGTTTGACTTAAATAGCTAAAATGTTGAAACGTTTGGATTTGTTTTGTAACGTTTGTAAACGTTTGGCTTAAATAACTAAAATGGAGAAACGTTTGGATTTGCTTCGTGATGTTTGTAAACATTTGAATTTGTTTCATAACGTTTGTAAACATTTGGTTTTGTTTCGTAACATTTATAAACGTTATGTTTAAATCGCTAAATTGGGGAAACATTTGGATTTGTTTCTTCACATTTCTAAACGTTTGGCTTCAATCGCTAAAAAGGTGAAACGTTTGGATTTGTTTCGTTACGTTTGCAAACGTTTGGCTTAAATTGCAAAAAATGTGAAAAGTTTCTTTTTGTTATGTAATGTTTGTAAGCGATTGGATATGTTTCGTAACGTTTGGCTTAAATTACTAAAAAGGTGAAACGCTTGGATTGTTTCATAACGTTTGAAAACGTTTGGCTTAAATTTTTAAAAAGGTAAAATGCTTGGATTTGTTTCGTAACGTTTGTAAACGTTTGGCTTAAAATGGCAAAAAAGGTGAAACGCTTTGTTTTGTTTCGTAATATTTGTAAAGGTTTAGCTTAAATCGCTAAAAAGGTGAAACGTTTGGCTTAAATCGCTAAAAAGGTGAAACATTTGGATTTGTTTCGTAACGTTTGTAAACGATTGGCTTATACCGCTAAAAAAGTGAAACGTTTGCGTTCGTTTACAAACGTTTGGATTCGTTTACAAACGTTTGGATTTAAATTGCTAAAAAGGTGAATGTTTGGATTTGTTTACAAACGTTTAGATTTAAATTGCTAAAAAGGTGAAACGTTTGTAAACATTTGGCTTAAATCGATAAAAATGTGAAACGTTTGGGTTTCTTTTGTAACGTTTGTAAACGTTTGGCTTAAATCGCTAAAAAGGTCAAACATTTTGTTTTGTTTCGTAATGTTTGTAAACGTTTGGTTTAAATTGCTAAAAAGATTAAATGCTTGGATTTGTTTCGTAACATTTGTAAACGTTTGACTTAAATTGCTAAAAAGGTGAAACACTTGGATTTTTTTCATAACGTTTGTAAACGTTTGACTTAAATCGCTAAAATGGTGAAACATTTGGATTTGGTTCGCAACTTTTGTAAACGTTTGGCATATATCGCCAAAAAGGTGAAATGTTTCGATTTGTTTCGTAACATTTCAAACATTTTGCTTAAATCACTCAAATGGGGAAATATTTGGATTTGTTTCATAACGTTTGTAAACGTTTGGCTTAAATTGCTAAAGAAGTGAAATGGTTGGTTTTGTTTCGAAATGTTTGTAAATTTTCGGCTTAAATCGCTAAAAAGGTTAAACGTTTGGATTTGTTTCGTAACGTTTGTAAACATTTGGCTTAAATAGCTAAAAAGGTGAAACAATTTGTTTTGTAACCTTAATAAATGTTTAGGTTAAATTACTAGAAAGGTGAAACGCTTGGATTTGTTTCAGAACGTTTTTAAACGTTTGGCTTAAATTTCTAAAAAGGTGAAACGCTTGGATTTGTTTCGCAACGTTTGGCTTAAAATGGCTAAAAAAGTGAAATGCTTGGTTTTGTTTCGTAACATTTGTAAAGGTATGGCTTAAATCGCTAAAAATGTGGAATGTTTGAATTTGTTTCGTAACGTTTTAAACATTTGTTTTTGTTTCATAACGTTTGTAAATGTTTGACCTAAATAGCTAAAAATGTGAAACATTTGGATTTGTTTTGTAACGTTTGTAAACGTTTGGCTTAAATTGCTAAAAAGGCAAAACGTTTGGATTTGTTTCGTAACGTTTGTAATCTCTTGGCATAAATTGCTATAAAGGGGAAACGTTGGGATTTGATTCGTAACGTTTGTAAACGTTTGGCTTCTATCGCTAAAATGTTTCAACGTTTGGATTTGTTTTGTAATGTTTGTAAACGTTTCGTTTAAATCACTAAAAAGGTTCAACGTTTGGATTTATTTCCTAATGTTTGTAAACGTTTGGATTAAATCGCTAAAAAGGTGAGACGTTTGGATTTGTTTCGTAACGTTTGTAAACGTTTGGCTTAAATTGCTAAAAAGGTGAAACGCTTGGATTTGTTCGTAACGTCTGTAAACGTTTGGCTGAAATTGCTAAAAAGGTGAAACGCTTGGATTTTTTTTGCAACGTTGGTAAACGTTTGTCTTAAATTGCTAAAAATATGGAACGCTTGGATTTGTTTCATAACCTTTCTAAATGTTTGGCTTAAATTGATAAAAAGGTGAAACATTTGGATTTGTTTTATAACGTTTTTAAACGTTTGGCTTAAATTGATAAAAAGGTGAAACATTTGGATTTGTTTTATAACGTTTTTAAACGTTTGACTTAAATCGCTAAAAAGGTGATACATTTGGATTTGCTTCGTAAGGTTTGTAAACGTATGGCTTAAATTGCTAAAAAGGCGAAACGCTTGGATTTGTTTGGTAATGTTTGTAAACGTTTAGCTTAAATTGCTAAAAAGGTGACACGTTTGGATTTGTTTCGTAACGTTTGTAAACGTTTGGCTTAAATTGCTAAAAAGGTGAAACGCTAGGACTTGTTTCGTAACGTTTGTAAATGTTTTGCTTAAATTGCTAAAAACGCGAAACGCTTGGTTTTGTTTCGTAACGTTTGTAAAATGTTTGGCTTAAATCGCAAAAAAGGTGAACCGCTTGGATTTGTTTCGCAACGATTGTGAACATTTAGCCTAAATTACTAAAAAAGGTGAATAAATTGCTAAAAAGGTGAAACGCTTTGTTTTGTTTCGCTAAAGTTTTGGCTTAAATCGCTATGATGTGAAACGTTTGAATTTGTTTCATAACGTTTCAAACGTTCGGTTTTGTTTCGTAACGTTTGTAAACGTTTGGCTTAAATCGGTAAAAGGGGAAACGTTTCGATTTGTTTTGTAACGTTTGTAAACGTTTGGCTTAAATTGCTAAAAAGGAGAAACGTTTGGATTTGTTTCGTAATGTTTGTAAACGTTTGGCTTAAATCGCTAAAAAGGTGAAACATTTGGATTTGTTTCGTAACGTTTGTAAACGTTTGGCTTAAATCACTAAAAAGGGGAAACATTTGGATTTGTTTTGTAACGTTTGTAACGTTTGGCTTCAATCACTAAAAAGGAGAAACGTTTAGATTTCTTTCATAACGTTTGTAAACGTGTGGCTTAAATCGCTAAAAAGTTGAAATGTTTGGATTTGTTTTGTAACTTTTGTAAACGTTTGGCTTAAATTGCTAAAAAGGTGAAACGCTTGGATTTGTTCGTAACGTTGTAAACGTTTGGCTGAAATTGCTAAAAAGGTGAAACGCTTGGATTTTTTTCGCAACGTTGGTAAACGTTTGTCTTAAATTGCTAAAAATGTGGAACGCTTGGATTTGTTTCATAACCTTTCTAAATGTTTGGCTTAAATTGCTAAAAAGGTGAAACGCTTGGATTTGTTCGTAACGTCTGTAAACGTTTGGCTGAAATTGCTATAAAGGTGATACATTTGGATTTGTTTCTTTACTTTTGTAAACGTATGGCTTAAATTGCTAAAAAGGCTAAACGCTTGGATTTGTTTGGTAATGTTTGTAAACGTTTGGCTTAAATTGCTAAAAAGGTGACACGTTTGGATTTGTTTCGTAACGTTTGTAAACGTTTGGCTTAAATTGCTAAAAAGGTGAACACTTGGATTTGTTTCGTAACCTTTGTAAATGTTTGACTTAAATTGCTAAAAAGGTGAAATGCTTGGATTTGTTTCGTAACGTTTGTAAACGTTTGGGTTAAATTTCTTAAAATGTGAAACGCTTGAATTTTGTTTTGGAACGTTTGTAAACGTTTGGCTTAAATTGCTAAAATGGTGAAATGTTTGGATTTGTTTCGTAACGTTTGTAAATGTTTTGCTTAAATTGCTAAAAAAGCGAAACGCTTGGTTTTGTTTCGTAAAGTTTGTAAAATGTTTGGCTTAAATTGCAAAAAAGGTGAACCGCTTGGATTTGTTTCGCAACGATTGTGAACATTTAGTCTAAATTACTAAAAAAGGTGAATAAATTGCTAAAAAGATTAAACGCTTTGTTTTGTTTCGTAACATTTCTAAAGTTTTGGCTTAAATCGCTATAATGTGAAACGTTTGAATTTGTTTCATAACGTTTTAAACGTTTGGTTTTGTTTCGTAACGTTTGTAAACGTTTGGCTTAAATCGTTAAAAGGGGAAACGTTTTGATTTTTTTTGTAACGTTTGTAAACGTTTGGCTTAAATTGCTAAAAAGGAGAAACGTTTGGATTTGTTTCCTAATGTTTGTAAATGTTTGGCTTAAATCGCTAAAAAGGTGAAACATTTGGATTTATTTCGTAACGTTTGTAAACGTTTGGCTTAAATCACTAAAAAGGGGAAACATTTGGATTTGTTTTATAACGTTTGTAAACGTTTGGCTTAAATCACTAAAAAGGGGAAATGTTTGGATTTGTTTCGTAACGTTTGTAAACGTTTGTATTAAATCGCTAAAGAGTTGAAATGTTGGGATTTGTTTTGTAACTTTTGTAAACGTTTGGCTTAAATTGCTAAAAAGGTGAAACGCATGGATTTGTTCGTAACGTTTGTAAACGTTTGGTTGAAATTGCTAAATAGGTGAAACGCTTGGATTTTTTTCGCAACGTTGGTAAACGTTTGTCTTAAATTGCTTAAAATATGGAACGCATGGATTTGTTTCATAACCTTTCTAAATGTTTGGCTTAAATTGATAAAAAGGTGAAACATTTGGATTTGTTTCATAGCGTTTGTAAACGTTTGACTTAAATCGCTAAAAAGGTGATACATTTGGATTTGTTTCGTAACGTTTGTAAACGTATGGCTTAAATTGCTAAAAAGGCGAAACGCTTGGATTTGTTTGGTAATGTTTGTAAACGTTTGGCTTAAATTGCTAAAAAGGTGACACATTTGGATTTATTTCATAACGTTTGTAAACGTTTGGCTTAAATTGCTAAAAAGGTGAAACGCTTGGATTTGTTTCGTAAAGTTTGTAAATGTTTGACTTAAATTGCTAAAACAGTGATACACTTGGATTTGTTTCGTAACGTTTGTAAACGTTTGGGTTAAATTGCCTAAAATGTGAAACACTTGAATTTGTTTTGGAACGTTTGTAAACGTTTGGCTTAAATTGCTAAAAAGGTGAAACTCTTGGATTTGTTTCGTAACGTTTGTAAATGTTTTGCTTAAATTGCTAAAAAAGCGAAACGCTTGGTTTTATTTCGTAATGTTTGTAAAATGTTTGTCTTAAATCACAAAAAGGTGAACCGCTTGGATTTGTTTCGCAACGTTTGTGAACATTTAGCCTAAATTACTAAAAAAGGCGAATAAATTGCTAAAAAGGTGAAACGTTTTGTTTTGTTTCGTAACATTTCTAAAGTTTTGGCTTAAACCGCTAAGATAGGAAACGTTTGAATTTGTTTCATAACGTTTTAAACGTTTGGTTTTGTTTCGTAACGTTTGTAAACGTTTGGCTTAAATCGTTAAAAGGGGAAACGTTTTGATTTGTTTTGTAACGTTTGTAAACGTTTGGCTTAAATTGCTAAAAATTAGAAACGTTTGGATTTGTTTCGTAATGTTTGTAAACGTTTGGCTTAAATAGCTAAAAAGATGAAATATTTGGATTTGTTTCGTAACGTTTGTAAACGTTTGGCTTAAATCACTAAAAAGGTGAAACATTTGGATTTGTTTTATAACGTTTGTAAACGTTTGGCTTAAATCACTAAAAAAGGGAAACGTTTGGATTTGTTTCGTAACGTTTGGAAACGTTTGGCTTAAATCGCTAAAAAGTTGAAATGTTTGGATTTGTTTTGTAACTTTTGTAAACGTTTGGCTTAAATTGCCAAAAAGGGGAAATGCTTGGATTTGTTTCGTAGCGTTTGTAAACGTTTGGCTGAAATTGCTAATAAGGCGAAATGCTTGGATTTTTTCGTAACGTTGGCTTAAATTGCAAAAAATGTGAAACATTTTGATTTGTTTCATCACCTTTGTAAATGTTTGACCTAAATCGCTAAAAAGGTGAAACGTTTGGATTTGTTTCGTAAGGTTTGTAAACGTTTGGCTTCTATCGCTAAAAAGGTGTGAAACGTTCGGATTTGTTTCATATCGTTTGTAAACGTTTGGCTTCAATCGCTAAAAAGGTGAAACGCTTGGATTTTTTTCGTAACGTTTGTAAACGTTTGGCATAAATCGCTAAAAAGGGGAAATGTTTGGATTTGTTTCGTATCGTTTTAAACGTTTGTCTTAAATGGCTAAAATTGGGAAGCATTTGGATTTGTTTCGTAACGTTTGTAAACGTTTGTCTTGAATTGCTAAAAAGTTGAAATGTTTGGTTTTTTTTTTGTAACGTTTATAAATGTTCGGCTTAAATCGCTAAAATGGCGAAATGTTTGGATTTGCTTCGTAGCGTTTATAAATGTTTGACTTAAATAGCTAAAAAGGTGAAACGTTTGGATGTGTTTCGTACCGTTTATAAATGTTAGCCTATATCACTAAAAAGGTGAAACGTTTGGATTTGTTTCGTAACGTTTGTAAACGTTTGGTTTAAGTTGCTAAAAAGGTGAAACGCTTGGATTTGTTTCGTGACGCTTGATAAAATTTAGCCTAAATTACTAAAAAAGGTGAATAAATTGCTAAAAAGGTGAAACGCTTGGTTTTGTTTCGTAACATTTGTAAACGTTTGGATTAAATCACTAAAAAAGGGAAACATTTTGATTTGTTTTAAAACATTTGTAAACATTTTGCTTATATTGCTAAAAAGGCGAAACGTTTGGATTTGTTTCGTAACGTTTGGAAACGTTTCGCTTAAATAACTAAAAAGGTGAAACGTTTGGATTTGTTTCGTAACGTCTGTAAACGTTTGGCTTAAATTACTAAAAAGGTTCAACGTTTGGATTTGTTTCGTAACGTTTGTAAACGTTTGTCTTGAATTGCTAAAAAGTTGAAATGTTTGGTTTTTTTCCGTAACGTTTATAAATGTTCGGCTTAAATCGCTAAAAAGGCGAAACGTTTGGATTTGCTTCGTAGCGTTTATAAATGTTTGACTTAAATCGCTAAAAAGGTGAAACGTTTGGATGTGTTTCGTACCGTTTATAAATGTTAGCTTATATCACTAAAAAGGTAAAACGTTTGGATTTGTTTCGTAACGTTTGTAAACGTTTGGCTTAAATTGCTAAAAAGGTGAAACGCTTGGATTTGTTTCGTAACGATTGATAAAATTTAGCCTAAATTACTAAAAAGGGTGAATAAATTGCTAAAAAGGTGAAACGCTTGGTTTTGTTTCGTAACATTTGTAAACGTTTGGCTTAAATCACTAAAAAGGGAAACATTTTGATTTGTTTTAAAACATTTGTAAACATTTTGCTTATATTGCTAAAAAGGCGTAACGTTTGGATTTGTTTCGTAACGTTTGGAAACGTTTCGCTTAAATAACTAAAAAGGTGAAACGTTTGGATTTGTTTCGTAACGTCCGTAAACGGTTGGCTTAAATTGTTAAAAAGGTTCAACGTTTGGATTTGTTTCGCAACGTATGTAAACGTTTGGTTTTAACTGCTAAAAGGTGAAACGCTTGAATTTGTTTCGTAACGTTTGTAAACGCTTAGCTTAAATTGCTAAAAAGGTGAAATGCTTGGATTTGTTTTGTAACGTTTGTAAACGTTTGGCATAAATTGCTAAAAAGGTGAAACATTTGGATTTGTTTCAAATTGCTAAAAAGGTGAAACATTTGGATTTATTTCATAAAGTTTGTAAATGTTTAGCTTAAATCGCTAAAAAGGTGACACGTTTGGATTTGTTTCGTAACGTTTGTTAACATTTGGCTTAAATCGCTAAAATGGTGAAACGGTTGCATTTCTTTCGTAACTTTTGTAAACGTTGTGCTTAAATTTCTAAAAAGGGGAAACACTTGGATTTTTAGAAATATAAGCCAAACGTTTAAAAATGTTATGAAACAAATCCAAGCGTTTCACCTTTTTAGCAATTTAAGCCAAACGTTTACAAACGTTCCAAAACTAATCCAAGAAGTTTCAACTTTTTAGTAATTTAAGCCAAACGTATAAAAACGTTACAAAACTAATCCAAGCGTTTCTCCTATTTAGCAAATTAAGCCAAACGTTTACAAACGTTACGAAACAAATCCAAGCGTTTCACCTTTTTGGCAATTTAACCTAAACGTTTACAAATGTTACGAAACAAATCCAAACGTTTCACATTTTTAGCGATATAAGCCACACGTTTATATACGGTACGAAACAAATCAAAACGTTTCACCTTTTTAGCGATTTAAGCCAAACATTTATAAATGCTACGAAACAAATTCAAACCTTTCACCTTTTTAGCGATTTAAGCCAAAAGTTTACAAACTTTACAAAACAAATCAAGCGTTTTTCATTGTTTAGCAATTTAAGCCAAACATTTACAAACGTTACGAAACAAATAAAAGCGTTTCACCTTTTAAGCAAATTAATCCAAACGTTTACAAAGATTACGAAACAAATCCAAATGTTTCACCTTTTTAGCGATTTACGCCAAACATTTAGAAACGATACGAAAAAAATTTAAACGTTTCACCTTTTTAGTGATTTAAGCCAAACATTTACAAACGTTACGAAACAAATCCAAACATTTCATCTTTTTAGCGAATTAAGCCAAATGGTTACAAACTTTATAAAACAAAACCAAACGTTTCGCCTTTATAGCGATTTATGCCAAACATTTACAAACGTTACGAAACAAATCCAAACGTTTCCCCTTTTTAGCGATTTAAGCAAAACGATTACAAACGTTAAGAAACAAAACCAAACATCTAAACGTTACGAAACAAATCCAAACGTTTTACATTTTTAGCGATTTAGGCCAAACCTTTACAAATGTTACGAAACAAAACCAAGCATTACACCTTTTTAGCAATTTAAGCCAAATGTTTACAAATTTTACGAAACAAAACCAAGCGTTTCACCTATTTAGCAATTTAAGACAAATGTTTACAAACGTTACCAAAAAAATCCAAACGTTTCCCCTTTTTAGCGATATAAGCCAAACGTTTACAAAGGTTATGAAACAAATCCAATTCTTTCACCTTTTTAGCAATTTAAGCCATACGTTTACAAACGTTACGAAACAAATCAAAGCGTTTTATTGCTATAAAGGGGAAACGCTTATATTGCTATAAAGGGGAAACGCTTTGATTTGCTTTGTAATGTTTGTAAACGTTTTGCTTAAATTGCTAAAATTGTGAAACGCTTGGTTTTGATTTGTAATGTTTGCAAACCTTTGGCTTAAATCGCTAAAAATGGGAAAAGTTTAAATTTTTTTCATAATGTTTTAAACGTTTGATTTTGTTTCGTAAAGTTTATAAATGTTTGGCTTTAATCGCTAAAAGGTGAAACGTTTGGATTTGTTTCGTAACGTTTGTAAATGTTTGGCCTAAATCGCTAAAAAGGAGAAACATTTAGATTTGTTACATAACATCTGTAAACGTTTGGCCTAAATCGCTAAAAAGGTAAAAAAATTGGTTTTGTTTCGTAACGGTTGTAAATGTTTTGGGTTTGGATTTATTTCGTAACGTTTGTAAACATTTATTTTAAATCGCTAAATAGGTGAAACGTTTGGATTTGTTTCGTAACGTTTTTAAACGATTGGTTTTATTTCGTAATGTTTGTAAACGTTTGGCTTAAATCGCTAAAAATGTGAAACTCTTAGATTTATTAAACGTTTAGTTTTGTTTCGTAACGTATGTAAACGTTTGGCTTAAATCGCTAAAAAGGCGAAACGTTTGGATTTGTTTCGTAACGTTTGTAAACGTTTGGCTTAAATTGCTAAAAAGGTGAAACGTTTGGATTTGTTTCGTAAGATTTCTAAACGTCTGGCTTTAATCGCTAAAAAGGTGAAACATTTGAATTTGGTTCGTAAAGTTTGTAAACGTTTGGCTTAAATCGCTAAAAAGGTGAAACGTTTAGATTTGTTTTGTAACGTTTTAAACGTTTGGCTTAAATCGAAAAAATGGGGAAACATTGTGATTTGTTTCGTAATGTTTATAAATGTTTGACTTAAATCGCTAAAAAAGTGAAACGTTTGGATTCGTTTCGTAATGTTTGCAAACGTTTGGCTTATATTGCTAAAAACGTGAAACGCTTGATTTGTTCTGTAACGTTTGTAAACATTTGGCTAAATCTCTAAAAAGAGGAAACGTTTGGATTTGTTTCGTAATATTTGTAAACGTTTGGCTTCAATCGAAAAAAAAAGAAACGTTTGGATTTGTTTCGTAACATTTGTAAACGTTCGCCTTAAATTGCTAAAATGGGAAAACGTTTGGATTTGTTTCGTAACGTTTGTAAACGTTTGGCTTAAATAGCTAAAAAGGTGAAACGTTTGGATTTGTTTCGTAACGCTTGTAAACGTTTGGCTTAAATAACTAAAATGGAGAAACGTTTGGATTTGTTTCGTAACGTTTGTAAACATTTGGATTTGTTTCATAACGTTTGTAAACATTTGGTTTTGTTTCGTAACGTTTATAAACGTTATGCTTAAATCGCTAAATTGGGGAAACATTTGGATTTGTTTCTTCACATTTCTAAACGTTTGGCTTCAATCGCTAAAAAGGTGAAACGTTTGGATTTGTTTCGTTACGTTTGTAAACGTTTGGCTTAAATTGCAAAAAATATTGGAAGTTTATTTTTGTTATGTAATGTTTGTAAACGATTTGATATGTTTCGTAACGTTTTTAAACGTTTGGCTTGAATTACTAAAAAGGTGAAACGCTTGGATTGTTCCATAACGTTTGAAAACGTTTGGCTTAAATTTCTAAAAAGGTGAAACGCTTGGATTTGTTTCGTAACATTTGTAAACGTTTGGCTTAAAATGGCTAAAAAGTTGAAATGCTTGGTTTGTTTCGTAATATTTGTAAAGGTTTGGCTTAAATCGCTAAAAATGTGGAACGTTTGGATTTGTTTCGTAACGTTTTAAACGTTTGATTTTGTTTCGTAACGTTTGGAAACGTTTTGTTTAAATCACTAAAAAGGTGAAACGTTTGGATTTGTTTCGTAAAGTTTGTTAACGTTTGGCTTAAATTGCTAAAAAGGCGAAACAATTGGATTATTTTGTACCGTTTGTAATCGTTTGGCTTAAATCGTTAAAAAGGCGAAACGTTTGGATTTGTTTTGTAGCGTTTGTGAACGTTTGGCTTAAATCGGGAAAAAGATTCAACATTTGGAATTTTTTTGTAACGTTTGTAAACGTTTGTTTTAAATCACTAAAAAGGTTCAACGTTTGGATTTGTTTCGTAACATTTGTAAACGTTTGGCTTAATTTGCTAAAAAGGCGAAACATTTGGATTTTTTTGTACTGTTTGTAATCGTTTGGCTTAAACTGCAAAAAAGGTGAAACGCTTGGTTTAATTTGTTTCGTAACGTTTGTAAACGTTTAACTTAAATCGCTAAAATGTGAAACATTTGGATTTGTTTCGTAACGTTTGTAAATGTCAGACTTAAATCGCTAAAAAGGTGAAACGTTTGGATTTTTTTTGTAACGTTAGTAAACGATTCGCTTAAACCGCTAAAAAGGTGAAACGTTTGGATTCGTTTACAAATGTTTGGATTCGTTTACAAACGTTTGGATTTAAATTGCTAAAAAGGTGAACGTTTGGATTTGTTTACAAATGTTTGGATTTAAATTGCTAAAAAGGTGAAACGTTTGGAATCGTTTCGTAACGTTTGTAAACGTTTTGCTTAAATCGCTAAAAATGTGAAACGTTTGGGTTTCTTTTGTAACGTTTGTAAACGTTTGGCTTATATCGCTAAAAAGGTCAAACATTTTGTTCTGTTTCGTAACGTTTGTAAACGTTTGGTTTAAATTGCTATAAAGGTTAAACGCTTGGATTTGTTTCTTAACATTTGTAAACGTTTGACTTAAATCGCTAAAATGGTGAACGTTTGGATTTGTTTCGTAACTTTTGTAAACGTTTTGCTTAAATCGCTAAAAAGGTGAAACATTTGGATATGTTTTGTACCGTTTGTAAACGTTTGGCTTCAATCGCTAAAAAGGGGAAACGTTTGGATTTGTTTCGCAACGTTTGTAAACGGTTGGCATATATCGCCAAAAAGGTGAAATGTTTGGATTTGTTTCATAACATTTCAAACATTTAGCTTAAATCACTCAAATGGGGAAATATTTGGATTTGTTTCGTAACGTTTGTAAACGTTTGGTTTAAATTGCTAAAAAGGTGAAATGTTTGGTTTTGTTTCGTAACGTTTGTAAACTTTCGGCTTAAATCGCTAAAAAGGTTAAACGTTTGGATTTGTTTCGTAACGTTTGTAAACGTTTGGCTTAAATTGATATGTTAGTGTGCTGGAACATTAGAGGGATTAGTAATGCCCTCAAGCAATCTGAGATCATTTCTCTAATTGCTCTAAATAGGTTGAAGATGGTTGGTTTAGTAGAGACTAGAGTTAATAGTTCTAAGTTTGATTCAGTTTGGAGTAAGATGAAAAGTAAGTTGCCAGGTTGGGAGATAATCAATAACTATGTGTGTTCTAGTATGGGCAGAATCTGGATCATTTATAATAAGAATGATATAGTTGTCAGCCCTGTTGTAACTCATAACCAATTTATCCATTGTAGAATTGATTGTGATTATACTACCTTCTATTGCACTGTTGTTTATGGATCTTAGATAGCTGCAGATAGAACTGAGTTGTGGAATAATATATCTCTTATTAGTCAGTCTATAGATGATAAATGGATTGTAATTGGGGATTTCAATGCTGTAATGAATGATGGTAATAGGTTGGGTGGCAATATGATTGACATTAATGCTGCTGATGAATTTAAGAACTGTGTTCATGATTCAAATCTTATGGAACTAATGAGAACTGGTAATAGTTTCACTTGGTGTAATAACCAAATTGGTGAGAGTAGGATTTGGAGGAGATTGGATTGGTGTTTCATTAATGATTAGTGGAATAGCTATTGGAATGATTCTTACTATGATGTTAAAAGCCTATCACTCCCCTCTTATTGTTCATCTTGTTAGTAATAGGGTGAGAAAGGTGTCTTTCAGATTCTTTAATGTTTGGAGTGAGCATCCATCTTTTCGAAACATTGTGACTAGTGGCTGGAATAGAAATGCTTATGGGAACCGTATGAACCAAGTGTATCAGAAGCTTAAATGGCTAAAGAAAGACTTGAGAATGTTAAACAGATTGGAGTTCAGTGATATATCTGATAAAGTTGTGAAAACAAAGGAGTTACTAAGCAGTCTTCAAGCTAATATTCTTGTGGATCCTTTTAATGAATTACTGCATGAAGAGGAAAGAGTTATGTACAAGCATCTCTATAATCAAATGGCTTGGGAAGAAAGCATTATTAGACAGAAATCCAGAATTTCTTGGATTAAATTGGGTGACCAGAATACAAATTTTTTTCATAGGAGTATGATTCAAAGACAAGCTAGGAAAAAGATTATTTCTATAGCTCTCAATAATGGTTCTATCTGTTCTGATCCAGAAAGGATTAAGATGGAAATTGTTAAACACTATGAAAACACTATTGGGTCTTGTTCTCTCAATAGGATCAACTCTGATGCTGAGATGTTTGCTGAAGGTGTTAATCTGAGTGAATCTGACAGAATGGAGTTAGATAAAGAGGTTTCTATAGATGAAATTAAAGAGGCCATTTTCTCCATCAACAATGACAAAGCCCCTGGCCCTGATGGATACAGTAGTGCTTTCTTTAAGAAGTCTTGGAATATAGTTGGAAGTGATATCTCTAAGGCCATCACTGATTTCTTCTCAAATGGAAGAATGCATAAGCATACCAATTCAACCTCCATTACCCTTATTCCTAAAGTGCCTGATCCTAAAATCATTGGTGATTATAGACCCATTGCATGCTGCAATGTGATTTATAAAGGCATTTCAAAGGTTCTGGCTAGAAGGCTTAGCAGGGTTATTGGGAAAATTGTCAATCCTTGTCAATCTGCTTTTGTGCCTGGGAGATGCATCTCTGATAACATCGTTTTAGCTCATGAGATAGTGAGAAATTATCACAGAGGGAAAGACAATGCGTGTGCAATCAAAGTTGACATCCAGAAGGCGTATGATACAGTAGCTTGGGATTTTATTGAAGAGATCCTTATTGGTTTCAGGTTCCCCAGGAAGTTTACAACTCTAGTCATGACCTGCATCAGGACTGCCATGTTCTCAATAATGGTTAATGGAGAATCTGTAGGTTTTTTTCCTGGTAAGAAGGGCCTAAGGCAGGGGGACCCCATATCCCCCTTAATCTTTATTCTTTGCATGGAGTTTTTTTCAAGAATTATGCAGAACAGTACAAAGGAAGGGTCTGGTTACACCTATCACAAAGGTTGTAATAGAATTAAGCTAACTCACCTGGCTTTTGCAGATGATCTGCTAATTTTCAGCAATGGGGATCCTGCATCCATTAGCATTATCAACAATGCTATCAATAAGTTCTCTTCTTGTTCAGGTTTAAAGCCTAATCATCATAAAAGCTCTATATTTTTCAATGGGCCTGCTGGTGATCAGAAATCTGCTCTGCTTAATATCCTGGATTTTCAGGAGGGTGAATTACCTGTCAAATATGTAGGTCTGCCTCTTTTTTCTACTAGACTATCCAAAGAGCACTGTAATAGCTTAATTCAAAGAATAACAAGTAGAGTGTCAGCTTGGAACTCCAGAAGTTTGTCCTATGCAGGAAGACTTCAATTGATCAACTAAGTGCTTCTCAGTATGCACATTTATTGGTGCTCAGTGTTTTTTCTTCCTAAAGCAGTAATTCATGGAGTTGAAGCAATCTGTAGAAGATACCTTTGGCATGGTGTGCATAGCACTAAAAGAGGTGAGCTGGTTAAATGGAGTTCAGTAAGCACTGGGAAGTGTTGTGGTGGTTTGGGAATTAAACCAATCCATATATGGAATAAAGCTGCTGTTTCTAAGCATATTTGGGAGTTGATTTCAGAGAAGCCTTCCATGTGGGCTAGCTGGGTCAATGCTAACAAGCTCAGGAAACTGAGTTTTTGGGGAATTACCAAACCTCATGACTGCTCCTGGTCATGGAGGAATTTGTTGAAGATCAGAAGTGAGGTCAAGCCTATGTTTGAGTATAAGCTAGGCAATGGGAAGAAGTTTCAATTTTGGAATGACCCTTGGGTAGGAGGAAAGTCTTTGGTGGAAAGATTTCCTAACATTAATATTGTTGACTCAGATGTTCCTAAAGAAACAAAGGTTTTCAAGCTTTGGAGGAATAACTGTTTGTCCTTTCCAGACCCTATGGATGACCATACTCTTGATGCTGGGAATTACATTCAAAGCAATTACAAAATCAACAATACTACCGATGATAAAATAGTGTGGAAAGCTCAGAATAATGGATACTTTTCTATTAAAAGTGCCTGGAGTTTCTTAGCTGGTGTTTGTGAGAAGGTTACTTGGCATTCTTTAATTTGGTTTGCAGGTCAAATCCCCAGATACTCGTTTATCACTTGGCTGGCCATTTTGAATAGATTAAACACCAGGGACAAACTTGCAAGATGGAGTGTAATCAACTCTGCTATGTGTGTGTTTTGTAATGCTCACAGTGAGTGCACTGAGCACCTCTTTTTTAGATGTGATTTTTCTGCTGATGTCTGGAGGAGAACTCTGGATGTCTTGGGATTCCAGAGGCAAGCTTTTGACTGGAGAAGAGAGGTGAGCTTCTTTACCAGAAGATCAAAAGGAAAATCCAGGATTGCTAAGACCAGGAAGATCTGGTTCACTGCCACAGTTTATCATCTGTGGATAGCCAGGAATGATGTTATTTTCAACCAAAAAACAGACACTTGTGATCAAATCTTTGAGAAGATCAGGAAGGCAGTTGAAGCTAGACTGAATTAGAAGTGCTCTGTTTTGGGTTTTGAGTGGGAGGGTAGCAGGGAGCCTTGGTAGGCTGATTTGTGTCTTTTTTTGGTTTTGGTTAGCTGAGCTTCTCAGGTTGTGTCCTGGTTTTGCCTTTGGGCTGTTGTATGTGGCCTTTTTGTTCAAGCAATAATAAAATTGCTATTTTGGTGATTGACCAAAAAAAAATTTGTTTCATAACCTTTATAAATGTTTAGGTTAAATTACTAGAAAGGTGAAAAGCTTGGAATTGTTTCAGAACATTTGTAAACGTTTGGCTTAAATTTCTAAAAAGGTGAAACGCTTGGATTTGTTTCGCAACAGTTGGCTTAAAATGGCTAAAAAAGTGAAACGCTTGGTTTTGTTTCGTAACAATTGTAATGGTATGGCTTAAATCGCTAAAAATGTGGAATGTTTAGATTTCTTTCGTAACGTTTTAAACATTTGTTTTTGTTTCGTAACGTTTGTAAATGTTTGACCTAAATCTCTAAAAAGGTGAAACGTTTGGATTTGTTTTGTAACGTTTGTAAACGTTTGGCTTAAATTGCTAAAAAGGCAAAACGTTTGGATTTGTTTCGTAACGTTTGTAATCATTTGGCTCAAATCGTTAAAAAGGGGAAACGTTTGGATTTGTTTCGTAACGTTTGCAAACCTTTGGCTTCCATCGCTAAAATGGTTCAACCTTTGGATTTGTTTTGTAACGTTTGTAAACGTTTGGCTTAAATCACTAAAAAGGTTCAACGTTTGGATTTGTTTCCTAACGTTTGGATTAAATCACTAAAAAGGTGAAACGTTTGGATTTGTTTCCTAACGTTTGTAAACGTTTGTCTTAAATTGCTAAAAATGTGGAACGCTTGGATAAAAAGGTGAAACATTTGGATTTGTTTCATAACGTTTGTAAACGTTTGGCTTAATTCGCTAAAAAGGTGACACATTTGGATTTGTTTCGTAACGTTTGTAAACGTATGGCTTAAATTGCTAAAAATGTGAAACGCTTGGATTTGTTTGGTAATGTTTGTAAACGTTTGGCTTAAATTGCTACAAAGATGAAACGTTTGGATTTGTTTCGTAACGTTTGTAAACGTTTGGCTTAAATTGCTAAAAAGGTGAAACGCTTGGATTTGTTTCGTAACGTTTGTAAATGTTTGACTTAAATTGCTAAAAATTGAAACGCTTGGATTTGTTTCGTAACGTTTGTAAACGTTTGGGTTAAATTGCTTAAAATGTGAAACGCTTGAATTTGTTTTTGGAACGTTTGTAAACCTTTCGCTTAAATTGCTAAAAAGGTGAAACGATTGGATTTGTTTCGTAACGTTTGTAAATGTTTTGCTTAAATTGCTAAAAACGCAAAACGCTTGGTTTTGTTTCGTAACGTTTGTAAAGGTTTGGCTTAAATCGCAAAAAAGATGAGCCGCTTGGATTTGTTTCGCAACGATTGTGAATATTTAGCCTAAATTACTAAAAAAGGTGAATAAATTGCTAAAAAAGTGAAACGCTTGGTTTTATTTCGTAACATTTCTAATGTTTTGGCTTAAATCGCTATGATGTGAAACGTTTGAATTTGTTTCATAACGTTTTAAACGTTTGGTTTTGTTTCGTAAAGTTTTTAAACGTTTGGTTTTGTTTCGTAACGTTTGTAAACGTTTGGCTTAAATCGTTAAAAGGTGAAACGTTTCGATTTGTTTTGTAACGTTTGTAAACCTTTGGCTTAAATTGCTAAAAAGGAGAAACGTTTGGATTTGTTTCGTAATTTTTTTAAACGTTTGGCTTAAATCGCTAAAAAGGTGAAACATTTGGATTTGTTTCGTAACGTTTGTAAACGTTTGGCTTAAATCACTAAAAAGGAGAAACATTTGGATTTGTTTTGTAACGTTTGTAAACGCTTGGCTTCAATCACTAAAAAGGGGAAACGTTTGGATTTGTTGCGTAACGTTTGTAAACGTTTTGCTTATATCGCTAAAAATTTGAAATGTTTGGATTTGTTTTGTAACTTTTGTAAACGTTTTGCTTAAATTGCTAAAAAGGGGAAACGCTTGGATTTGTTTCGTAACGTTTGTAAACGTTCGGCTGAAATTGCTAAAAAGGTGAAATGCTTGGATTTTTGTCATAACATTTGTAAACGTTTGACTTAGATTGCAAAAAATGTGAAACATTTTGATTTGTTTCATCACCTTTGTAAATATTTTACCTAAATCGCTAAATATGTGAAACGTTTGGATTTGTTTCGTAACGTTTGTAAACGTTTGGCTTCTATCGCTAAAAAGGTGTGAAACGTTTGGATTTGTTTCGTAACGTTTGTAAACGTTTGGCTTCAATCGCTAAAAAGGTGAAACGCTTGGATTTTTTTCGTAACATTTGCAAACGTTTGGCATAAATTGCTAAAAAGGGGAAATGTTTGGATTTGTTTCGTAACGTTTTAAACGTTTGGCTTAAATGGCTAAAATGGGGAAGCATTTGGATTTGTTTCGTAACGTTTGTAAACGTTTGGCTTGAATTGCTAAAAAGTTGAAATGTTTGGTTTTTTTCGTAACGTTTATAAATGTTCGGCTTAAATCGCTAAAAAGGCGAAACATTTGGATTTGTTTCGTAGCGTTTATAAATGTTTGGCTTAAATCGCTAAAAAGATGAAACGTTTGGATGTGTTTCGTACCGTTTATAAATGTTAGCTTATATCACTAAAAAGGTAAAACGTTTGGATTTGTTTCGTAACGTTTGTAAACGTTTGGGTTAAATTGCTAAAAAGGTGAAACGCTTGGATTTGTTTCTTAACGATTGTTAAAATTTAGCCTAAATTACTAAAAAAGGTGAATAAATTGCTAAAAAGGTGAAACGTTTGGTTTTGTTTCGTAACATTTGTAAACGTTTGGCTTAAATCACTTAAAAAGGGAAACATTTTGATTTGTTTTGAAACGTTTGTAAACATTTTGCTTATATTGCTAAAAAGGCGAAACGTTTGGATTTGTTTCGTAACGTTTGGAAACGTTTCGCTTAAATAACTAAAAAGGTGAAACGTTTGTATTTGTTTCGTAACGTCTGTAAACGTTTGGCTTAAATTGCTAAAAAGGTTCAACGTTTGGATTTGTTTCGTAGCGTTTGTAAACGTTTGGCTTCAATCGCTAAAAAGCTTGGATTTTTTTCGTAACGTTTGTAAACGTTTGGCATAAATTGCTAAAATGGGGAAATGTTTGGATTTGTTTCGTAACGTTTTAAACGTTTGGCTTAAATGGCTAAAATGGGGAAGCATTTGGATTTGTTTCGTAGCGTTTGTAAACGTTTGGCTTGAATTGCTAAAAAGTTGAAATGTTTGGTTTTTTTCGTAACGTTTATAAATGTTCGGCTTAAATCGCTAAAAAGGCGAAACATTTGGATTTGTTTCGTAGCGTTTATAAATGTTTGGCTTAAATCGCTAAAAAGATGAAACGTTTGGATGTGTTTCGTACCGTTTATAAATGTTAGCTTATATCACTAAAAAGGTAAAACGTTTGGATTTGTTTCGTAACGTTTGTAAACGTTTGGGTTAAATTGCTAAAAAGGTGAAACGCTTGGATTTGTTTCTTAACGATTGTTAAAATTTAGCCTAAATTACTAAAAAAGGTGAATAAATTGCTAAAAAGGTGAAACGTTTGGTTTTGTTTCGTAACATTTGTAAACGTTTGGCTTAAATCACTAAAAAAGGGAAACATTTTGATTTGTTTTGAAACGTTTGTAAACATTTTGCTTATATTGCTAAAAAGGCGAAACGTTTGGATTTGTTTCGTAACGTTTGGAAACGTTTCGCTTAAATAACTAAAAAGGTGAAATGTTTGGATTTGTTTCGTAACGTCTGTAAACGTTTGGCTTAAATTGCTAAAAAGGTTCAACGTTTGGATTTGTTTCGTAACGTTTGTAAACGTTTGGGTTTAATTGCTAAATGGTGAAACGCTTGGATTTGTTTCGTAACGTTTGTAAACGCTTAGCTTAAATTGCTAAAAAGGTGAAATGCTTGGATTTGTTTTGTAACGTTTGTAAACGTTTGGCATAAATTGCTAAAAAGGTGAAAGATTTGGATTCGTATAAAATTGCTAAAAAGGTGAAACATTTGGATTTATTTCATAAACTTTGTAAATGTTTAGCTTAAATCGCTAAAAAGGTGACACGTTTGGATTTGTTTCGTAACGTTTGTTAACATTTGGCTTAAATCGCTAAAATGGTGAAACGTTTGGATTTATTTTGTAACGTTTGTAAACGTTGTGCTTAAATTGGTAAAAAGGGGAAACGCTTAGATTTTTAGAAATATAAGCCAAACGTTTAAAAATGTTATGAAACAAATCCAAGCGTTTCACCTTTTTAGCAATTTAAGCCAAACGTTTACAAATGTTCCAAAACTAATCCAAGCGTTTCACCTTTTTAGTAATTTAAGCCAAACGTTTAAAAACGTTACAAAACTAATCCAAGCGTTTCTCCTTTTTAGAAAATTAAGCCAAACGTTTACAAACGTTACGAAACAAATCCAAGTGTTTCACCTTTTTGGCAATTTAACCTAAAACGTTTACAAATATTACGAAACAAATCCAAACGTTTCACCTTTTTAGCGATATAAGCCACACGTTTATAAACGGTACGAAACAAATCCAAACGTTTCACCTTTTTAGCGATTTAAGCCAAACATTTATAAACGCTACGAAACAAATTCAAACCTTTCACCTTTTTAGCGATTTAAGCCAAACGTTTACAAACGTTACAAAACAAATCCTAGCGTTTCTCCTTTTTTAGCAATTTAAGCCAAACATTTACAAACATTACGAAACAAATAAAAGCGTTTCACCTTTCAAGCAAAGTAATCCAAACGTTTACAAAGATTACGAAACAAATGCAAATGTTTCACCTTTTTAGCGATTTAAGCCAAACATTTAGAAACGATACGAAAAAAATCTAAACGTTTCACCTTTTTAGTGATTTAAGCCAAATATTTACAAACGTTACGAAACAAATCCAAACATTTCATCTTTTTAGCGATTTAAGCCAAATGTTTACAAACATTACGAAAGAGATCCAAACGTTTCGCCTTTATAGCGATTTAAGCCAAACGTTTACAAACGTTACGAAACAATTCCAAACGTTTCACCTTTTTAGCGATTTAAGCAAAACGTTTACAAACGTTACGAAACAAAACCAAACGTTTAAAACGTTACGAAACAAATCCAAACGTTTTATATTTTTAGCGATTTAGGCCAAACCTTTACAAACGTTACGAAACAAAACCAAGCATTTCACCTTTTTAGTAATTTAAGCCAAATGTTTACAAACGTTACGAAACAAAACCAAGCGTTTCACCTTTTTAGCGATTTAAGACAAATGTTTACAAACGTTACCAAAAAATTCCAAACATTTCCCCTTTTTAGCGATATAAGCCAAACGTTTACAAAGGTTATGAAACAAATCCAAATCTTTCACCTTTTTAGCAATTTAAGCCATACGTTTACAAACGTTACGAAACAAATCAAAGCGTTATACCTTTTTAGCAATTTATGCCAAACGTTCACAAACGTTACGAAACAAATTCAATCGTTTCACCTTTTTAGAAATTTAAGCCAAACATTTACAAACGTTACGAAACAAATTCAAACGTTTCACCTTTTTAGCGATTTTTGTCAAATGTTTACAAACGTTGCGGAACAAATCCAAACGTTTCACCTTTTTAGCGATTGAAGCCAAACGTTTACAAACGTTTCGAAACAAATCCAAACACTTCACATTATTAGCAATTTAAGCCAAACTTTTACAAAGGTTACGAAACAAAAACCAAGCGTTTCACCTATTAAGCAATTTAAGCAAACGTTTACAAACGTAGCGAAACAAATCCAAGCATTTCACCTTTTTAATAATTTAAGCCAAACGTTTAAAAACATTACAAAACTAATCCAAGCGTTTCACCTTTTTAGCAAATTAAGCCAAACGTTTACAAACGTTCCGAAACAAATCCAAGCGTTTCACCTTTTTAGTAATTTAATCCAAACGTTTACAAACGTTACGAAACAAATCCAAACATTTCATCTTTTTAGCAATTTAAGCCAAACGTTTACAAACGTTACAAAAAAAAAACCAAGAATTTCACCTTTTAAGCAATTTAAGCAAACGTTTACAAACGTAGCGAAACAAATCC
This sequence comes from Mercurialis annua, assembly GCF_937616625.2. NCBI lineage: Eukaryota > Viridiplantae > Streptophyta > Magnoliopsida > Malpighiales > Euphorbiaceae > Mercurialis > Mercurialis annua. The sequence goes on from NC_065571.1 coordinate 25,514,080, forward strand.
AAGCGTTTCACCTTTTAAATAATTTAAGCCAAACGTTTAAAAACGTTACAAAAGTAATCCAAGCGTTTCACCTTTTCAGCAAATTAAGATAAACGTTTACAAACGTTACGAAACAAATCAGGGCGTTTCACCTTTTTAGCAATTTAACCCAGACGTTTACAAACGTTACGAAACAAATCCAAACATTTTACCTTTTTAGCGATATAAGCCAAACGTTTATAAACGGTACGAAACAAATCCAAACGTTTCACCTTTTTAGCGATTTAAGCCAAACATTTATAAACGCTACGAAACAAATCCAAACATTTCTCCTTTTTAGCGATTTAAGCCAAACGTTTACAAACGTTACGAAACAAATCCAAGCGTTTCTCCTTTTTTTAGCAATTTAAGCAAAAACGTTTACAAACGTTACGAAACAAATCCAAAAGTTTCCCCTATTTAGCAAATTAAGCCAAAGGTTTACAAAGGTTACGAAACAAATCCAAACGTTTCACCTTTTTAGCCATTTAAGCCAATCGTTTATAAACGTTACGAAATAAATCCAAACGTTTCGCCTTTATAGCGATTTAAGCCAAACGTTTACAAACGTTACGAAACAAATCCAAACGTTTTTCCTTTTTAGCGATTTAAGCCAAACGTTTACAAACGTTACGAAACAAAACCAAACGTTTAGAACGTTACGAAACAAATCCAAACGTTTTACATTTTTAGCGATTTAAGCCAAACCTTTACAAACGTTACGAATCAAAACCAAGCATTTCACCTTTTTAGTAATCTAATCCAAATGTTTACAAACATTACGAAACAAATCTAAGTGTTTCACCTTTTTAGTAATTTAAGCCAAATGTTTACAAACGTTACAAAACGAATCCAAACCTTTCACCTTTTTAGCAATTTAAGCCAAACGTTTACAAACGTATGAATAAAATCCAAACGTTTCACCTTTTTCGAGAATTAAGCCAAACGTTTGCAAAGGTTACGAAACAAATCCAATTGTTTCACCGTTTTAGCAATATAAATCAAACGTTTAGAAAGGTTACGAAACAAATCCAAGCGTTTCACCTTCCTAGCAATTTAAGCCAAACGTTTATTAACCTTACGAAACAAATCAAAGCGTTTCACCTTTGTAGCTATTTTAGCCAAACGTTTACAAACGTTACGAAACAAATCTAAGCGTTTCTCCTTTTTAGCAATTTAAGTTAAACGTTTACAAACGTTACAAAACAAATCAAAGCGTTCCACCTTTGTAGCAAATTAAGCCAACGTTTACAAACGTTACGAAACAAATCCAAACGTTTCACCTTTTTAGCAATTTAAGCCAAATGTTTACAAACGATACGAAACAAATCTAAACGTTTTTTTTACCTTTTTTTTGCGATTTAAGCAAAATCTTTACAAACGATATGAAACAAATCCAAACTTTTCGCCTTTATAGCGATTTTAGCTAAAAGTTTACCAACGTTACGAAACAAATCCAAACGTTTCACCTTTTTAGTAATTTAAGCGAAACGTTTAAAAACGTTACAAAACTAATCCAAGCATTTCACCTTTTTAGCAAATCAAGCCAAACTCTTACAAACGTTCCGGAACAAATTCAAGTGTTTCACCTTTTTAGTAAATTAAGCCAAACGTTTAAAAACGTTACAAAACTAATCCAAGCGTTTCACCTTTTTAGCAAATTAAACCAAACGTTTACAAATGTTACGAAACAAATCCAAGCGTTTCACCTTTTTAGCAATTTAAGCTACAATCGTTACGAAACAAATCCAAACGTTTTACCTTTTTAGCGATATAAGCCAAACGTTTATAAACGGTACGAAACCAATCCAAACGTTTCTCTTTTTAGCGATTTAAGCCAAACATTTATAAACTCTGCGAAACAAATTCAAACGTTTCACCTTTTAGCGATTTAAGCCAAACGTTTACAAACGATACGAAACAAATAAAAGCGTTTCTCCTTTTTAGCAATTTAAGCCAAATATTTACAAAAGTTACGAAACAAATCCAAATGTTTTACCTTTTTAGTGATTTAAGCCAAACGTTTACAAACGATACGAAACAAAGCCTTTATAGCGATTTAAGCCAAATGTTTACAAACGATATGAAACAAATCCAAACATTTTGCCTTTATAGAGATTTAAGCCAAACGTTTACAAACGTTACGAAACAAAACCAAACATTTCACCTTTTTAGCGATTTAAGCCAAACGTTTACAAAGGTTATGAAACAAATCCAAATGATTCACCTTTTTAGCAATTTAAGCAATATGTTTACGAACGTTATGAAACAAATCAAAGCGTTTCACCTTTTTAGCAATTTAAGCCAAACGTTTACAGACGTTCCGAAACAAATCCAAATATTTCCCCTTTTTCACGATTTAAGCCAAACGTTTACAAACGCTATGAAACAAAACAAAAAGTTTAAAACTTTACGAAACAAATCCATACGTTTTAGATTTTTAGACATTTAAGCCAAACATTTACAAACGTTACGAAACAAATCCAAACGTTTCTGTTTTTTAACAATTTAAGCCAAAAGTTTACAAATGTTACGAAACAAATCAAAGCATTTTAACTTTTTTGCAATTTAATCCAAACGTTTACAAACGTTCCGAAACTAATCCAAGCGTTTCACCTTTTTAGTAATTTAAGTCAAACGTTTAAAAACGGTACAAAACTAATCCAAGGGTTTCACCTTTTTAACAAATTAAGCCAAACGTTTACAAACGTTACGAAACAAATCCAAGCATTTCTCCTTTTTAGTAATTTAACCCAAACGTTTACAAACGTTACGAATCAAATCCAAACGTTTCACCTTTTTAGCGATATAACCCAAACTTTTATAAACGGTACGAAGTAAATCCAAACGTTTCACCTTTTTAGCGATTTAAGCCAAACATTTATAAACGCTACTAAACAAATCCAAACGTTTCACCTTTTTAGGATTTAAGCCAAACGTTTACAAACGTTACGAAACAAATCCAAGAGTTACTCCTTTTTTATCAATTTAAGCAAAAAGTTTACAAACGTTACGAAACAAATTAAAGCGTTTCACGTTTTTAGCAAATTAAGTCAAACGTTTACAAAGTTTACGAAATAAATCCAAACATTTCACCCTTTTAGCGATTTAAGCCAAACATTTACAAATGATACGAAAGAGATCTAAACGTTTCGCCTTTTTAGTGATTTAAGGCAAACGTTTACAAATGTTACGAAACAAATCCAAACGTTTCCCCTTTTTAGCGATTCAAGCCAAATGTTTACAAACGTTATGAAACAAATCCAAACATTTCACCTTTTTAGCAATTTAAGCCAAACATTTATAAACATTACGAAACAAAATTAAACGTTTAAAATGTTACGAAATATATCCAAACGTTTTAGCTTTTTAGAAATCTAAGCCAAACGTTTATGAACGTTACGAAACAAAACCAAACGTTTAAAACTTTACTAAACAAATCCAAACGTTTTACACTTTTAGCGATTTAAGCCAAACCTTTACAAACGTTACGAAACAAAACCAAGCATTTTACCTTTTTGGCAATAAAAGCCAAATGTTTACAAACGTTACGAAACAAAACCAAGCGTTTAGCCTTTTTAGCAATTTAAGAAAATGTTTACAAACGTTACGAAAAAAATCCAAACGTTTCCCCTTTTTAGCGATATAAGCCAAATGTTTACAAAGGTTAAAAAAAATCCAAATGTTTTACCTTTTTAGCAATTTAAGCCATACGTTTACAAATGTTACGAAACAAATCAAAGCTTTTTACCTTTTTAGCAATTTAAGCCAAACGTTCACAAACGTTACAAAACAAATTCAAGCGTTTCACCTTTTTAGAAATTTAAGTTAAACGTTTACAAACGTTACGAAACAAATCCACACGTTTCACCTTTTTAGCGATTGAAGCCAAACGTTTACAAACGTTACGAAACAAATCCACACGTTTCACATTTTTAGCAATTTAAGCCAAACGTTTACAAACGTTACGAAACAAAAACCAAGCGTTTCACCTTTTAAGCAATTTAAGCAAACGTTTACAAACGTAGCGAAACAAATCCAAGAATTTCACCTTTTTAGTAATATAAGCAAAACGTTTAAAAACGTTACAAAACTAATCCAAGCGTTTCACCTTTTTTGCAAATTAAGCCAAACGTTTACAAACGTTCCGAAATAAATCCAAGTGTTTCACCATTTTAGTAATTAAAGACAAACGTTTAAAAACTAATCCAAGCGTTTCACCTTTTTAGCAAATTAAGCCAAACGTTTACAAAATTTACGAAACAAATCTAAGTGTTTCGCCTTTTTAGCAATTTAACCCCAACGTTTACAAACGTTATGAAACAAATCCAAACGTTTTACCTTTTTATAAACGGTACGAAACAAATCCAAACGTTCCACCTTTTTAGCGATATAAGCTAACATTTATAAACGGTACGAAACAAATCCAAACGTTTCACCTTTTTAGCGATTTAAGCCAAACATTTATAAACGCTACGAAACAAATCCAAACGTTTCGCCTTTTTAGCGATATAAGCCAAACGTTCAGAAACGTTACGAAACAAATCCAAGCGTTTCTCCTTTATAGCAATATTAGCCAAAGGTTTACAAACGTTACGAAGCAGATCAAAGCGTTTCACATTTTTAGCGATTTAAGCCAAACGTTTACAAAGGATACGAAACAAATCCAAACGTTTCACCTTTTTAGCGATTTAAGCCAAACGTTTACAAACGATACGAAACAAATCTAAACGTTTCACCTTTTTAGCGATTTAAGCCAAAGGATTACAAACGTTACGAAACAAATCCAAATGTTTCACCTTTTGAATGATTTAAGCCAAATGTTTACAAACGATATGAAACAAATCCAAACATTTCGCTTTATAGCGATTTAAGCCAAACGTTTACAAACGTTACGAAACAAATCAAAAAGTTTAACCTTTTTAGCGATTTAAGCCAGACGTTTACAAACGTTGTGAAACAAAACCAAACGTTTAAAATGTTACGAAACAAATCCAAACGTTTTAAATTTTTAGCGATTTATGCCAAACCATTATAAAAGTTAACAAACAAAACCTAGTATTTCACCTTTTTAGCAATTTATGACAAATGTTTACGAACGTTACGAAACATATCTAAGCGTTTCTCCTTTTTAGCAACTTAAGCCAAATGGTTAAAAACGTTACGAAACAAATCCAAACATTTCACCTTTTTAGCAATTTAAGCCAAACGTTTATAAACGTTACGAAACAAACCAAACGTTTAAAACTTTACGAAACAAATCAAAACGTTTTAAATTTTTAGCGATTTAAGCCAAACCTTTACAAACGTTGCGAAATAAAATCAAGAATTTCACCTTTTTGGCAATAAAAGCCAAATGTTTACAAACATTACGAAACAAAACCAAGCGTTTCACCTTTTTAGCAATTTAAGACAAATTTTACAAATGTTACGAAAAAAATCCAAACGTTTCACCTTTTTAGCGATATAAGCCAAATGTTTACAAAGGTTATGAAACAAATTCAAATGTTTCACCTTTTTATCAATTCAAGCCATACATTTACAAACGTTACGAAACAAATCAAAGCGTTTTACTTTTTTAGCAATTTAAACCAAACGTTTACAAACGTTACGAAACAAATTCAAGTGTTTCACCTTTTTAGAAATTTAAGCCAAACGTTTACAAACGTTATGAAATAAATCCAAACGTTTCACCTTTTTAGCGATTTATGTCAAACGTTTACAAACGTTACGGGACAAATCAAAATGTTTCACCTTTTTAGCGATTGAAGCCAAACATTTACGAACGTTACGAAACAAATCAAAACGTTTCAATTTTTTAGCAATTTAAGACAAACATTTTACAAACGTTACGAAACAAAAACCAAGCATTTCAACTTTTAATCAATTTAAGCAAACATTTACAAACGTAACGAAACAAATCCAAGCGTTTCACCTTTTTAGTAATTTAAGCTAAACGTTTAAAAACGTTACAAAACTATTCCAAGCGTTTCACCTCTTTAGCAAATTAAGCCAAATGTTTACAAACGTTACGAAACAAATTCAAGCGTTTCACTTTTTTTGCAATTTAACCCAAACGTTTACAAATGTTACGAAACAAATCCAAATGTTTTACCTTTTTAGCGATTTAAGCCAACGTTTATAAACGGTACGAAACAAATTTAAATGTTTCACCTTTTTAGCGATTTTAAGCCAAACATTTACAAATGTTACAAAACAAATCCAAGCGTTTCTCCTTTTTAGCAATTTAAGCCATAGAATTATAAGCGTTACGAAACAAATCAAAGTGTTACACCTTTTTAGAAAATTAAGCCAAACGTTTACAAAGGTTACGAAACAAATCCAAACGTTTCATCTTTTTAGCGATTTAAGCCAAACGTTTACAAACGATACGAAACAAATCAAAACTTTTCACCGTTTTAGCGATTTAAGCCAAACGTTTACAAACGCTACGAAACAAATCCAAATGTTTCACCGTTTTAACGATTTAAGCCAAATATTTACAACCGATATGAAACAAATCCAAACGTTTTGCCTTTATAGCGACTTAAGCCAAACGTTTACAAACGTTACGAAACAAATCCAAACGTTTTGCCTTTATAGCGACTTAAGCCAAACGTTTACAAACGTTACGAAACAAATCCAAACGTTTTGCCTTTATAGCGACTTAAGCCAAACGTTTACAAACGTTACGAAACAAATCCAAACGTTTCGCCTTTTTAGCGATTTAAGCCAAACGTTTACTAACGTTACGAAACAAAACCAATCGTTTAAAACGTTACGAAACAAATCCAAACATTTTACATTTTTTGCAATTTAAGCCAAAGCTTTACAAACGTTACGAAACAAAACCAAGCATTTCACCTTTTTAGCAATTTAAGACAAATGTTTACAAACGTTACGAAACAGAGCTAAGCGTTTCACCTTTTTATCAATTTAAGCCAAATGTTTACAAACGTTATGAAACAAATCCAAACATTTCACCTTTTTAGCAATTTAAGTTAAACGTTTACAAACGTATGAAACAAATCCAAACGTTTCATCTTTTTTGAGATTTAAGCCAAACGTTTACAAAGGTTACGAAACAAATCCAATTGTTTCACCTTTATAGAAATATAAGCAAACCATTCAAGAACGTTACGAAACAAATCCAAGCGTTTCTCGTTTCTAGAAATTTAGGCCAAACGTTTACAAACGTTACGAAACAAATCCAAGCGTTTCACCTTTTTAGCAATTTAAGCCAAACGTTTACAAACGTTACGAAACAAATCCAAGCATTTCTCCTTTTTAGCTATTTAAGCCAAACGTATACAAAAGTTACGAAACAAATCAAAATGTTTCACCTTTTTAGCAATTTAAGCCAAATGTTTACAAATATTACAAAACAAATCCAAACGTTTCACCCTTTTAGCAATTTAAGACAAAAGTTTACAAACGTTACGAAGCAAATCCAAATGTTTCACCTTTTGAGTTATTTAAGCCAAACGTTTACAAAGGTTATGAAACAAATCCAAATGTTTCAACTTATAAGAAATTTAAGCCATGTATTTACAAACGTTATGAAACAAATCAAACTATTTCACCTTTTTAGCAATTTAAGCAAAACGTCTACAAACGTTCCGAAACAAATCCAAGTGTTTTACCTTTTTAGCAATTTAAGCCAAACGTTTACAAAGGTTACGAAACAAATCCAAATGTTTAGCCTTGTTCGCGATTTAAGCCAAACGTTTACAAACGCTACGAAACAAAACCAATAGTTTAAAACATAACGAAACAAATCCATACGTTTAACATTTTAAGCGATTTAAGCCAAACCTTTACAAACGTTACGAAATAAATCCAAATGTTTCACATTTTTTGAAATATAAGCCAAACGTTTACAAATGTTACGAAACAAATCCAAGTGTTTCAAATTTTTAGTAATTTAAGCCAAACGTTTAAAAACGTTACAAAACTAATTCAAGCGTTTCACCTTTTTAGCAAATTAGGCCAAACGTTTACAAACGTTATGGAACAAATCAAAGCGTTTGACCTTTTTAGCAATTTAACCCAAACGTTTACAAACTTTACGAAACAAATCCAAACATTTCACCTTTTTAGCGATATGAGCAAAACGTTTACAAACGGTACGAAACAAATCCAAATGTTTCACCTTTTTAGCGATTTAAGCCAAACATTTATAAACGATACGAAACAAATCCAATCTTTTCACCATTTTAGCGATTTATGTCAAACGTCTACAAACATTACGAAACAAATCCAAGCATTTCTCCTTTATAGCAATGTAAGCCAAACGTTTATAAACGTTACGAAACAAATCAAAGTGTTTCAACTTTTTAGCAAATTATGCCAAACATTTACAAAGGTTATGAAACAAATCCAAACGTTTCACCTTTTTAGCGATTTAAGCCAAACATTTACAAACGATACGAAACAAATCTAAACGTTTCACCTTTTTACTAATTTAAGCCAAATGTTTCCAAACGTTACGAAACAAATCCAAACGTTTCGCCTTTTTAGCGATTTAAGCCAAATGTTTACAAACGTTAGGAAACAAATCCAAACGTTTCGCCTTTATAGCGATTTAAGCCAAACGTTTGCAAACATTACGAAACAAATCCAAAAGTTTTACATTTTTAGCCATTTAAGCCAAACGTTACGAAACAAAACCAAATGTTTAAAATGTTACGAAACAAATCCAATTTTTTTGAATTTTTAGCGATTTAAGCCAAACCTTTACAAACCTTACAAAACAAAACCAAGCATTTCACCTTTTTATTAATTTAAGCGAAATGTTTACAAACGTTTCGAAACAAAACCAAGCGTTTCACATTTTTAGCAATTTAAGACAAATGTTTACAAACGTTACGAAAAAAATCCAAACATTTCACCTTTTTAGCGATATAAGCCAAACGTTTACAAAGGTTATGAAACAAATCTAAATATTTCATCTTTTTAGCAATTTAACCCATACGTTACGAAACAAATAAAAGGATTTTACGTTTTTAGCAATTTACGCCAAAAGTTTACAAACGTTACGAAACATATTCACGCGTTTCACCTTTTTAGAAATTTAAACCAAACGTTTACAAACGTTACGAAACAAATCCAAACATTTCACCTTTTTAGCGATTTATGTCAAATGTTTAGAAACGTTACGAAACACATCCAAACGTTTCACATTTTTAGCAATTGAAGCCAAACGTTTACAAACGTTACGAAACCAAAACCAAGCATTTCACCTTTTAAGCAATTTAAGCAAACGTTTACAAACATTACGAAACAAATCCAAACGTTTCCCATTTTTAGCGATTTAAGCCAAACGTTTACAAACTCTACGAAACAAATCCAAACGTTTCCCCTTTTTAGCAATGTAAGCCAAACGTTTACAAACTTTACGAAACAAATCCAAGCGTTTCATGTTTTTAGCAATTTAAGCCAAATGTTTACAAACGTTACTAAACAAATCCAAGCGTTGCCCATTTTTAGAAATTTAAACCAAACGTTAACAAACGTTACGAAACAAATCCAAACATTTCACCTTTTTAGCGATTTATGTCAAATGTTTAGAAACGTTACGAAACAAATCCAAACGTTCCCCATTTTTAGCGATTTAAGCCAAACGTTTACAAACTCTACGAAACAAATCCAAACGTTTCCCCTTTTTAGCAATGTAAGCCAAACGTTTACAAAGATTACGAAACAAATCCAAACGTTTCCTATTTTTAGCGATTTAAGCCAAACGTTTACAAACTCTACGAAACAAATCCAAACGTTTCCCCTTTTTAGCAATGTAAGCCAAACGTTTATAAACTTTACGAAACAAATCCAAGCATTTCATGTTTTTAGCAATTTAAGCCAAACGTTTACCCATTTTAGCGATTTAATTCAAACGTTTTCCCATTTTAGCGATTTAAGCCAAACGTTTTAAACGTTACGAATCAAATCCAAACATTTTACCTTTTTAGCGATTTAAGCCAAACGTTTATAAACGTTACGAAATAAATCCAACCGTTACCATTTATAGCGATTTAAGCCAAACTTTTACAAACATTAAGAAACAAAACCAAGCGTTTCACCTATTTAGCGATTTAAGCGGAACGTTTACAAACGTTATGAAAGAAAACCAAACGTTTCACCTTTTTAGCAATTATAGCCAAACGTTTACAAACGTTATGAAACAAATCGAAATGTTTCACCTATTTAGCAATTTAACCATATGTTTACAAACGTTACGAAAAAAATCAAAGTGTTTTACCTTTTTTGCAAGTTAAGCCAAACGTTTACACACGTTACGAAACAAATTCAAGCGTTTCACCTTTTTAGTAATTTAAGACAAATGTTTACAAACATTAAGAAACAAAACCAAGCGTTTCACCTTTTTAGCAATTTAAGCCAAACGTTTACAAAAGGTACGAAACAAATTCAAGTGTTTCACCTTTTTAGCGATTTAAGCCAAACGTTTGCAAAGGTTATGAAACAAATCACAATGTTTCACCTATTTAGCGATTTAAGCCGAACGTTTATAAACGTTACGAAACAAAACCAAATGTTTCCCTTTTTAGCGATATTAGCCAAACGTTTACAAACGTTACGAAACAAATTCAAACGTTTCCCCATTTTAGCGATTTAAGCCAATCGTTTTAAACGTTACGAATCAAATCTAAACATTTTACCTTTTTAGCGATTTAGGCCAAACGTTTATAAACGTTACGAAATAAATCCAAATGTTTCACATTTATAGCGATTTAAGCCAAACTTTTACAAACAATAAGAAACAAAACCAGTCGTTTCACCTTTTTAGCAATTTAAGCCAAACGTTTACAAACGTTACGAAACAAATTCAAGCGTATCACTTTTTTAGTGATTTTAGCCAAACATTTACAAAGGTTATGAAACAAATCCAAATGTTTCACCTATTTAGTAATTTAAGCCATACGTTTACAAATAATACGAAACAAATCAAAGCGTTTCACCTTTTTAGCAATTTAAGCGAAACATTTACAAACGTTATGAAATAAATCCAAGTTTTTCACCTTTTTAGCAATTTAAGCGAAACATTTACAAATGTTAGGAAACAGATCCAAATGTTTCCCCTTTTAAGCAATTTAAGCGAAACGTTTACAAAATTTACGAAACATATACAAACGTTTCACCTTTTTAGCTATTTAAGGCGAACATTTACGAACATTACCAAACAAAACCAAACGTTTCACCTTTTTAGCGATTTTAGCCAAACGTTTACAAACGTTACGAAACAAATTCAAACATTTCCCCGTTTTAGCGATTTAAGCCAAATGTTCAAAACGTTACGAAAGAAATCCAAACGTTTCTCCTTAAAGATTTATGTCAAACGTTTACAAACGTTACGGAACAAATCCAAACGTTTCACCTTTTTAGCGATTTAAGCGAGACGTTTACAAACATTAAGAAACAAAACCAAGCATTTCACATTTTTAGCAATTTAAGCCAAACGTTTACAAACGTTACGAAACAAAAACCAAGTGTTTAACCTTTTAAGCAATTTAAGCCAAACGTTTACAAACGTAGCGAAACAAATCCAAGCGTTTCACTTTTTTAGCAAGTTAATCCAAACGTTTACAAACGTTACGAAACAAATCCAAGCGTTTCACCTTTTTAGCAAATTAAGCCACACGTTTACAAACGTTACGAAACAAATCCAAACATTTCACCTTTTTACCGATATAAGCCAAACATTGACAAACGGTACGAAGCAAATCTAAACGTTTTTTATTTTTAGCGATTTAAGCCTAACGTTTACAAACCCTACGGAACAAATCCAAACATTTCTCCTTTTTAGCAATGTAAGCCAAACGTTTACAAACATTACGAAACAAATCGAAGCGTTTCACCTTTTGAGCAATTTAAGCCATACGTTTACAAACGTCCTGAAACAAAACCAAACGTTTCACCTTTTTAGCTATTTTAGCCAAATGTTTACAAACGTCCCGAAACAATTTCAAGTGTTTCCCCATTTTAGCGATTTAAGCCAAACTTTTTAAACGTTACGAAACAAATCCAAACGTATCACCTTTTTAGCCATTTAAGCCAAACGTCTATAAACGTTACGAAACAAATCCAAACATTTCACATTTATAACGATTTAAGCCAAACGTTTACAAACATTAAGAAACATAACCAAGCGTTTCACCTTTTTTGCAATTTAAGCCAAACATTTACAAACATTACAAAAAATATCCAAGCCTTTAACCTTTTTAGCAATTTAAGCCAAACGTTTAAAAACGTTTCGAAATAAATCCAAGCGTTTCACCTTTTTAGCAATTTAAGCCAAATGTTTACAAACGTTACGAAACAAATCCAAACATTTCACCTTTTTAGTGATTTAAGCCACACGTTTACAAACGTATGAAACAAATCCAAACGTTTTACCTTTTTTGAGATTTAAGCCAAACGTTTAGAAACGTTACGAAACAAATCCAAGAGTTTCACCTTTCTAATAATTTAAGCCAAAAGTTTACAAACCTTACGAAACAAATCCAAGCGTTTCACCTTTTTAGCAATTTAAGCCAAGTGTTTACAAGCGTTGCAAAACAAATCCAAGCGTTTCTCCTTTTTAGCAATTTAAGCCAAACGTATACAAACGTTATGAAACAAATCAAAACGTTTTACCATTCTAGCAATTTAAGCCAAAAGTTTACAAACATTCTGAAACAAATCCAAACGTTTCACCTTTATAGCGATTTAAGCCAAATGTTTACAAAGTTTATGAAACAAATCCAAATGTTTCACCTCTTTAGCAATTTAAGCCATATGTTTACAAACGTTATGAATCAAATCAAAGCGTTTCACCTTTTTAGCAATTTAAGCCAAACGTTTACAGACGTTCCGAAACAAATCAAAGCGTTTCAACTTTTAATAAATATAAGAGAAACATTTACAAACGTTACGAAACAGATCCAAACGTTTCACCCTTTTAGCGATTTAAGCCGAACGTTTACAAACGGTACGAAACAAAACCAAACGTTTCCCCGTTTTAGTGATTTTAGCCAAACGTTTACAAAAGTTACGAATCAAATTCAAATATTTCCCCATTTTAGCGTTTTGAGCCAAACATTTAAAACGTTACGAAACAAATCCAAAGGTTTCACCTTTTTAGCGATTTATGTTAAATGTTTATAAGCGTTACGGGACAAATCCAAACGTTTTACCTTTTTAGCGATTGAAGCCAAACGTTACGAAATGAATCCAAACGTTTCACATTTTTAGCAATTTAAGCCAAGCGTTAACAAACGTTACGAAACAAAAACCAAGCGTTTCACCTTTTAGGCAATTTAAGCCAAACATTTACAAACGTAGCAAAACAAATCCAAGCGTTTCAACTTTTTAGCAATATAAGCCAAGCGTTTACAAATGTTCCGAAACAAATCCAAGCGTTTCACCTTTTTAGCAATTTAAGACAAAAGTTTACAAATGTTACGAAAAAAATCCAAACGTTTCACCTTTTTAGCGATTTAAGCCAAACATTTACAAAGGTTATGAAACAAATCCCAATGTTTCACCTTTTTAGCAATTTAATCCTTACATTTATAAACGTTACGAAATAAATCAAAGTGTTTTACCTTTTTAGCAATTTAAGCCAAAATTTTACAAACGTTACGAAATAAATCCAAGGGTTTTACCTTTTTAGCAATTTAAGCCAAACGTTTACAAATGTTACGAAATAAATCCAAGCGTTTTACCTTTTTAGCAATTGAAGCCAATTGTTCACAAACGTTATGAAACAAATCCAAACGTTTCACAATTTTAGCAATTTAAGTGAAACGTTTACAAACGTTACGAAAGATATCCAAACGTTTCACCTTTTTAGCAATTTAAGAGAAACGTTTGCAAACGTTACGAAACAGATACAAACGTTTCACCTTTTCAGTGATTTAAGCCGAACGTTTACAAACGTTACAAAACAAAACCAAACGTTTCACTTTTTAGCGATTTTAGCCAAAAGTTTACGAACGTTAGGAAACAAATTCAAACATTTCCCCATTTTAGCGATTTAAGCATAACATTTAAAACGTTACGAAATAAATCCAAGCGTTTTACCTTTTTAGCAATTTAAGACAAATGTTTACAAACGTTACGAAAAAAATCCAAACGTTTCACCTTTTTAGGGATTTAAGCCAAACGTTTACAAAGGTTATGAAACAAATCCAAATGTTTCACCATTTTAGAAATTTATGCCATACGATTACAAACGATACGAAACAAATCGAAGCGTTTACCTTTTTAGCATTTTTTGCCAAACGTTTACAAACGTTACGAAACAAATCCAAGCGTTTCACCTTTTTAGCAATTTAAGCCAAACGTTTACAAACGTTATGAAACAAATCCAAGCGTTTCACCTTTTTAGCAATTTAAGCAAAATTTTTACAAACGTTACGAAACAGATCCCAACATTTCACCTTTTTAGCGATTTAAGGCGAACGTTTACAATTGTTACGAAACGAAACCAAATATTTCACGTTTTTAGCAATTTAAGGGAAACGTTTACAAATGTTACGAAACAGATACAAACGTTTCACCTTTTTAGCGATTTAAGTCGAACGTTTACAAACTTTAAGAAACAAGGGTTAATTCCTAAAAGAAATCACGAACTTTACACGAAATTTCATTTTAATCATGTTGTCATTTAAAGGCACGAACTTTCATTTTATTTCAAATCTATCACCAAAGTAAAATTCGGTGTATTTTATCTGACTAAAAATTCCTAATCCTAGATACTCTAACCAAAAGATAATAAGATTTGATGTTGATTAATAATTTGGGTCTTTCATCAATGATTTAGTGAAGAATTTAGTTAATAAAAATACACTGAAATGATGAATTTGAAACAATATGAAAGTTCGTGCCTTTAAATGGCAACTTTTAAAGGTCATGATTAAAATGAAACTTCGTGTAAAGTTCGTGATTTTTTATAAGAATTAATCCAAGAAATAAAACCAAAAGTTTTACCTTTTTAGCAATTTTAGCCAAAGGTTTACAGACGTTAGGAAATAAATTCAAACGTTTTCCTATTTTAGCGATTTAAGCCAAACGTTTAAAACGCTACGAAACAAATCCAAACGTTTCACCTTCTTAGCGATTTATGTCAAACGTTTACAAAAGTTATGGAACAAATCCAAACATTTCACCTTTTTAGCGATTGAGGCCACACGTTTACAAACGTTACGAAACAAATCCAAACGTTTCCCATTTTTAGCAATTTGTGCCGAACGTTTACAAACAGTACGAAACAAAAACCAAGTGTTTGACCTTTTAAGCAATTTAAGCCAAACGTTTATAAACGTAGTGAAACAAATCCAAGTGTTTCACCTTTTTAGCAATTTAAGCCAAACGTATATAAACAATATTAAACAAATCCAAACATTTCACCTTTTTAGCGATTTAAGCCAAACGTTTACAAACGGTACGAAACAAATCCAAACATTTTTCATTTTTAGTGATTTAAGCCAAACGTTTACAAACACTACGAAGCAAATCCAAACGTTTCAACTTTTTAGCAATGTAACCCAAACGTATACAAACATTACGAAAAAAATCGAAACGTTTCACCTTTTTAGCAATTTAAGACAAATGATTACAAATGTTACGAAAAAATCCAAATGTTTCACCTTTCTAGCGATTTAAGCCAAACATTTACAAAGGTTATGAAACAATTCCAAAGGTTTCATAATTTTTGCAAATTAAGCCATACGTTTAGAAATGTTACGAAAAAAATCAAAGCGTTTCACCTTTTTAGCGATTTTAGCCAAACGTTTACAAACGTTGCGAATCAAATCCAAACGTTTCGCCTTTTTAGCAATTTAAACCAAATCTTTACAAACATCATGAAACAAATCCAAGCGTTTCACCTTTTTAGCAATTTAAGCGAAACGTTTACAAACGTTACGAAAAAAATCCAAACGTTTCACCTTTTTAGCAATTTTAGCCCAAAGTTTACAAACGTTCTGAAACAAATTCAAACGTTTTCCCATTTTAACGATTTAAGCCAAACGTTTTAAAACTACGAAACAAATCCAAATGTTTCACCTTTTTAGCAATTTAAGCCAAACGTTTATAAACGATACGAAACAAATGCAAATGTTTCACATTTATAGCGATTTAAGCCAAACGTTTACAAACATTACGAAACATAACCAAGCTTTTCACCATTTTAGCAATTTAAGCGAAACGTTTACAAATGTTACGAAACGAATCCAAGCGTTTCACCTTTTTAGCAATTTAAGCCAAACGTTTATAAACGTTACGAAACAAATCCAAGTGTTTCACCTTTTTAGCAATTTAAGCCAAACGTTTCCAAACGTTGCGAAACAAATCCAAACATTTCACCTTTTTTGCGATTTAAGCCAAACGTTTACAAACGTATGAAACAAATCCAAACGTTTCACCTTTTTTAAAATTTAAGACAAACGTTTACAAAGGTTACGAAAGAAATCCAAACGTTTCACCTTTTTTAAGATTGAAGACAAACATTGCAAAACAAAACCAAACGATTCACGTTTTTAGCGATTTTAGCCAAACGTTTACAACGTTACGAAACAAATTCAAATGTTTCCTTATTTTAGCAATTTAAGCCAAACGTTTCCTCTTTTTAGCGATTTATGCCAAACGTTTATAAACGTTGCGAAGCAAATCCAAACGTTTCAGATTTATAGCAATTTAAGTCAAACGTTTACAAACATTACGAAACAAAACAAAGCGTTTCTCCTTTTAAGCAATTTAAGAGAAATGTTTACAAACGTTACGAAAAAAATCGAAACGTTTCACCTTTTTAGAGATTTAAGCCAAACGTTTACAAAGGTTATGAAACAAATTCAAACCTTTCCCCATTTTAGCGATTTAAGCCAAACGTTTTAAACGTTGCGAAACAAATCCAAAAGTTTTCTCTTTTTAGCGTTTTAAGCCAAACTTTTATAAACGTTATGAAACAAATACAAACGTTTCACATTTATAGAAATTTAAGCCAAACGTTTACAAACATTACGAAACAAAACCAAGCGTTTGACCTTCTTAGCAATTTAAGCCATACGTTTATAAACGTTACGAAACAAATCAAAGCGTTTTACCTTTTTAGCAATTTAAGCGAAACGTTGAAAAACATTACGAAACAGATCCAAACCTTTCACCTTTTTAGCGATTTAAGTCGAACGTTAAGAAACGTTACGAAACAAAACCAAACGTTTCACCTTTTTAGCAATTTAAGCGCAACGTTTACAAACGTTACAAAACAGATACAAATGTTTCACCTTTTTAGCGTTTTAACCCGAACGTTTACAAACGTTACGAAACAAAACAAAATGTATCACCTTTTTAGCGATTTTAGCCAAACGTTTCGAAACAAATTCAAACGTTTTCCCATTTAAGCGATTTAAGCCAAACGTTTAAAACATTACGAAACAAATCCAAAAGTTTCACTTTTTTTTTAGCAATTTATGCCAAACGTTTACAAACGTTAGGAAACAAATCCAAGTGTTTAACCTTTTTAGCGATTGAAGCGAAACGTTTAAAAACGTTACGAAACAAATCCAAACGGTTCACATTTTTAGCGATTTAAGCCGAACGTTTACAAACGTTACGAAATAAAACCAAATGTATCACCTTTTTAGCGATTTTAGCCAAACGTTTATAGACGTTACGAAACAAATTCAAACGTTTCCCCATTTTAGCGATTTAAGGCAAACGTTTAAAACCTTACGAAAAAAATCCAAACGTTTCACATTATTAGCAATTTAAGCCAAACGTTTACAAACGTTACCAAACAAAAACCAAGCGTTTCACCTTTTAAGCAATTTAAGCGCAATGTTTACAAACGTTACAAAACAGATACAAATGTTTCACCTTTTTATCGTTTTAACCCGAACGTTTACAAACTATACGAAACAAAACCAAATGTTTCACCTTTTTAGCGATTTTAGCCAAACGTTTACAAACGTTACGAAACAAATCCAAATATTTCACCTTTTTAGCGATTTAAACTAAAGGTTTACAAACGGTATGAAACAAATCCAAACGTTTCCCCGTTTTAGCGATTTAAGCCAAACGTTTTAAACGTTACGAAACAAATCCAAAAGTTTCCCCTTTTTAGCGATTTAAGCCAAACTTTTATAAACTTTATGAAACAAATCCAAACGTTTCACATTTATAGCAATTTAAGACAAACGTTTACAAACATTACGAAACAAAAGCAAGCGTTTCACCTTCTAGCAATTTAAGCCATACGTTTACAAACTTTACGAAAAAATCCAAGCGTTTCACCTTTTTAACTATTTAAGCCAAACATTTACAAACGTTACGAAACAAATCCAAATATTTCACCTTTTTAGCGATTTCAACTAAAGGTTTACAAACAGTATGAAACAAATCCAAACGTTTCCCCTTTTTTGCGATTTAAGACAAACATTTACAAACACTATGAAACAAACCAAAACGTTTCACCTTTTTAGCAATGTAAGCCAAACGTTTACAGGCGTTACGAAACAAATCTAAGCGTTTCACCTTTTTAGCAATTTAAGCCAAACGTTTACAAACGTTACGAAACAAATCCAAGCGTTTCACCTTTTTAGCAATTAAAGCCAAATGTTTACAAACTTTCCGAAACATATCAAAACGTTTCACCTTTTTAGCAATTTAAGCCAAACGTTTTCTAAGATTACGAAACAAATCCAAACGTTTCACCTTTTTAGCAAATTAAGCCAAACGTTTACAAACTTTACGAAACAAATCCAAACGTTTCACCTTTCTAGCGTTTACAAAAGTTACGAATCAAATCCAAGCGTTTCACCTTTCTAGCGATTTAAGCCACATGTTTACAAACGTTACGAAACAAATCCAAACATTTCACCTTTTTACCGATATAAGCCAAACATTGACAAACGGTACGAAACAAATCTAAACGTTTTTTATTTTTAGCGATTTAA
The DNA here is from genome assembly GCF_937616625.2 of Mercurialis annua. Classification (NCBI taxonomy): domain Eukaryota; kingdom Viridiplantae; phylum Streptophyta; class Magnoliopsida; order Malpighiales; family Euphorbiaceae; genus Mercurialis; species Mercurialis annua. Next base: position 25,533,051 of record NC_065571.1, read on the forward strand.
GCCTAACATTTACAAACGCTACGAAACAAATCCAAACATTTCTCCTTTTTAGCAATGTAAGCCAAACGTTTACAAACATTACGAAACAAATCGAAGCGTTTCACCTTTTGAGCAATTTAAGCCAAACGTTTACAAACGTCCTGAAACAAAACCAAACGTTTCACCTTTTTAGCGATTTTAGCCAAACGTTTACAAACGTCCCGAAACAATTTCAAGTGTTTCCCCATTTTAGCGATTTAAGCAAAACGTTTTAAAAGTTACGAAACAAATCCAAACGTATCACCTTTTTAGCCATTTAAGCGAAACGTTTATAAACGTTACGAAACAAATCCAAACATTTCACATTTATAGCGATTTAAGCCAAACGTTTACAAACATTAAGAAACATAACCAAGCGTTTCACCTTTTTTGCAATTTAAGCCAAACGTTTACAAACATTACTAAAAATATCCAAGCCTTTAACCTTTTTAGCAATTTAAGCCAAACGTTTAAAAATGTTTTGAAATAAATCCAAGCGTTTCACCTTTTTAGCAATTTAAGTCAAATGTTTACAAACGTTACGAAACAAATCCAAACATTTCACCTTTTTAGTGATTTAAGCCACACGTTTACAAACGTATAAAACAAATCCAAACGTTTTACCTTTTTTGAGATTTAAGCCAAACGTTTAGAAACGTTACGAAACAAATCCAAGAGTTTCACCTTTCTAATAATTTAAGCCAAAAGTTTACAAACCTTACGAAACAAATCCAAGCGTTTCACCTTTTTAGCAATTTAAGCCAAGCGTTTACAAGCGTTGCAAAACAAATCCAAGCGTTTCTCCTTTTTAGCAATTTAAGCCAAACGTATACAAACGCTATGAAACAAATCAAAACGTTTTACCATTCTAGCAATTTAAGCCAAACGTTTACAAATATTACAAAACAAATCCAAACATTTCCCCTTTTTAGCAATTTAAGCCAAAAGTTTACAAACGTTCCGAAACAAATCCAAACGTTTCACCGTTATAGCGATTTAAGCCAAATGTTTACAAAGTTTATGAAACAAATCCAAATGTTTCACCTCTTTAGCAATTTAAGCCATATGTTTACAAACGTTATGAAACAAATCAAAGCGTTTCACCTTTTTAGCAATTTAAGCCAAACGTTTACAGACGTTCCGAAACAAATCAAAGCGTTTCACCTTTTAATAAATATAAGAGAAACATTTACAAACATTATGAAACAGATCCAAACGTTTCACCTTTTTAGCGATTTAAGCCGAACGTTTACAAACGGTCACATCGAGAATTCTTTGCAGATGAAGAGATGTCAAAGGGGCTTCTTACTTCCCAAACGGATCCTCCTACATCTATATAAACGCTGGTTTATCAAGAAAAGCACTTCGAATTATTGATTCATCGCCAGAGATGGCTTAGAACCAATAGTTCATTATCTAATGGATTTTTCCGTTCGAATACTCTATCCCTGCCACTAAATCACCACCCCCCCCAAGTCAAACTGGTGCTTGCTGTTGCACCAGGAGCCGTTGCACCCGGTGCTAAAGCATGGGTGTTTTGTATCCATTGAGCAAAGACGGGTTGAAATTGTATAGCAGTATCTGAAAACATATCTTGAGGGCGCCCTAAAGCACTCATGGTATCATTATGAATATATAAACCAAAACTGTGAAAGCCTAAAAATATACAGACCCAGTTGAGATGTGATATGATTGCATCGCGATGCCGCAGGACACGATCTAATAGATCGTTGTATCGAGTAGTTGGATCATAGTCTCTTACCATAAAAATGGCTGCATGCGCAGCAGCACCAACTATGAGAAATCCATCAATCCACATGTGGTGTGTGAACAATGACAGTTGTGTACCATAGTCAGTAGCTAGATATGGATAAGGAGGCATGGAATACATATGGTGAGCTACAACAATGGTTAAAGACCCTAACATAGCTAGGTTAAGAGATAATTGAGTATGCCTTGACGTTGTTAGGATCTCACATAGCTCTTTATGGCCCTGAAACAAAACCAAACGTTTCACCTTTTTAGTGATTTTAGCCAAATGTTTACAAACGTTACGAATCAAATTCAAATATTTCCCCATTTTAGCATTTTGAGCCAAACATTTAAAACGTTACGAAACAAATCCAAACGTTTCACCTTTTTAGCGATTTATGTTAAATGTTTATAAACGTTACGGGACAAATCCAAACGTTTTACCTTTTTAGCGATTGAAGCCAAAAGTTACGAAATGAATCCAAACGTTTCACATTTTTAGCAATTTAAGCCAAACGTTAACAAACGTTACGAAACAAAAACCAAGCGTTTCACCTTTTAGGCAATTTAAGCCAAACATTTACAAATGTAGCGAAACAAATCCAAGCGTTTCAACTTTCTAGCCATTTAAGCTAAGCGTTTACAAATGTTCCGAAAAAAATCCAAGCGTTTCACCTTTTTAGCAATTGAAGACAAAAGTTTACAAATGTTACGAAAAAAATCCAAACGTTTCACCTTTTTAGCGATTTAAGCCAAACATTTACAAAGGTTATGAAACAAATCCCAATGTTTCACCTTTTTAGCAATTTAAGCCATACATTTATAAACGTTACGAAATAAATCAAAGTGTTTTACCTTTTTAGCAATTTAAGCCAAAATTTTACAAACGTTACGAAATAAATCCAAGGGTTTTACCTTTTTAGCAATTTAAGCCAAACGTTTACAAATGTTACGAAATAAATCCAAGCGTTTTACCTTTTTAGCAATTGAAGCCAAACGTTCACAAACGTTATGAAACAAATCCAAACGTTTCACAATTTTAGCAATTTAAGTGAAACGTTTACAAACGTTACGAAAGATATCCAAACGTTTCACCTTTTTAGAAATTAAAGAGAAACGTTTGCAAACGTTACGAAACAGATACAAACGTTTCACGTTTTCAGTGATTTAAGCCGAACGTTTACAAACGTTACAAAACAAAACCAAACGTTTCACTTTTTAGCGATTTTAGCCAAAAGTTTACAAACGTTAGGAAACTAATTCAAACGTTTCCCCATTTTAGCGATTTAAGCATAACATTTAAAACGTTACGAAATAAATCCAAGCGTTTTACCTTTTTAGCAATTTAAGACAAATGTTTACAAACGTTACGAAACAAATCCAAACGTTTCACCTTTTTAGCGATTTTAGCCAAACGTTTACAAAGGTTATGAAACAAATCCAAATGTTTCGCCTTTTTAGAAATTTATGCCATACGATTACAAACGATACGAAACAAATCGAAGCGTTTACCTTTTTAGCATTTTTTGCCAAACGTTTACAAACGTTACGAAACAAATCCAAGCGTTTCACCTTTTTAGCAATTTAAGCCAAACGTTTACAAACGTTATGAAACAAATCCAAGCGTTTCACCTTTTTAGCAATTTAAGCGAAAGTTTTACAAACGTTACGAAACAGATCCCAACATTTCACCTTTTTAGCGATTTAAGGCAAACGTTTACAATTGTTACGAAACTAAACCAAATATTTCACGTTTTTAGCAATTTAAGGGAAACGTTTACAAATGTTACGAAACAGATACAAACGTTTCACCTTTTTAGCGATTTAAGTCGAACGTTTACAAACTTTAAGAAACAAGGGTTAATTCCTAAAAAAAATCACGAACTTTACACGAAATTTCATTTTAATCATGTTGTCATTTAAAGGCACGAACTTTCATTTTATTTCAAATCTATCACCAAAGTAAAATTCGGTGTATTTTATCTGACTAAAAATTCCTAATCCTAGATACTCTAACCGAAAGATAATAAGATTTGATGTTGATTAATAATTTGGGTCTTTCATCAATGATTTAGTGAAGAATTTAGTTAATAAAAATACACTGAAATGATAAATTTGAAACAATATGAAAGTTCGTGCCTTTAAATGGCAACTTTTAAAGGTCATGATTAAAATGAAACTTCGTGTAAAGTTCGTGATTTTTTTAAGAATTAATCCAAGAAATAAAACCAAATGTTTTACCTTTTTAGCAATTTTAGCCAAAGGTTTACAAACGTTAGGAAATAAATTCAAACGTTTACCCATTTTAGCTATTTAAGCCAAACGTTTAAAACGCTACGAAACAAATCCAAACGTTTCACCTTCTTAGCGATTTATGTCAAACGTTTACAAAAGTTACGGAACAAATCCAAACATTTCACCTTTTTAGCGATTGAGGCCACACGTTTACAAACGTTACGAAACAAATCCAAACGTTTCCCATTTTTCGAAATTTATGCCGAACGTTTACAAACAGTACGAAACAAAAACCAAGTGTTTGACCTTTTAAGCAATTTAAGCCAAACGTTTAAAAACGTAGTGAAACAAATCCAAGTGTTTCACCTTTTTAGAAATTTAAGCCAAACGTATATAAACAATATTAAACAAATCCAAACATTTCACCTTTTTAGCGATTTAAGCCAAACGTTTACAAACGGTAGGAAACAAATCCAAACATTTTTCATTTTTAGCGATTTAAGCCAAACGTTTACAAACACTACGGAACAAATCCAAACGTTTCAACTTTTTAGCAATGTAACCCAAACGTATACAAACATTACGAAACAAATCGAAACGTTTCACCTTTTTAGCAATTTAAGACAAATGAATTACAAGTGTTATGAAAAAATCCAAATGTTTCACCTTTTTAGAGATTTAAGCCAAACATTTACAAAGGTTATGAAACAATTCCAAAGGTTTCATATTTTTTGCAAATTATGCCATACGTTTACAAACGTTACGAAACAAATCAAAGCGTTTCACCTTTTTAGCAATTTTAGCCAAACGTTTACAAACGTTGCGAATCAAATCCAAGCGTTTCGCCTTTTTAGCAATTTAAACCAAATCTTTACAAACGTCATGAAACAAATCCAAGTGTTTCACCTTTTTAGCAATTTAAGCGAAACGTTTACAAACTTTACGAAAAAAATCCAAACGTTTCACCTTTTTAGCAATTTTAGCCCAAAGTTTACAAACGTTCTGAAACAAATTCAAACGTTTTCCCATTTTAGCGATTTAAGCCAAACGTTTTAAAAATTACGAAACAAATCCAAATGTTTCACCTTTTTAGCAATTTAAGCCAAACGTTTATAAACGATACGAAACAAATGCAAATGTTTCACATTTATAGCGATTTAAGCCAAAGGTTTACAAACATTACGAAACATAACCAAGCTTTTCACCATTTTAGCAATTTAAGCGAAACGTTTACAAACGTTACGAAACAAATCCAAGCGTTTCACCTTTTTAGCAATTTAAGCCAAACGTTTATAAACGTTACGAAACAAATCCAAGTGTTTCACCTTTTTAGCAATTTAAGCCAAATGTTTCCAAACATTGCGAAACAAATCCAAACATTTCACCTTTTTAGCGATTTAAGCCAAACGTTTACAAACGTATGAAACAAATCCAAACGTTTCACCTTTTTTAAAATTTAAGACAAACGTTTACAAAGGTTACAAAAGAAATCCAAACGTTTCACCTTTTTTAAGATTGAAGACAAACGTTACAAAACAAAACCAAACGATTCACGTTTTTAGCGATTTTAGCCAAACGTTTACAACGTTACGAAACAAATTCAAACGTTTCCCCATTTTAGCAATTAAAGCCAAATGTTTTAAACGTTACGAAACAAATCCAAACGTTTCCTCTTTTTAGCGATTTATGCCCAACATTTATAAACGTTGCGAAGCAAATCCAAACGTTTCAGATTTATAGCAATTTAAGCCAAACGTTTACAAACATTACGAAACAAAACAAAGCGTTTCACCTTTTAAGCAATTTAAGAGAAATGTTTACAAACGTTACGAAACAAATTCAAACCTTTCCCCATTTTAGCGATTTAAGCCAAACGTTTTAAACGTTACGAAACAAATCCAAAAGTTTTCCCTTTTTAGCGATTTAAGCCAAACTTTTATAAACGTTATGAAACAAATACAAACGTTTCACATTTATAGCAATTTAAGCCAAACGTTTACAAACATTACGAAACAAAACCAAGCGTTTCACCTTCTTAGCAATTTAAGCCATACTTTTACAAACGTTACAAAACAAATCAAAGCGTTTTACCTTTTTAGCAATTTAAGCGAAACGTTGAAAAACATTACGAAACAGATCCAAACCTTTCACCTTTTTAGCGATTTAAGTCGAACATTAACAAACGTTACGAAACAAAACCAAACGTGTCACCTTTTTAGCAATTTAAGCGCAACGTTTACAAACGTTATAAAACAGATACAAATGTTTCACCTTTTTAGCGTTTTAACCCGAACGTTTACAAACGTTACGAAACAAAACAAAATGTTTCACCTTTTTAGCGATTTTAGCCACACGTTTCGAAACAAATTCAAACGTTTTCCCATTTAAGCGATTTAAGCCAAACGTTTAAAACGTTACGAAACAAATCCAAAAGTTTCACTTTTTTTTAGCAATTTATGCCAAACGGTTACAAACGTTATGAAACAAATCCAAGTGTTTCATCTTTTTAGCGATTGAAGCAAAACGTTTAAAAACGTTACGAAACAAATCCAAACGTTTCACATTTTTAGCGATTTAAGCCGAACGTTTACAAACGTTACGAAATAAAACCAAATGTATCACCTTTTTATCGATTTTAGCCAAACGTTTACAGACGTTACGAAACAAATTCAAATGTTTCCCCATTTTAGCGATTTAAGGCAAACGTTTAAAACCTTACGAAGAAAATCCAAACGTTTCACATTATTAGCAATTTAAGCCAAACGTTTACAAACGTTACCAAACAAAAACCAAGCGTTTCACCTTTTAAGCAATTTAAGCGCAACGTTTACAAACGTTACAAAACAGATACAAATGTTTCACCTTTTTATCGTTTTAACCCGAACGTTTACAAACTATACGAAACAAAACCAAATGTTTCACCTTTTTAGCGATATTAGCCAAACGTTTACAAACGTTACGAAACAAATCCAAATATTTCACCTTTTTAGCGATTTAAACTAAAGGTTTACAAACGGTATGAAACAAATCCAAACATTTCCCCGTTTTAGCGATTTAAGCCAAACGTTTTAAACGTTACGAAACAAATCCAAACGTTTCCCCTTTTTAGCGATTTAAGCCAAACTTTTATAAACGTTATGAAACAAATCCAAACGTTTCACATTTATAGCAATTTAAGACAAACGTTTACAAACATTACGAAACAAAAGCAAGCGTTTCACCTTTTAGCAATTTAAGCCATACGTTTACAAACTTTACGAAACAAATCCAAGCGTTTCACCTTTTTAACAATTTAAGCCAAACGTTTACAAACGTTACGAAACAAATCCAAATATTTCACCTTTTTAGCGATTTCAACTAAAGGTTTACAAACAGTATGAAACAAATCTAAACGTTTCCCCTTTTTTGCGATTTAAGCCAAACATTTACAAACGCTATGAAACAAACCAAAACGTTTCACCTTTTTAGCAACGTAAGCCAAACGTTTACAGGCGTTACGAAACAAATCCAAGCATTTCACCTTTTTAGCAATTAAAGCCCAATGTTTACAAACTTTCGGAAACATATCAAAACGTTTCACCTTTTTAGCAATTTAAGCCAAACGTTTTCTAAGATTACGAAACAAATCCAAACGTTTCACCTTTTAGGAAATTAAGCCAAACATTTACAAACTTTACGAAACAAATCCAAACGTTTCAACTTTCTAGCGATTTAAGCTAAACATTTACAAAGGTTAGGAAACAAATCCAAGCGTTTCTCCTTTTTAGCAATTTAAGCCAAACGTATACAAACGTTACGAAACAAATCAAAATATTTCACCTTTTTAGCAATTTAAGCCAAACGTTTACAATCGTTACGAAACAAATCCAAACGTTTCACCTTTTTAGCAAATTAAGTCAAACATTTACAAACGTTACGAAACAAATCCAAACCTTTTACCTTTCTGGTAATTTAAGCCAAACGTTTACAAAGGTTATGAAACAAATCCAAATGTTTCACCATTTTAGCGATTCAAGCCATATGTTTACAAATGTTACGAAAGAAATCAAAGCGATTCACCTTTTTAGCAATTTAAGCCAAACAGTTTATAAACGCTACGAAACAAATCCAAGCGTTTCATCTTTTTAGCAACTTAAGCCAAACGTTTACAAACGTTATGAAACAAATTAAAGAGTTTCACCTATATAGCAATTCAAGCGAAACGTTTACACACGTTACAAAATAAATCCAAGCGTTTCACCTTTTTAAAAGTATAAGCCAAACGTTTATAAACGTTACGAAACAAACCAAGCGTTTCACCTTTTTAGAAATTTAAGCCAAATGTTAACAAACGTTTCGAAACAAATCCAAACATTTCACCTTTTTAGCGATTGAAGCCAAAAGTTTACAAACGTATGAAACAAATCCAAATGTTTGACCTTTTTAGAAATTTAAGCCAAACGTTTACAAACGTTACGAAACAAATCCAGTTGTTTCACCTTTTCAGCAATTTAAGCCAAACGTTTAGTTACGAAACAAATCCAAGCGTTTCACCTTTCTAGCGATTTAAGCCAAACCTTCACAAACATTACGAAACAAATCCAAGCGTTTCAGCTTTTTAGCAATTTATGCGAAACGTTTACAAACGTTACGAAACAAATCCAAGAGTTTCTCCTTTTTAGCAATTTAAGCCGAACGTATACAAACGTTATGAAATATATCAAAACGTTTCACCTTTTTAGCAATTTAAGCCAAACGTTTTCTAAGATTGCGAAACTAATCCGAACGTTACACCTTTTTAGCAAATTAAGCCAAATATTTACAAACATTACGAAACAAATCCAAATGTTTCACCTTTCTAGCGATTTAAGCTAAACGTTTACAAAGGTTACGAAACAAATCCAAGCGTTTCTCCTTTTTAGCAATTTAAGCCAAACGTTTACAAACGTTACGAAACAAATCAAAACCTTTCACCTTTTTAGCAATTTAAGCCAAACGTTTACAATGGTTACGAAACAAATCCAAACGTTTCACCTTTTTAGCAAATTAAGTCAAACATTTACAAACGTTACGAAACAAATCCAAACCTTTTACCTTTCTGGTAATTTAAGCCAAACGTTTACAAAGGTTATGAAACAAATCCAAATGTTTCACCATTTTAGCGATTCAAGCCATATGTTTACAAATGTTACGAAAGAAATCAAAGCGATTCACCTTTTTAGCAATTTAAGCCAAACAGTTTATAAACGCTACGAAACAAATCCAAGCGTTTCATCTTTTTAGCAACTTAAGCCAAACGTTTACAAAAGTTATGAAACAAATTAAAGAGTTTCACCTATATAGCAATTCATGCGAAACGTTTACACACGTTACAAAATAAATCCAAGCGTTTCACCTTTTTAAAAGTATAAGCCAAACGTTTATAAACGTTACGAAACAAACCAAGCGTTTCACCTTTTTAGAAATTTAAGCCAAATGTTAACAAACGTTTCGAAACAAATCCAAACATTTCACCTTTTTAGCGATTGAAGCCAAAAGTTTACAAACGTATGAAACAAATCCAAATGTTTGACCTTTTTAGAAATTTAAGCCAAACGTTTACAAACGTTACGAAACAAATCCAGTTGTTTCACCTTTTCAGCAATTTAAGCCAAACGTTTAGTTACGAAACAAATCCAAGCGTTTCACCTTTCTAGCGATTTAAGCCAAACCTTCACAAACATTACGAAACAAATCCAAGCGTTTCAGCTTTTTAGCAATTTATGCAAAACGTTTACAAACGTTACGAAACAAATCCAAGAGTTTCTCCTTTTTAGCAATTTAAGCCGAACGTATACAAACGTTATGAAATATATCAAAACGTTTCACCTTTTTAGCAATTTAAGCCAAACGTTTTCTAAGATTGCGAAACTAATCCGAACGTTACACCTTTTTAGCAAATTAAGCCAAATATTTACAAACATTACGAAACAAATCCAAATGTTTCACCTTTCTAGCGATTTAAGCTAAACGTTTACAAAGGTTACGAAACAAATCCAAGCGTTTCTCCTTTTTAGCAATTTAAGCCAAACGTATACAAACGTTACGAAACAAATCAAAATATTTCACCTTTTTGGCAATTTAAGCCAAACGTTTACAAGCGTTACGAAACAAATCCAAACGTTTCACCTTTTTAGCAATTTAAGCCAAACTTTTACAACCGTTACGAAACAAATCCAAACCTTTTACCTTTCTGGTAATTTAAGCCAAACGTTTACAAAGGTTATGAAACAAATCCAAATGTTTCACCATTTTAGCGATTCAAGCCATATGTTTACAAATGTTACGAAAGAAATCAAAGCGATTCACCTTTTTAGCAATTTAAGCCAAACAGTTTATAAACGCTACGAAACAAATCCAAGCGTTTCATCTTTTTAGCAACTTAAGCCAAACGTTTACAAAAGTTATGAAACAAATTAAAGAGTTTCACCTATATAGCAATTCATGCGAAACGTTTACACACGTTACAAAATAAATCCAAGCGTTTCACCTTTTTAAAAGTATAAGCCAAACGTTTATAAACGTTACGAAACAAACCAAGCGTTTCACCTTTTTAGAAATTTAAGCCAAATGTTAACAAACGTTTCGAAACAAATCCAAACATTTCACCTTTTTAGCGATTGAAGCCAAAAGTTTACAAACGTATGAAACAAATCCAAATGTTTGACCTTTTTAGAAATTTAAGCCAAACGTTTACAAACGTTACGAAACAAATCCAGTTGTTTCACCTTTTCAGCAATTTAAGCCAAACGTTTAGTTACGAAACAAATCCAAGCGTTTCACCTTTCTAGCGATTTAAGCCAAACCTTCACAAACGTTACGAAACAAAACCAAGCGTTTCACCTTTTTAGCAATTTATGTCAAACGTTTACAAATGTTACGAAACAAATCCAAGAGTTTCTCCTTTTTAGCAATTTAAGCCAAACGCATACAAACATTATGAAATATATCAAAACGTTTCACCTTTTTAGCAATTTAAGCCAAACGTTTTCTAAGATTGCGAAACTAATCCGAACGTTACACCTTTTTAGCAAATTAAGCCAAATATTTACAAACATTACGAAACAAATCCAAATGTTTCACCTTTCTAGCGATTTAAGCTAAACGTTTACAAAGGTTACGAAACAAATACAAGCGTTTCTCCTTTTTAGCAATTTAAGCCAAACGTATACAAACGTTACGAAACAAATCAAAATATTTCACCTTTTTAGCAATTTAAGCCAAACGTGTACAATGATTACGAAACAAATCCAAACGTTTCACCTTTTTAGCAAATTAAGTCAAACATTTACAAACGTTACGAAACAAATCCAAACCTTTTACCTTTCTGGTAATTTAAGCCAAACGTTTACAAAGGTTATGAAACAAATCCAAATGTTTCACCATTTTAGCGATTCAAGCCATATGTTTACAAATGTTACGAAAGAAATCAAAGCGATTCACCTTTTTAGCAATTTAAGCCAAACAGTTTATAAACGCTACGAAACAAATCCAAGCGTTTCATCTTTTTAGCAACTTAAGCCAAACGTTTACAAAAGTTATGAAACAAATTAAAGAGTTTCACCTATATAGCAATTCATGCGAAACATTTACACACGTTACAAAATAAATCCAAGCGTTTCACCTTTTTAAAAGTATAAGCCAAACGTTTATAAACGTTACGAAACAAACCAAGCGTTTCACCTTTTTAGAAATTTAAGCCAAATGTTAACAAACGTTTCGAAACAAATCCAAACATTTCACCTTTTTAGCGATTGAAGCCAAAAGTTTACAAACGTATGAAACAAATCCAAATGTTTGACCTTTTTAGAAATTTAAGCCAAACGTTTACAAACGTTACGAAACAAATCCAGTTGTTTCACCTTTTCAGCAATTTAAGCCAAACGTTTAGTTACGAAACAAATCCAAGCGTTTCACCTTTCTAGCGATTTAAGCCAAACCTTCACAAACATTACGAAACAAATCCAAGCGTTTCAGCTTTTTAGCAATTTATGCGAAACGTTTACAAACGTTACGAAACAAATCCAAGAGTTTCTCCTTTTTAGCAATTTAAGCCGAACGTATACAAACGTTATGAAATATATCAAAACGTTTCACCTTTTTAGCAATTTAAGCCAAACGTTTTCTAAGATTGCGAAACTAATCCGAACGTTACACCTTTTTAGCAAATTAAGCCAAATATTTACAAACATTACGAAACAAATCCAAATGTTTCACCTTTCTAGCGATTTAAGCTAAACGTTTACAAAGGTTACGAAACAAATCCAAGCGTTTCTCCTTTTTAGCAATTTAAGCCAAACGTATACAAACGTTACGAAACAAATCAAAATATTTCACCTTTTTAGCAATTTAAGCCAAACGTGTACAATGATTACGAAACAAATCCAAACGTTTCACCTTTTTAGCAAATTAAGTCAAACATTTACAAACGTTACGAAACAAATCCAAACCTTTTACCTTTCTGGTAATTTAAGCCAAACGTTTACAAAGGTTATGAAACAAATCCAAATGTTTCACCATTTTAGCGATTCAAGCCATATGTTTACAAATGTTACGAAAGAAATCAAAGCGATTCACCTTTTTAGCAATTTAAGCCAAACAGTTTATAAACGCTACGAAACAAATCCAAGCGTTTCATCTTTTTAGCAACTTAAGCCAAACGTTTACAAAAGTTATGAAACAAATTAAAGAGTTTCACCTATATAGCAATTCATGCGAAACGTTTACACACGTTACAAAATAAATCCAAGCGTTTCACCTTTTTAAAAGTATAAGCCAAACGTTTATAAACGTTACGAAACAAACCAAGCGTTTCACCTTTTTAGAAATTTAAGCCAAATGTTAACAAACGTTTCGAAACAAATCCAAACATTTCACCTTTTTAGCGATTGAAGCCAAAAGTTTACAAACGTATGAAACAAATCCAAATGTTTGACCTTTTTAGAAATTTAAGCCAAACGTTTACAAACGTTACGAAACAAATCCAGTTGTTTCACCTTTTCAGCAATTTAAGCCAAACGTTTAGTTACGAAACAAATCCAAGCGTTTCACCTTTCTAGCGATTTAAGCCAAACCTTCACAAACATTACGAAACAAATCCAAGCGTTTCAGCTTTTTAGCAATTTATGCAAAACGTTTACAAACGTTACGAAACAAATCCAAGAGTTTCTCCTTTTTAGCAATTTAAGCCGAACGTATACAAACGTTATGAAATATATCAAAACGTTTCACCTTTTTAGCAATTTAAGCCAAACGTTTTCTAAGATTGCGAAACTAATCCGAACGTTACACCTTTTTAGCAAATTAAGCCAAATATTTACAAACGTTACGAAACAAATCCAAAAATTTCACCTTTTTAGCGATTTAAGCCAAATGTTCACAAAGGTTACGAAACAAATCCAAGCGTTTCTCCTTTTTAGCAATTTAAGCCAAACGTATACAAACGTTACGAAACAAATCAAAGCGTTTCACCGTTTTAGCAATTTAAGCCAAACGTTTACAAAGATTACGAAACAAATCCAAACGTTTCACCTTTATTAGCAAATTAAGTCAAACGTTTACAAACGTTACGAAACAAATCCAAACCTTTCACCTTTCTGGCGATTTAAGCCAAACGTTTACAAAGGTTATGAAACAAATCCAAATGTTTCACCATTTTAGCAATTCAAGCCAAACGTTTACAAACGTTATGAAACAAATCCAAGCATTTCATCTTTTTAGCAATTTAAGCCAAACGTTTAAAAACGTTATGAAACAAATTAAAGAGTTTCACCTTTTTAGCAATTTTAGAGAAACGTTTACAAACGGTATGAAACAAATCCAAACGTTTCCCCGTTTTAGCGATTTAAGCCAAACGTTTTAAACGTTACGAAACAAATCCAAACGTTTCCCCTTTTTAGCGATTTAAGCCAAACTTTTATAAACGTTATGAAACAAATCCAAACGTTTCACATTTATAGCAATTTAAGACAAACGTTTACAAACATTACGAAACAAAAGCAAGCGTTTCACCTTTTAGCAATTTAAGCCATACGTTTACAAACTTTACGAAACAAATCCAAGCGTTTCACCTTTTTAACAATTTAAGCCAAACGTTTACAAACGTTACGAAACAAATCCAAATATTTCACCTTTTTAGCGATTTCAACTAAAGGTTTACAAACAGTATGAAACAAATCCAAACGTTTCCCCTTTTTTGCGATTTAAGCCAAACATTTACAAACGCTATGAAACAAACCAAAACGTTTCACCTTTTTAGCAACGTAAGCCAAACGTTTACAGGCGTTACGAAACAAATCCAAGCATTTCACCTTTTTAGCAATTAAAGCCCAATGTTTACAAACTTTCGGAAACATATCAAAACGTTTCACCTTTTTAGCAATTTAAGCCAAACGTTTTCTAAGATTACGAAACAAATCCAAACGTTTCACCTTTTAGGAAATTAAGCCAAACATTTACAAACTTTACGAAACAAATCCAAACGTTTCAACTTTCTAGCGATTTAAGCTAAACATTTACAAAGGTTAGGAAACAAATCCAAGCGTTTCTCCTTTTTAGCAATTTAAGCCAAACGTATACAAACGTTACGAAACAAATCAAAATATTTCACCTTTTTAGCAATTTAAGCCAAACGTGTACAATGATTACGAAACAAATCCAAACGTTTCACCTTTTTAGCAAATTAAGTCAAACATTTACAAACGTTACGAAACAAATCCAAACCTTTTACCTTTCTGGTAATTTAAGCCAAACGTTTACAAAGGTTATGAAACAAATCCAAATGTTTCACCATTTTAGCGATTCAAGCCATATGTTTACAAATGTTACGAAAGAAATCAAAGCGATTCACCTTTTTAGCAATTTAAGCCAAACAGTTTATAAACGCTACGAAACAAATCCAAGCGTTTCATCTTTTTAGCAACTTAAGCCAAACGTTTACAAACGTTATGAAACAAATTAAAGAGTTTCACCTATATAGCAATTCAAGCGAAACGTTTACACACGTTACAAAATAAATCCAAGCGTTTCACCTTTTTAAAAGTATAAGCCAAACGTTTATAAACGTTACGAAACAAACCAAGCGTTTCACCTTTTTAGAAATTTAAGCCAAATGTTAACAAACGTTTCGAAACAAATCCAAACATTTCACCTTTTTAGCGATTGAAGCCAAAAGTTTACAAACGTATGAAACAAATCCAAATGTTTGACCTTTTTAGAAATTTAAGCCAAACGTTTACAAACGTTACGAAACAAATCCAGTTGTTTCACCTTTTCAGCAATTTAAGCCAAACGTTTAGTTACGAAACAAATCCAAGCGTTTCACCTTTCTAGCGATTTAAGCCAAACCTTCACAAACATTACGAAACAAATCCAAGCGTTTCAGCTTTTTAGCAATTTATGCGAAACGTTTACAAACGTTACGAAACAAATCCAAGAGTTTCTCCTTTTTAGCAATTTAAGCCGAACGTATACAAACGTTATGAAATATATCAAAACGTTTCACCTTTTTAGCAATTTAAGCCAAACGTTTTCTAAGATTGCGAAACTAATCCGAACGTTACACCTTTTTAGCAAATTAAGCCAAATATTTACAAACATTACGAAACAAATCCAAATGTTTCACCTTTCTAGCGATTTAAGCTAAACGTTTACAAAGGTTACGAAACAAATCCAAGCGTTTCTCCTTTTTAGCAATTTAAGCCAAACGTATACAAACGTTACGAAACAAATCAAAATATTTCACCTTCTTAGCAATTTAAGCCAAACGTGTACAATGATTACGAAACAAATCCAAACGTTTCACCTTTTTAGCAAATTAAGTCAAACATTTACAAACGTTACGAAACAAATCCAAACCTTTTACCTTTCTGGTAATTTAAGCCAAACGTTTACAAAGGTTATGAAACAAATCCAAATGTTTCACCATTTTAGCGATTCAAGCCATATGTTTACAAATGTTACGAAAGAAATCAAAGCGATTCACCTTTTTAGCAATTTAAGCCAAACAGTTTATAAACGCTACGAAACAAATCCAAGCGTTTCATCTTTTTAGCAACTTAAGCCAAACGTTTACAAAAGTTATGAAACAAATTAAAGAGTTTCACCTATATAGCAATTCATGCGAAACGTTTACACACGTTACAAAATAAATCCAAGCGTTTCACCTTTTTAAAAGTATAAGCCAAACGTTTATAAACGTTACGAAACAAACCAAGCGTTTCACCTTTTTAGAAATTTAAGCCAAATGTTAACAAACGTTTCGAAACAAATCCAAACATTTCACCTTTTTAGCGATTGAAGCCAAAAGTTTACAAACGTATGAAACAAATCCAAATGTTTGACCTTTTTAGAAATTTAAGCCAAACGTTTACAAACGTTACGAAACAAATCCAGTTGTTTCACCTTTTCAGCAATTTAAGCCAAACGTTTAGTTACGAAACAAATCCAAGCGTTTCACCTTTCTAGCGATTTAAGCCAAACCTTCACAAACATTACGAAACAAATCCAAGCGTTTCAGCTTTTTAGCAATTTATGCAAAACGTTTACAAACGTTACGAAACAAATCCAAGAGTTTCTCCTTTTTAGCAATTTAAGCCGAACGTATACAAACGTTATGAAATATATCAAAACGTTTCACCTTTTTAGCAATTTAAGCCAAACGTTTTCTAAGATTGCGAAACTAATCCGAACGTTACACCTTTTTAGCAAATTAAGCCAAATATTTACAAACATTACGAAACAAATCCAAATGTTTCACCTTTTTAGCGATTTAAGCCAAACGTTTACAAAGGTTACGAAACAAATCCAAGCGTTTCTCCTTTTTAGCAATTTAAGCCAAACGTATACAAACGTTACGAAACAAATGAAAGCGTTTCACCTTTTTAGAAATTTAAGCCAAACGTTTACAAAGATTACGAAACAAATCCAAACGTTTCACCTTTATTAGCAAATTAAGTCAAACGTTTACAAACGTTACGAAACAAATCCAAACCTTTCACCTTTCTGGCGATTTAAGCCAAACGTTTACAAAGGTTATGAAACAAATCCAAATGTTTCACCATTTTAGCAATTCAAGCCAAACGTTTACAAACGTTATGAAACAAATCCAAGCATTTCATCGTTTTAGCAATTTAAGCCAAACGTTTAAAAACGTTATGAAACAAATTAAAGAGTTTCACCTTTTTAGCAATTTTAGAGAAACGTTTACAAACGGTATGAAACAAATCCAAACGTTTCCCCGTTTTAGCGATTTAAGCCAAACGTTTTAAACGTTACGAAACAAATCCAAACGTTTCCCCTTTTTAGCGATTTAAGCCAAACTTTTATAAACGTTATGAAACAAATCCAAACGTTTCACATTTATAGCAATTTAAGACAAACGTTTACAAACATTACGAAACAAAAGCAAGCGTTTCACCTTTTAGCAATTTAAGCCATACGTTTACAAACTTTACGAAACAAATCCAAGCGTTTCACCTTTTTAACAATTTAAGCCAAACGTTTACAAACGTTACGAAACAAATCCAAATATTTCACCTTTTTAGCGATTTCAACTAAAGGTTTACAAACAGTATGAAACAAATCCAAATGTTTCCCCTTTTTTGCGATTTAAGCCAAACATTTACAAACGCTATGAAACAAACCAAAACGTTTCACCTTTTTAGCAACGTAAGCCAAACGTTTACAGGCGTTACGAAACAAATCCAAGCATTTCACCTTTTTAGCAATTAAAGCCCAATGTTTACAAACTTTCCGAAACATATCAAAACGTTTCACCTTTTTAGCAATTTAAGCCAAACGTTTTCTAAGATTACGAAACAAATCCAAACGTTTCACCTTTTAGGAAATTAAGCCAAACATTTACAAACTTTACGAAACAAATCCAAACGTTTCAACTTTCTAGCGATTTAAGCTAAACATTTACAAAGGTTAGGAAACAAATCCAAGCGTTTCTCCTTTTTAGCAATTTAAGCCAAACGTATACAAACGTTACGAAACAAATCAAAATATTTCACCTTTTTAGCAATTTAAGCCAAACGTGTACAATGATTACGAAACAAATCCAAACGTTTCACCTTTTTAGCAAATTAAGTCAAACATTTACAAACGTTACGAAACAAATCCAAACCTTTTACCTTTCTGGTAATTTAAGCCAAACGTTTACAAAGGTTATGAAACAAATCCAAATGTTTCACCATTTTAGCGATTCAAGCCATATGTTTACAAATGTTACGAAAGAAATCAAAGCGATTCACCTTTTTAGCAATTTAAGCCAAACAGTTTATAAACGCTACGAAACAAATCCAAGCGTTTCATCTTTTTAGCAACTTAAGCCAAACGTTTACAAACGTTATGAAACAAATTAAAGAGTTTCACCTATATAGCAATTCAAGCGAAACGTTTACACACGTTACAAAATAAATCCAAGCGTTTCACCTTTTTAAAAGTATAAGCCAAACGTTTATAAACGTTACGAAACAAACCAAGCGTTTCACCTTTTTAGAAATTTAAGCCAAATGTTAACAAACGTTTCGAAACAAATCCAAACATTTCACCTTTTTAGCGATTGAAGCCAAAAGTTTACAAACGTATGAAACAAATCCAAATGTTTGACCTTTTTAGAAATTTAAGCCAAACGTTTACAAACGTTACGAAACAAATCCAGTTGTTTCACCTTTTCAGCAATTTAAGCCAAACGTTTAGTTACGAAACAAATCCAAGCGTTTCACCTTTCTAGCGATTTAAGCCAAACCTTCACAAACATTACGAAACAAATCCAAGCGTTTCAGCTTTTTAGCAATTTATGCGAAACGTTTACAAACGTTACGAAACAAATCCAAGAGTTTCTCCTTTTTAGCAATTTAAGCCGAACGTATACAAACGTTATGAAATATATCAAAACGTTTCACCTTTTTAGCAATTTAAGCCAAACGTTTTCTAAGATTGCGAAACTAATCCGAACGTTACACCTTTTTAGCAAATTAAGCCAAATATTTACAAACATTACGAAACAAATCCAAATGTTTCACCTTTCTAGCGATTTAAGCTAAACGTTTACAAAGGTTACGAAACAAATCCAAGCGTTTCTCCTTTTTAGCAATTTAAGCCAAACGTATACAAACATTACGAAACAAATCAAAATATTTCACCTTTTTAGCAATTTAAGCCAAACGTGTACAATGATTACGAAACAAATCCAAACGTTTCACCTTTTTAGCAAATTAAGTCAAACATTTACAAACGTTACGAAACAAATCCAAACCTTTTACCTTTCTGGTAATTTAAGCCAAACGTTTACAAAGGTTATGAAACAAATCCAAATGTTTCACCATTTTAGCGATTCAAGCCATATGTTTACAAATGTTACGAAAGAAATCAAAGCGATTCACCTTTTTAGCAATTTAAGCCAAACAGTTTATAAACGCTACGAAACAAATCCAAGCGTTTCATCTTTTTAGCAACTTAAGCCAAACGTTTACAAAAGTTATGAAACAAATTAATGAGTTTCACCTATATAGCAATTCATGCGAAACGTTTACACACGTTACAAAATAAATCCAAGCGTTTCACCTTTTTAAAAGTATAAGCCAAACGTTTATAAACGTTACGAAACAAACCAAGCGTTTCACCTTTTTAGAAATTTAAGCCAAATGTTAACAAACGTTTCGAAACAAATCCAAACATTTCACCTTTTTAGCGATTGAAGCCAAAAGTTTACAAACGTATGAAACAAATCCAAATGTTTGACCTTTTTAGAAATTTAAGCCAAACGTTTACAAACGTTACGAAACAAATCCAGTTGTTTCACCTTTTCAGCAATTTAAGCCAAACGTTTAGTTACGAAACAAATCCAAGCGTTTCACCTTTCTAGCGATTTAAGCCAAACCTTCACAAACATTACGAAACAAATCCAAGCGTTTCAGCTTTTTAGCAATTTATGCAAAACGTTTACAAACGTTACGAAACAAATCCAAGAGTTTCTCCTTTTTAGCAATTTAAGCCGAACGTATACAAACGTTATGAAATATATCAAAACGTTTCACCTTTTTAGCAATTTAAGCCAAACGTTTTCTAAGATTGCGAAACTAATCCGAACGTACACCTTTTTAGCAAATTAAGCCAAATATTTACAAACATTACGAAACAAATCCAAATGTTTCACCTTTCTAGCGATTTAAGCTAAACGTTTACAAAGGTTACGAAACAAATCCAAGCGTTTCTCCTTTTTAGCAATTTAAGCCAAACGTATACAAACGTTACGAAACAAATCAAAATATTTCACCTTTTTAGCAATTTAAGCCAAACGTGTACAATGATTACGAAACAAATCCAAACGTTTCACCTTTTTAGCAAATTAAGTCAAACATTTACAAACGTTACGAAACAAATCCAAACCTTTTACCTTTCTGGTAATTTAAGCCAAACGTTTACAAAGGTTATGAAACAAATCCAAATGTTTCACCATTTTAGCGATTCAAGCCATATGTTTACAAATGTTACGAAAGAAATCAAAGCGATTCACCTTTTTAGCAATTTAAGCCAAACAGTTTATAAACGCTACGAAACAAATCCAAGCGTTTCATCTTTTTAGCAACTTAAGCCAAACGTTTACAAAAGTTATGAAACATATTAAAGAGTTTCACCTATATAGCAATTCATGCGAAACGTTTACACACGTTACAAAATAAATCCAAGCGTTTCACCTTTTTAAAAGTATAAGCCAAACGTTTATAAACGTTACGAAACAAACCAAGCGTTTCACCTTTTTAGAAATTTAAGCCAAATGTTAACAAACGTTTCGAAACAAATCCAAACATTTCACCTTTTTAGCGATTGAAGCCAAAAGTTTACAAACGTATGAAACAAATCCAAATGTTTGACCTTTTTAGAAATTTAAGCCAAACGTTTACAAACGTTACGAAACAAATCCAGTTGTTTCACCTTTTCAGCAATTTAAGCCAAACGTTTAGTTACGAAACAAATCCAAGCGTTTCACCTTTCTAGCGATTTAAGCCAAACCTTCACAAACATTACGAAACAAATCCAAGCGTTTCAGCTTTTTAGCAATTTATGCGAAACGTTTACAAACGTTACGAAACAAATCCAAGAGTTTCTCCTTTTTAGCAATTTAAGCCGAACGTATACAAACGTTATGAAATATATCAAAACGTTTCACCTTTTTAGCAATTTAAGCCAAACGTTTTCTAAGATTGCGAAACTAATCCGAACGTTACACCTTTTTAGCAAATTAAGCCAAATATTTACAAACATTACGAAACAAATCCAAATGTTTCACCTTTCTAGCGATTTAAGCTAAACGTTTACAAAGGTTACGAAACAAATCCAAGCGTTTCTCCTTTTTAGCAATTTAAGCCAAACGTATACAAACGTTACGAAACAAATGAAAATGTTTCACCTTTTTAGAAATTTAAGCCAAACGTTTACAAAGATTACGAAACAAATCCAAACGTTTCACCTTTATCAGCAAATTAAGTCAAACGTTTACAAACGTTACGAAACAAATCCAAACCTTTCACCTTTCTGGCGATTTAAGCCAAACGTTTACAAAGGTTATGAAACAAATCCAAATGTTTCACCATTTTAGCAATTCAAGCCAAACGTTTACAAACGTTATGAAACAAATCCAAGCATTTCATCGTTTTAGCAATTTAAGCCAAACGTTTAAAAACGTTATGAAACAAATTAAAGAGTTTCACCTTTTTAGCAATTTTAGAGAAACGTTTACAAACGTTACAAACAGATCCAAACGTTTCAACTTTTTAGCGATTTAAGCCGAACGTTTACAAACGTTGCGAAACAAAGCCAAACTTTTTACCTTTTTAGCGATTTTAGCCAAACGTTACGAAATAAATTCAAACTTTTCCCCATTTTAGCAATTAAACCAAACGTTACGAAACAAATCCAAATGTTTCACTTTTTTAGCTATTTATGCCAAATATTTACAAACGTTACTGATAACGGGACCAGTAACATAATGGCGGTAAAATAGCCTCACCTACATATGACCTCACCAGGTCAAGCAAACAAGGGGTCCTGGGGCGAGATACTTCTATTGACCGACCTACCGGAACAC
Organism: Mercurialis annua; assembly: GCF_937616625.2. Taxonomy (NCBI): domain Eukaryota; kingdom Viridiplantae; phylum Streptophyta; class Magnoliopsida; order Malpighiales; family Euphorbiaceae; genus Mercurialis; species Mercurialis annua. The sequence continues at coordinate 25,555,168 of NC_065571.1, forward strand.
GAGTTACATAAGAAATCGGATTAAAGCACGACCATCTCGGTACGAGATACATCGAACACAGGTGGACCAAAGCTCGGTACCCCCTTTCTTAACCGAGCTAAACCTCTCTCTCAACAAACGCTAACAGAATATGACACATAGAAGGTTCCGTGCATCGCATATCTTACTTGATAAGCGAGACGCAATAAGAAGGTGCCACCTCAGCCAACCGATTATGTGGGGACCAAAGAAGAGTAATAATCCACTGCGGTAGGATCGTACCAGGTAAAAATATGTAAACCACCTTATGGACAAACCCTAAAAGGTCATTCTTTATTATTCTACACTCTCTTTTCTCTTCTCTTCTTCTTCTTTTTCTTCTAAAAATACTGACTAGATCATCGGAGCGAAATGCTGGTGTCCCTCACCGGTATTTTGACTGACGTTCTGTGTTCCTTTCTTATCTTCTCAGGCTCATTTTCCGGGACCAGGAGGCAGTGATTCATCACTTGGCGCCGTATGTGGGAATCGTTTTGATATCACCTGTTTTACATTTCGTTTTTCAGTTGGTTACTCTCCTTTTCGGGATATTACGGCTGAAGATCCTGTTCTAGAGAGGGTTGATCCTTCCGGGACCACGGTTATAGACACATGATTAGTAGGAGGTGTTCCCACTGGAGGTCGGACCTCAGTAGCTACCGAAATAACTCCTCCGGCCAATGCCCATATTGGATGTTCAAGGGTTTCCGGCAGCAGAGCTGGTTTGGTGCCCTTGTATTGATTAGAAAATTACCCACGAGTAAACCCTTTCACCCCAGATACCAGTCACGCAGCATTGTCAACCCCTGGAGCCACCAACCCTCAAAGTATCCTACATAATACTCTGCCTCTTACTCATCTGAACTTCCCGGCGAAAGCTACGCTGGTAGCCACCGGGACGAGAACTAGCTCGGCATAAGATGTGCACCCTGCGGTCTTGCAAGCTCAATAATATTTAGAGTACATGGCTTAGCAGATGCACCAGGCCCAGCAAATGCACTTTGCTGTCATGGCTTAGTGTTGCCCAGGTTACAATACCACGACTACCCTGGCCCCGGTACATCCCATAGCTGTGCGAGGGGCCGATAGCCGGGGTATCGCCGTTGAAGGTGCCAATGTTCTGGGAGGCGAAGGCCAGGACGCTCCTATTCCTCCTAGGGAGGGATTGCGTGACGAGGACCTACCACCGGATAGACCGCATAATAATATCGGCTTGGGTAGAGGAGTGCCAGATCCGGTCGTAGATCCTCTGCAAGCCGCGAGGACAAGAGTCCCACCGGTTAGGAGAGATGTGACCGAAAGTGTGCATAGCTCAGCGAATGACCAGCTTGACAGGAAAACGATCGATGTTGAGGTTACTCGCGTAGTCAAAGCCGAGTTAGCCAAACACAAAGGAAACAAAGCGGTATCACGTCCAGCCGGCTTGCTCGGTATAGGAAGTCCTCTTTGCCGGGCTATCCTAGACGAGCCATTCCCAGATAAGTTTAAATACCCAACCATTAAACAATACAATGGTAAAACTGATCCAATGACACACTTGAATTGTTTTCAGGTATCCATGACTGTGGAGAACGTCTCAGATGCCTCCAATTGCAAAACATTTCCGAACACCCTAGTCGATGCTGCTCAAAACTGGTACCAAAGTCTCAAAGATGGATCTATTGAGAGTTTTTAAGGGTTGGCTATGGCCTTCAAAACACACTTCGCACTGAGTATCCAAAGGAAGAAAAATTCCTCAGATCTTAAGAAGTGTTTTCAAAAACCGGGAGAGAGTTTGAAAGACTACATATCTCGGTTTAACTCCAAAACAGTACAGGTGGAAAACCTTATCGATGATACGACGATTGACGCTATGAAGGACAACACCACCATGGCATCTTTCCGTGATAGCCTTATAACCAATCCGGTAGAAACATACACCTAGTTAATGGACAGAGCATGGAATTACATGAACCTAGATGAGGAATGGCAGAGGAAGACTCCCATTACGGTCCAGATCTCCCAGAAGCAGAATTCCTCAATCGGAGGGAGAAGCCATGAACAGTTTAGACCTAGCTACGAGCAGGCCGGAAGATGAAGACCTGCGTACAATAACGGAGGCGGTAGAGCAGGTAACGAGCAAGCAAGTTATAGGCGGAGCTATAACATTGGGGGAGGAGAAGACGGTTACATCGATAACAGTGAGTAAGAGAGATTTTTTGTGCCTCTCAACACTCCAAGGTATCAAATCCTCATGTGGATCAAAGAAAACAATGAACCTATCTCATACCCTCCTCGCATGTGGAAAGAGGGGGATAAGAAGGAGTGGTGTGATTTCCATTCCGGTCATGGACACGAAACCAAAAATTGTGAAAATCTGAGAAGGAGTTGGACAAACTCGTATGCAGAGGAAAGTTGAAGGGTTTTGTGGCCAACCCGCCACTGCAGACAAATAAGAGTAGACCCAACCTGGTTAGAAGTAAGCATAGCACTTCTCGGGAACCTGATCCCCAAGCTAAGAGAGCCCAGATCACGAGAGTAATTAATAACCTGGCCGGAGGTACTATAGGCTCTGAGAAGCGTTGCAAGAAAAAGCAAAAGATGGTGATGTCAGTAACTGAGGGACCCCGGTGGCCCGATTTATCTTTCTCTGTTGAAGACGGTAAAGGGGTAGATTTCCCTCATGAAGATGCCTTCGTCATTTCCGCTGTTATTCAGTCAAAATGGGTAAGAAGACTCTTGGTGGACGATGGAAGTTCGGTTAATTTGTTGACACTGGCAGTTTTCCAGCAATTGGGAGGCACGCGATATGAGCTCAAACCGGTCAGCACACCGCTGCTCGGTTTGGGCGGAACACCTGTCAGCCCGGAAGGCATGATCGAATTAGATCTGGTGTTGGGAGTCGAAATTTCATAGAAAGACGGACGAGCTGGAATAGTGGCGGAACCAACACGGCAGGTAAAAACTCTCTTCATGATTGTTGATATACCATTAGCCTATAACGGTATACTTGGTAGACCTATGCTTTATAGTACAGGTGCTGCTACTTGTATCAGAGATGTGATGATGAAAGTACCAACCGAGAAATGGGTTATCGCTATAAGGGGTGACCAGAAAGTATCCAGAAGAGTTAATTCTGAAAGAATAGAAGGGGCAAAGGCCGTCTGAGCCACTAGAAACAATCCAACTCTCGAACATCGATATGTCAGTACAAATGGGAATGAACTGGTCGGTAGAAGGCCGAGCTGCGGTTGTAAACCGGATAAGAGAATTTTCCTCTGAATTCTCCAATAAACCGGAGGAGATTAGTGGTGTGGACCCGAGCATCATAACTCACAAGCTGAAAGTTGATCCTAATTATAAGCCGGTCAAACAGAAGAAAAGGGTTTTTTCGCTAGAAAAGCAGTTAGCGATAAAGGAGAAGGTTAATAAGCTGATAAAAGCAGGCTTTATCAGAAAAGTTCACCACTCTGAATGGCTTGCAAATGTTGTCTTGATCAAAAAAGAAAATGGAAGATGGAGGCTTTGTATAGATTACACTGACCTCAACAATGCCTCTCCGAAAGACGGTTTCCCTCTACCGAGCATCGATCAGCTGGTAGATGCAACGTGTGGTTTTGCAGTATTCGCCTTCCTAGATGCCTCTATAGGCTACCATCAAGTGCAGATGGACAAAGAAGATGAAGAGAAAACATCTTTTGTCACCGACATGGGAACACACTGTTACCAGAAAATGCCTTTCGAGCTGAAAAATGCCAGAGCAACCTACTAGAGATTGATGAATTACGTTTTCAGTGACCAGCTAGGTCGGAATGTGGAAGTTTACGTTGATGACATCGTAGTGAAATCCAGTAGTATTGAAGATCACGCAAAAGACCTCGCTGAAACTTTTGCTAATTCGAGAAAATATAATGTGAACCTGAACCCGGTTAAGTGTGTGTTCGCGGTCAGATCAGGAAACTTTTTAGGGCACGTGGTATCAGAGAAGGGGATAGAAGGCAACCCGCTAAAAATAGAGGCCATCAAGGAAATGAAAGATCCTCGATCGGTAAAAGAGGTATAAAAACTAAATGGGCGAATCACTGCTCTCGGCCGTTTCATGAGTTGTTAGCCGAAAAGGTGTTTGCCATTTTTCAAAATATTGAAAAACATGAAGAAATTCCAGTTGACTAAGGAGTGCGACAAAGCTTTCGAAGAGTTAAAAATTTACCTTTGCACTCCACCAGTGCTCGGTAGGCCAGAGCCGGGCGAAGTCTTGTACTTATACCTAGCTGTAGTTGATGAAACTATGGCCGCAGCCCTGGTTAAAGAAGAAACGGGTCTGAAAACTCCTGTCACGACCCAATCTCATGGGCCGAGACCGGCTCTAGGGAATGGGAGTTGTCGCTCCGAAACCCGTAGCAAGCCTAAAACGTAAAATAATTTTTCGCAATACATAGATGTCATGCATGACAGACAATAACACGTGTCATGCTGAATACACATGCCAGGCATACATATCCTCTAGCAATCACCATATAAATAACGCAGCAAGCGTAAAACATTATTAACTTTAAAACATTAAAGTTATATTTACAGAAAACCATTTGATACAAAATATCTATCTACTGCAGCTCTAGGAGTAAAGTATTGTTTCTTTACATAATTTCAAAAATACAGACTTCTGGAAGTAGGATAGAAGTCCGTTGCTTCAAAAGCATCTTTCACCTGAAAGGAAATCTGTGAGGGGTCAGTATATGGGAATATACTGAGTGAGTTGCGTTGTTACGAATAAGCATTTAAATAAAACATAAAATCGATAATGTAAATGATTCGATCAAATGCATCCAAGTAACTGATCCAGATGAAACCCTATTCTCCAAATATCTGTCGATACACGATAATAACCAAAATTCACATTTCGAGAATTTGGCGTAAAGCTGATGCTCTCTCAGAGTCTGCAATACTATCCGCAAATGTTGTACATGCTCTTCTTCCGTACGTGAATAGATTAAAATATCGTCAATGAACACGATCACGAACTGGTTTAAGTATGGCTTGAATATTCTATTCATCAAGTCCATAAAAGTTGCTGGCGCATTCGTTAATCCGAATGACATAACGAGGAATTCGTAATGTCCGTATCTAGTTCGAAAAGCAGTCTTCTGAATATCATTGTCGCGAATCTTTAGCTGATGATAGCCTGATCTCAGGTCGATATTGGAAAAGTACTTCGCTTCTTGTAACTGATCGAATAAATCGTCAATTCTAGGTAACAGATACTTATTCTTGATCCTCGCCTTATTCAGCTGTCGATAATCGATACATAGTCGAAGCGATCCATCCTTCTTTTTCACTAATAACGCTGGTGCACCCCACGGGGATACACTCGGTCTGATGAAACCACGGTTAAACAACTCTTCTAGTTGATCTTTTAGCTCTTTGAGCTCTGCAGGTGCCATACGATAAGGAGGTATCGATATCGGTTTCGTGCCGGGAGCCAATTCGATACAGAACTCAATTTCGCGATCTGGGGGGTAATCCAGGTAGTTCCTCTAGAAAAACGTCTGGGTATTCTGACACCACTGGTACATCACTTAAATTTGCACTTTTCTTCTCCATGCCTCGTACTATGGCTAAGAATCCTTGACACCCCTTCCTCAACATGCGACAAGCTTTAATAGCTGAGATAATACTCGTAGGAGATTCCGTCTTATCACCCTGAATTGAGACTCGTTCAATCCCAGGTGTGTTGAACATTACTGTCTTTTCCCGACAATCTACATTGGCGTAGTGCTGAGCTAGCCAATCCATTCCTAGTATGACGTCAAAAGCTAATACTTCGAGCAAAATCAAATCAACCAATAAGTCTCGTCCTTGAATTTCCCGAGGACGGGACGGATAAACAATACTAACTTCCACACTTTTTCCAACTGGGGTAGCTACGGATAAGGGGTTCTTAAGATACGTTGGTTGTACTCCTAGCTTACTAGCGAAACTAGGCGAAACAAATGAATGCGTAGCGCTCGGATCAAACAAAATTAGTGCGTCTTGAGAAGCGATAGGAAAGGTACCTTGCACCACAGCATTGGAAGCCTGAGCCTCCTGAGGATTCAGTGCAAAGACTCTGGACTGACTACCGCCAACCTGCAAAGTCTGACCAGTACCGCGACCTCCGCCATTTCTTCCTCCTCGATTTCCAAACCCATAGCCTCTCTGGCCAGTAAAGGTACTTCCTGTTTGATCTTATCCTGATGCCGCCTGATACGCAGTTCTCTGCTGCTGATAGGAAGGTTGTACTACATTAGTCATAGAGCCTTGAGGCATCAGCCTTGGACAATCTCTTGCAAAATGACCCCGTTGGCCACAGTTAAAACATGCCCCAGTAGCAATGCGGCACGCGCCATAGTGCCTCCTATTACACGTCAAACAGATAGGAGTTCCACCTCCTAAACCACTAGTAGATCTAGCACCAAATCCTGTGCTAGTATTTCCAGCTCGAGACCCATGTCGAGCTTTCTTACGTTCTCGATGACGTTGTATCGGCCTTGAGTAACTCACAACATACGACTGTGTTGGAGCGCTCTGCACGCTGCGAAACGTATCACTCCGTATAGGTACAATGTTAGAAGGATCAGGAATTCTCCCAAACCGGATCAGAGAAACCTCCATCTGCCTGGCGCTATCCATCAGTTGCACTAAAGGTTTACTTATATCAGATGCCAAACTCACAAACTCGGCTCCTAAACCTTATACAAACCTCGAGTTCACTCTGACTGGATTTGCCGTCAGATTGAGTGCAAATCGACTCACTCTAGTGAAATCAGTCACAAACTCCTGCACAGACCGATTTCCTCTACTCAGGGTCAACCACTGGTTACGATAACTCTCCGTCACCGCAAACGGTAAGAAAAATTCTATGTAGCGATTCACAAATTCAGCCCAAGTCATAGTGTCCATGGTTGGCTGAATGTGCTACTGGATCCAATCTTTCGCGGGTCCTCTCATAGACATTTCCACCATACTGATGGTCTGTCTCTCGTTACCTTGCAGGCGTCGAGCGTTACGTTCTACTTCTTCGAGAAAATCTGGAGCATCGTCAGAGCCGTCAAACTTAGTTGGCTTAAGGCGCATATAAGCCATGACGATGGCTCGATCAATAAAAGCAACATTGCGTAGTTGTTGCTACTGTAGTTGTTCACGATGCATATTCTGCACCTCAGCTTGATTGGCTTGCATAGCCGTAATTCCCGTAAGAAACTTATTTAGATCAAAACCCACAACATTAGGTTGCTAGGCTTGTGCTTGCACTACAGGTGCCTGCACCTGGGACTCTTGGCCTCTACCACCACCAGCCGCTTCAGGTGGTAAGTTAAGCCCACCCTGAACAGAAGACTCATCTTGAGCTTCTGGGTGAACATCATGTGTCCCTTCTATAACGTTTCGTGCTGCAGCGGCAGCTCGTTCCTCTTCTTGTCGTTGGTTAGACATCCTGACCAAGACAAATAGCATTGCTTAGCGCATAATCGCACATCATCGCAAACATAATCATATACCATGCGCATCTCATCACATGCGAACACACACGTATAGCAGACTCACACCCTAGAGGGAAAGCTGAAAGTTTGAAAATCAAATAATTACGTAACAAAGACAAGACTCGAGTCCTATGTGTTGTAGTAGAATTCCTAGAAAAATCAATCACTCTTCTGACATAAGCAATGGTAACTGGACAATGCTCTGGTACCAACATTGTCATGAGCCAATCTCATGGGCCGAGACCGGTGCTAGGGAATGGGAGTGGTCGCTCCGAAACCCGTAGCAAGCCTAAAACGTAAAATAATTTTTCGCAATTCATAGATGTCATGCATGACAGACAATAACATGTGTCATGCTGAATACACATGCCAGGCATACATATCGTCTGGCAATCACCATATAAATAATGCAGCAAGCGTAAAACATTCTTAACTTTAAAACATTAAAGTTATATTTACAGAAAACCATTTGATACAAAATATCTATATACTGCAGCTCTAGGAGTAAAGTATTTTTTCTTTACATACTTTAAAAAATACAGACTTCTAGAAGTAGGATAGAAGTCCGTTGCTTCAAAAGCGTCTTTCACCTGAAAGGAAATCTGTGGGGGATCAGTATATGGGAATATACTGAGTGAGTTGCGTAGTTACTAATAAGCATTTAAATAAAACATAAAATCGATAATGTAAATGATTCGATCAAATGCATCCAAGTAACCGATCCAGATGAAACCCTATTCTCCAAATATCTGTCACTTTATCCCAAGTTGTGGTTCCCGAGATGTTAGTAGTATATGCCTTAGGGCCATTTGATCGTGTATATTTGTAGAATTAATCCCAATGGCAAAGATATATATGTTTGAACTAAGTGTCTCATAAACTAAGTGTTCATGTATTACGTATTGTCCTTATCACATTGTGATAGAATCTATTCTTAAGGTGTTAAGAATATGAGTGACAGATTCTATAATACAAGTGATCTAAATAACCATTCACGATCGATGGGGTTCTGCGAATAAGGGCATCGCATTAGCCAGGAAAGATTGTCAGCTCTATTTATTCTCCTGATTAGTAAAGAGTTGCTAATTATAGGAAGTAGTGAGTCTCATACTACTTGATGGTGATCAGAATAAGCATGTAGACACTCAAGGTGTTGAGTAAGTCAAACAAGTGATGTTAGATGACTTATACATGGTAATTCATTAAAGTCAATTTAATGTCATCTAGTTCATAATTGTACATATGTCCTTTGACTTGCGCTGACACTATCTTGTATATAGGTGATTAGAGTTTGATACTCCTTAACTTTAGATTTTTCATGAGCTAGGGCTGCGGGATGTGTTGGCTCTAGTTAGTTGTATATGGAGATAGGGGTTTAACCTAGAAAGGATTCATCACTCTGGATGAACGGAGACAAGATTCTATGCTATCTCAAATTGTTCTTGATGGATGATAAAACCTGCGCAGGTGTATATGACTTTCATAGAAAGTTGTTTCTAGTGGAAGTCATATTTATCAAGAATTAGAACTGAGAGATGAGGTCATATAATCAAGACATACAGTGTTTGCCTTAACCGTTACACTAGTCGAGATTGGAATCTTAAATGAAGGGAATTTTGAGTGTACGGTAATTATGAACATTGGTTCAAAAAGAATGCATCGAAACATTCATCTCTATTTGGGGGTCGTGATATGTTGCTAGACGTCACTCTCGATCTACGAGAATTAATAATTAAATAGGATTTAATTATTTAATATAAGAAAGGCGTTTCTTATGTCTCTCGTTGCCATATAGATGTGAACCTAGTTATTCACACACAATTGAGTGTGCAACCGATTGAGTTTACGAAAGATCAATTTCATATGGATACTAGCATATCTCGGAAATTAATCTAAGATGAAAAACAAGTACAAATTAGGGACTAATTTGTAAGAGTTATAAATTAGTAGGAACTTAATTGTACTATGTCCAAGTTAATTTGTTGGCGCAGCGGGAGGCGCGGGTCCGGATCGTATATTTCAATTCAAAATCGAAATTCCAACAATTCGGATCCTAAAGTTGATCATATCAACAACAAATGGATCGTCGTATCATTTAGTAATTAAAGCACGCATCTAGGAATCATAAGAAGAATACCTATGTCGATTCTCCAATGATTCTTGTAGTCCCGAAAGTACGGCGACCTCAAGCTCGTCCACACGAGTATGCGTCCGATTGAATCCTCGCCTTGAAGTAATCCGTAAGAATTCCTCTTGCCGAGCAGCCCTAAGCTCAAACTCTCGCCGCGATCACTACCTTGCTCGGATGTATGAAAAACGTCGCCAAGTTTTTCCCGTGATTGATGAATACTTGAACTCCTTCAAGTGCTTTCTCTCTCTACAACTTTGTAGTGAGATGTGTGTTTTGTTGTGTTTTGAAATGAGTAAGGACATGCTCTATTTATAGGCTAGAGCATGCCTTAAGAATGCAACACCTTGCATGCTAGGTGTCACACACCAAGCAAAGGTGTTGCCACCACATGACACCTTTCATGTGGTGACATCACATAGGTGACATCATATAAGTGATGTCATCATATGACATCACACATATGACATAGGCTTATCTCATTACACATCACCATGACATCATCATTCCATTAGCTTATGATTAATGATTTAAGTATCATTAATTACACTAATTAATTACTTAAACCTTTTAATCATAAAACTTGGTTAAAATATAATTAGGTTCCTACTAATTTATAATTCTTATAAATTAGTCCCTAATTAATATGGACATAATACAATTAGGTTCCTACTAATTTATAACTCTTACAAATTAGTCCCTAATTTGTACTTGTTTTTCATCTTAGATTAATTTCCGAGATATTCTAGTATCTATATGAAATCGATCTTTCGTAAACTCAATCGGTTGCACACTCTATTGTGTGTGACTAACTAGGTTCACATCTATATGGCAACGAGAGTCATAAGAAACGCTTTTCTTATATTAAATAATTAAATCCCATTTAATTATTAATTCTCGTAGATCGAGAGTGACGTCTAGAAACATATCACGACCCCCAAATAGAGATGAATGTTTCGATGCATTCTTTATGAACCAATGTTCATAATTACCGTACACTCAAAATTCCCTTCATCTAAGATTCCAATCTCGACTAGTGTCACGGTTAAGTCAAACACTGTATGTCTTGATTATATGACCTCATCTCCCAGTTCTAATTCTTGATAAATATGACTTCCACTAGAAACAACTTTCTATGTAAGTCATATACACCTGCGCAGGTTTTATCATCCATCAAGAACAATTTGAGATAGCATAGAATCTTGTCTCCGTTCATCCAGAGTGATGAATCCTTTCTAGGTTAAACCCCTATCTCCATATACAACTAACTAGAGCCAACACATCCCGCGGCCCTAGCTCATGAAAGATCTAGGGTTAAGGAGTATCAAACTCTAATCACCTATATACAAGATAGTGTCACCGCAAGTCAAAGGACATATGTACAATTATGAACTAGATGATATTAAATTGACTTTAATGAATTACCATGTATAAGTCATCTAGCGTCACTTGTTCGACTCACTCAACACCTTGAGTGTCCACATGTTTATTCTGATCCCCATCAAGTAGTATGAGACTCACTACTTCCTATAATTAGTAACTCTTTACTAATCAGGAGAATAAACAGAGGTGACGATCTTTTCGGGGTAATGCGATGCCCTTATTCGTAGGACCCCATCGATCGTGAACGGTTATTTAGATCACTTGTATAATAGAATCTGTCACTCATATTCTTAACACCTTAAGAATAGATTCTATCACAATGTGATAAGGACAATACGTAATAAATGAACACTTAGTTGATGAGACACTTAGTTCAAATAGAACATATATATCTTTGCCATTGGGATTAATTCTACAAATATACACGATCAAATGGCCCTAGGGCACATACTACTAACAATCTCCCACTTGCCCTAGACTTAATGGAAGAAAACCGTACTTAGTTCAGTTATAAACTAATTTATCCAAACACCTTCTATTACGACATCTCATGTCATAATATACTCGGCTTCTATAATGGAGTATGGAGTTGATTCTTGCTTAGAACACTGCTAGCTCACTACTCCTTCATTATAGATAAATATGAATCTGGAGATAGACTCTCTATTATCCATATCTGATTATTAATCAGAATCTATAAAACGGTCTACTTAAAAATCTCGTTCTCCATTTGTTAATACCATATCTTTAGTTCTATAAAAGTACTTAAAGATACCTTTAACAACCATCCAATGTTCTCAACATAGATTGGATTAAAACCGATTAGTCCCACTAACCGCATAGACAATTTCTAGCTTTGTATGTGGCAACACATACCTCAGACTACCAATTGCCGAAGCTTATGGTATCTTTGCTAGATTCTTTCTTTCTTCAGAAGTTTCGGAAGACACTCCCTTTGAAAGAAGAATTTTATGCCTAACTAGTATTAATCCTCTCTTAGAACTTCCATATTGAACTACTTCAATATCTTTTCTAAGAAGAGCCTTTTGGAGAAACCATTTATTCTCTTAGATCTATCTCTATAGAGTCTAATACTGAGAATTTAGGCTACCTCTCCAAGGTCTTTGATGGAGTACGTATTAGATAAACAAAAGTTTTACAAAAGTAATCATTCCGATATTATTATTTAGTAGTAATAAGTTATCTACATGAAAGATCACGAAAGTGAGTCTTCTCCCACTAACCTTCTTGTAAACATTGGGTTTATCATCGTTTTTAATAAATTCGTAACTTCTTACGGATTTATCAAGACGATGAAACTCGAAGCTTTCTTTTCATCCACTAGGGATCATTTTAGCTTACACGTCTTGGAACCTTCTTCGGATTCAAAATCCTCGACTTGTTCCATATAGATATACTCCTTAATTTAACCATTAAGGAATGTGGTTCTTACATTCATATGTCTAACCACAAAATCTAAATGTGTAGCCTTGGTAAGAAAAATCTTGATGAATTTAAGCATGGCTACCCGCAATAAAGTGTATTCACAATACTACTTCTCGCCTCTAGCAAAACTCTTTTGCAACAAGCTTAGCTTTAAAGGTCTCCACCTTTCCATTAGTACCAATTTTACACTTGAAGATCCATTTAAACCTTATTGGTATAATACCTTTGGATGGATCGACTAGCTCCTAAAATTTGGTTTCTTTATATGGAATCCATTTTAGATTTTATTCCTTCAAACCAATTTTGAAGAATCTATATCACATATAGTTTCCTCATAAGTAGAGGGATCAACATTTGATCTTTTACTCCATGACTAAACAACTCTTGTTTATCATGTGGGAAAACCATATCTCTCCAGTGGACGAGATACTCTGCTTAATCTTCGAGTTGTTAATGTAGATACATCTTTTACTAACTCCAGCTTTTAGTGGGTTTGATCAATCTTCATTGATTCATTATTTTGTTGGTAACTAGATGACTCCTCATCTAATTCTATATTCCTTTCTTAGTGTCCCTCTTGAATAAACGCTTTATTAAGAAAGACTACCACCGATAAACAACGATTATTTGTTCGGTTCGAATATAGAAACAATATCCTAAACTGTCTTTAGGATATCCAACATAACCTTTCCATGACTGATTTTGATTCCAAATTTATCGGATATCAGTTACATGCTATGTTCCGAACACCCTCAAATCTTAACACCCTTAAGACTTTATTCCATACCATATCTCATAAGGTATGTATGGAGCGGATTTAGTTGGAATTTAATTTAGAATTTTATTTGCGGTAAGAAGTGCTTGACCCTATAACGAGATGGATAAGTCAGTATATAGCTCATTCTTGATTGTATCATTTCCCACAATGTACGATACGTCCTTCTTGACAGACGCACCATTCAGCCATGGTGTTCTCAAGGAGTAAGTTGAAAAATAATACCACATTCCTTTTAGGAACATACCAAATTCTGTACTCAAGTATTCTTCCCTTTTCGATCACATCGTAAAGTATTAATACCTTTTCCAATTTGGTTTTCTACTTCATTCTTGAAGTCATTTGAACATTTCAAAATCTTCATGTTTGTTCTTCATAAGACAAACTTAACTATATCGTGATAAATCATCGATGTAGAAAATGAAGTATAAGTATCTACCTTGGTCCGTTTTTTTTTAAACGTACCATATACATCACTATGTATGATCTCTTAAACGGCTTTAGCTCTACCTCTTTGTCCCACAAAGAATAATCAGGCCATGTTGCCTTTAAGATACGACTCACAAATCGGAAGAGATGAAAAATCTTGATTGCTCAAGATTCCCATCCTATTTATCTTGTTATGTCTATCTTTTGCAATATGTCCTAATTATAAATGCCAAAGTTGTTTAGAAATTTGATAACTTATGGTATTAATTTCTGTTCGCCTGGAAATATTCCGGACTCGAATCTTTGAATTTATAATCGGGATCGGTTTGAGGTTTGATACTTTAACGAACCTATGCAGATATTCACAGGGCTTGTTTGGTTAAAAACACTTAACCACGTGATCTAAAAAGTAATAATCTGGGAGTCACGGACTCAGGCGAGATTACTACCGAAAACTACTCCTAAATTAAAACAATCCGGAGATTGCGAGATAAAAAGCACTGGGCTTGGTTTTTGATTGATTGATTTGTTGATACAAAAATAATAAAGCTCTGAGCTATTTATAGCTCCTCATAATCAAGACTCCTAATTTAACTAGGACTAAGACTCTGAAAGTAAATCACTCCTATTGAGCTACAAACTCCTAATAAGAAGAAAAAGCAATAATTTAAAAGACTTTTCGTTGGGCCTGAATCCCTTGTAAGCCCACATGCAGCTCCTATCCAACAATTATTTGGGCCGGTGTAAACAATGCCCCCAACAAGCTTGAAACATTTATTTTTGGGCTTGTTCTTCACTTAGTCTTTTCTCTGACGCTGCCAGGCCCATCCCTGAGGCCCAAATCATTGCAGAGAAATTCTAAAGGGGTGCGCATCTATCGACGTTTCGGTACCCCCTTCATGCCACGTCATCACCAGCTGTCACCCACGATGTCACATCTTGGCCCCACGACCTCTCGGATACCTCTAACTTTGTTTCTTAAGAAAAATATCACCTCATTTACTCATTCACCTACTCTCTCCACATTTTGACAAGCTTTCTCTCTCTTCAGCAACTCCAAGTCTCTTGCAAAACTTCCCTGGTAAGCACTCGCCCCTCTGACCTCGCCTATTTACTTTATTCGCCCGACCTGACCGATCCATTTCAGGAATCATGGCTGCTCCCAACAACCTCGCCGAACAAGTGACTGCAAAAATAGACGAAGTCCGAACCAACGCACCGAACACAGAATTTAAGGTAATTACTGATGCGGGTTATGGCCAAATATGCGTCGGTCCTATTGTCACCTCTCCGAGCCATTTATGCGACCTAGCCTCTCCCTTTCACGATGCTGCTCCCCCCAGATTTTCTTTACCCCATCAATCGTCGGTTTGGGTCGGCACTACATTCAGAAACTGGCCGATCGAACATCCTGGGTTCTCTCAATGGGCTGTAAGACTTTCACCACACTTCCGACAATCTTGGATCGACACTGGTATCCATGATCTAATTGAATTGTGCAAGGCAAGCCGGCCGATAGCAAAACACTACATCATGGGGGCCTCTCTTTTCTTGTCGAGCGCCATCAACTGCTTCTGCTTCAAATCTGGGCCGATGACAGTTACCTTGCTCGACCTAGCTCTCATGCTCAATGTTCCCCTTGACGGCGAAAGGATCAATCCGAATCTCCGTGCCGATGCTCCACAGTTTAATTTAACTAAGGCGCAGAAAAGTTATGGTGCTTTCGTGAAACTTTTCATGGGCGAGGAGCCTTACAAGCCCGACCGTAATGAGCATATCGCCTTCCTGGCCTTTTTCATTGCCAAATATATATTGTGCACTTCATCTTTCAGAGTGACCGAAGACTGTTTTCTCCTAGCTACCGCGCTTGCCGACGGTCGAAGATGCAACTTGGGCGAATTCATACTGGCACATCTATATCGTTCTTTGGGCGATATCGCACCCCTGAAAGACCCAAGAACCTTCAAGTGCCCAGGAGGCCCACTTTGGATTGTCCAACTGTGGCTCGCCCTATACTTCCCCGAGCTTTTCGAGGTCGGTCCTCCTATCAAAGCCGAATTATGTGGGTTTCAATTGATATCGGCCGGGACTCGCCTTCCTCATGTGCTTGACGTTTTACAAGTCTTCAATAATCATGCAATAAGGTCGCCCGAATTGATGTGCCCTGCTCTTCAGCTCACTTACCCACCGTCATGGTTACTCGCCGGATGGGAAGTAGAAGACTTTGAAGAAGCAGTACAAGCCGATCCGAGACTAAAACTTGGTGGTCCTTACTGGGGAATCGCCCTAAAGTGCAGAAACTTGGTAGCTGGGCTTGATTATGATCGGAGTGGGGTTGAACCATACTGTCCGAACTTTGTGTCTCGCCAGTTTGGCTTTTGCCAAGGCCTTCTCTGTCCTTTATTGATCGCCTTCAATAATCGCGGGACCCATAGAACCTCCATAGAAAACTACTCCAAACTCCAGTACATCATTCGCCTTAATAAAGCCTATCTTCCTCCCTTGTCCGAGCTATCTCGCCCTATCATCACCTCTTCCTGTACTCCGGAATTCACCAACTGGTGGACTTCCACCGTCCAAACTTTTTTCGACCTATCGCCTAAAGAAATCCTTTCTCTTCATAATTTTGATTTACCTCCTTTAAACAGAAAACCTACTCATGCCGATTTATTTCTTTTGCAGGCTCCGAAACGCCAAACTTTCACAGGTATTATTGGCTATCATTATGAAATTGCTCGTTTTGAACGCTTTTATAAATTCAAATTTGACCCTCTAGATCGCCCAGGAATGAATTTAAAAATGCAAACTCATAGGAGAATAGCTCGGCAAAACTTTTATAAAAAATGGGATAAAATATGGGAGGAAAAATATAAACACCTGCCCTATCAACTCTTCTTAGAAAAAGTTCGGCCGAAGTTTAAGTATAAGTCCCCAATTGTCCCCAAATGTAATATGACTATCATCGCCCCAATTAAAAAACCCAAGAAAAGAAAGTCTAAAAAACTTAAGGTAGATCTAACTGATCTAGGAGTAACTTACACTGGCATCCGATGTCCACCTGATGAAGAAGCTATAAATGAGCTGGTGCGCATCGGTTACCAGAGAATCCCAGGTACGGGCGATCATCAATTTTTTACAGTTTACTGACCTCGTATATGTACTAACTTTGGTTTTCCTTCAGTCGGCATTCCTCACTTTGAGAAGGAGGACAACTGGGAGCACGACGATGAAGAGGAGAACCCTGCGGCCAAGAAGGGCAAAAAGAAAAGATCGGCCAAAACTTCTGACAAAGAGCCGAAGGCTAAGAAAGGAAGAGCCGAATCTTCGAGAAAGTCCGGGAAGAAACCTTCTGAGCTGCAAGGTTCGGCCTTGTTCAATCCATCCCCTACGCCGTCTCAGAGCTGCCAGTCCTCATCTAAGGGAAACACCCATATCGAAGGCGATCAGCAGAACATGGGCGATTCCCAGGGCGCCGAAGAGGTTAACAAAAGTTCTAAGGCGACCAGCTCCCAGACACCTAATGTCTCGGAGATCCTCAGAAGAATGGAGACTCCTGCTCTTCTATCGCCCCTGGCCTCCGAATTGCTCAACCTTGGGGCTGACCAAACTCAATCTCCAACCTCTAAGGTAAGACCTTTATATTTTCATCCTCAGAACATATCGCCTAGCAGCTAATCTTTTATTGTGGTCGAACTTGGCAGATTCCAGTCTCTCCACCCCACATCACCGATGTGGCGGCCAAGGCGGCAGCTTTTCTGGATTCGGACAGTGACAACGAAGAGCCTCTTCCTGTTCTTGAGACCGAGCCGGTGGCTGAAATGATCGTTCAAGTCCCGAACTGGGAAGGTCATCTCGCCTTGATGGCCCGTATGAAGAACGAAGGCATCCAGCTTTTCAAATCTCCTGAGAACGTTGAAAAGCTGAGGAAGGCGACAGCTGCTCTGGCCGAGGCCCCTGTTAAAATTTTAACGCCAGATGCTTGCTCGGCTGTAGCGAGGCTCTCGGCTTCCCTGGAGGCTTTTCAGAGGATGTACAACGAGTCGGTCTTGATTCAGTCTGAGCATGGTGAGCTGGTTCGGCGGGAGCTTGAGTCGAGGGAAAAACTGGACTCCTTGAAGGCCAGTGTTAAGACTGCTGTCACCACCCTTCAAGGCCGCCGATCGCGTGTCAAGGAGCTGGAAGAGAAAATCGCGCTGATGCAGCATGAGTTACGTTCTGAACAACAAAGCATCGGCGATCTCGAGGTTTCGATGGACAAGGAGATGGCCGAGGGGATAGAGGTGAAGAAGCGTCGGAATCTGCTCAAGGGAGATCTTTCAAAGATGAAGCCGAAGTATGATACGGCGATGACCGAGTTCAATCAAGTTCGTAGCGAACTGGGCGCTTGTTTCCGCCATTTTTAAATTTTTATAAGTTCAGAACAATTTTTAGCTTTTAGCTTCTCGCAAGTCCAGAACAATTCAGTTGCTTTGTGCGTTTTGTAATGGCTCCGAATTTTAGTACCATTTGATCGGTCGGGTGGCCGTATCTTGTTTGATTTTTATCAATAATCAATGTTTATTTGGCCAGAGAGCCGTAAATTTCACTTGCATTACTTCAATGTCTGATTATTCTCATATTATCGGTCCGTAATTGGTCCGATACGAAATAATGTTATTTATTAAAAAAGATTACAATACGTTGAGAAAAACGGAGAACCCGTCGAAAAAACTCAACGGATGTGAAATACCGAAACATAAATGGTACTACCAAATGATCGGTGCTTACATAGTGTGGCCGAACACCTCATGAATTTCCTCACTCCGGGATGTTCGGCGGAAGTTTATAACCGATATTATTATTCTTCGGTGGCTCCAAACAACCGACGGTCTACGCCCTCCCAACAGCTAGGGACGTATTTTTTCAGGAATTGGCCGTTGATCGCCCTTTCGTGTTCCTCTCCATCAATGTTTGCCAGCAAGTAAGCACCGCCTTCTAACTTGTTGACCACAATGAAGGGGCCTTCCCAGTTCGGGCTCCATTTGCCAAGCCGAGTGTCTTTATGGCCGATAGGCAAGACTGCTTTCCATACTATGTCGCCCACCGTAAATACTTTTTGTTTTACCCGTTTGTTGTAAGCTCTCTCGACCCTTCTTTTCTGGGCTTCTAAGTGATCCAACGCCGTCAAACGTTCTTCGTCAAGGTCGAGAGAATCTATCACCATTTTGTCAAAATAGTCCTCTTTGGACAATTCGCTCTGGTATCTGCGGCGAGTGGACGTGACGGTCAGCTCCATTGGCAACATCGCATCGTAGCCATAAACCAGCCTGAAAGGCGAGGTCCCAGTAGCCGACTTCTGACTGGTTCTATTCGCCCAAACAGCTTCGGATAAAAGCACATGCCATTGCCTTGGGTTTTCTTCAATCATCTTTTGAACTATGAGCTTGATGGCTTTGTTCGTGGCTTCGGCTTGCCCGTTGGCCTGGGCGTAGTACGGTGTTGAGTGCAACATTTTTATCTTCATTTGGGAGGCCCACCAACTTACCTCGCCTCCTGTGAACATTGTCCCTTGATCTGTGGTTATGGACTCGGGCAAGCCGTGTCGGTGGACGATGTATTCTTTGAAGAACTTGATCACCGCTTCTTGTGTCGGCGACTTCAAAGGTTTAGCTTCGACCCACTTAGTGAAGTAACAAGTGGCGATAATCACAAAAGTATGACCATCAGACGAGCCGGGGTATACTTTCCCTATCAGGTCGACCGCCCATCCTCTGAATGGCCATGGCTTGATGATGGAGTGCAGGTCTTCGGCCGGGACATGTTGTATTGGGCCGAATTTCTGACAAGCTTCGCAACCTTTGGCATATCTTATGCAGTCTTGTTCCATTTTCGGCCAATAAAAGCCGTATTTATGGATAAGCCACCTCATTCTGGGGCCCGCCTGGTGGGCGCCTGCTATACCTTCGTGTACCTCGGCCATAGCAAGCATCGCCTCTTTTGGACCGATGCATCTGAAGAGTAGCCCTTCAAAGCCCTTCTTATATAATTCGCCGGCTAAGACTACGTAACTAAGGGCTAAAGTCCTCAACCTCCTATTCGTGGCGTCTGGGTTCTCGAACCACTTCAGGAGCTCGTCCCTCCAATCTTGGGTGACGTCCAGCTGGTAAACCGAGCATTGTCTTTCGTCGATCGTGATGCCCCCGGTGTGGAGATTCGGTGTCTCCCTTTCTATGGCGTCGAACTCTCGGTTTACCTTGTACCCACTACCGTGCTGAGCTAGGTCGTTTGCAACGCCGTTATCGGCCCTCTCCGTGTATTCTATTCTCGTTTCTTGAAAGCCTTCGATCAGGTGTTTCACCTTGTTGCAATACCTTACCAACAGCTCGGACTCGCATTTGAATTCTCCTGTCACTTGTTTAATGACTAGCAAAGAATCTCCTTTTACACTGATCGCCCTCGCCCCTAGCTCGGCTAAAATCTCAAAACCGAATATGAGGGCCTCATATTCTGCTTGATTGTTGGTGCATTCGAACTGGAGTCTGAATGATAGCTGGTAGGATGCCCCCAAGGGTGTGACGATGTGTACTCCCGCGCCTGCCCCCTGGCTTGTCCTGGACCCGTCGAACCACATCTTCCACACGGCGATGTCGAAGGACGTGATGTCTACTCGCTCAGGTGTCTCTTCCTTGAGGGTAATACCAGAGTGATCGGCCAAGAAGTCTGCCAACACTTGCCCTTTTACTGCTCTTTGGGGGACATACACCAATGTGAATTCGGACATTGCAATCGCCCATTTTCCAATCCGATTCCTCAGGTATGGCTTCGATAAGATATACTTAATGATATCGGTCTGGGATAATACATACACTACGACCGGCAACATATAGTATCGCAGCTTGCAGCATGTGAAGTACAGGCATAGACACATTTTTTCTATGTCGGTATAGCGAATCTCCGTGTCCGTCAATCCTCGGCTTAAGTAGTAGACTGCTCTCTCGATCCCATCGTCCTCTTGGGTGAGCATACACCCTAGGGATTCGTGCGCAGCCGATAGGTATAGCAACAACGGCTTATTCGGCTTTGGAGGGGTCATGACCGGAGGTTTCGCCAAGTAACCTTTCAAATCGTCAAACACCCTCTGTTGCTCGTCCGTCCATATCCACTCATCGGTCTCTTTTCCCCTCAGCAAAACACTCCAGCTGCGAAGCCGGCCTGCTGTGTTTGCTATGAATCTTCTTAAAAAATTGATTTGACCGATGAGCCTCTGGAGCTGCTTCTTGGTTTTGGGTGGTTCAGCATTGATAATCGCCTTGGCTTTGTTCTTATCTATTTCTACTCCCCGCTGGTGAACCAAGAAACCCAAGAAGTTTCCAGCCGAAACGCCGAACGCGCATTTCAGAGGATTCATTTTTAACCCATTACGTCGTATACGCTCGAAACCTTTCCGGAGATCGGCCAAGTGAACTTCGCCGGTGTTTGACTTAATTACGACGTCGTCGATGTAGACCTCAAGGCATTCAAGGCCTCTGAACATCTTGTTCATCGTCCTCTGGTATGTTGCCCCTGCATTTTTCAAGCCAAAGGGCATCACGACCCATTCGTACGCTCCGATCGGCCCGGGGCATCTAAAAGCCGTTTTGGAGATGTCCTCCTTGCTGATTGGAACTTGGTTGTACCCAGAGTGAGCATCGAGGAAACTGAGTATCGTGTGTCCAGCTGCCCTGTCGATCAGCATATCGGCCACAGGCATGGGGTATTCGTCCTTGGGCGTGGCCAGGTTTAGGTTCCGAAATTCAACGCATACTCGTAGCTTCCCGTTTTTCTTCATTACTGGTACGATGTTAGAGAGCCATTCGGTGTATTGGGCTTCCCGAATAAACTTGGCATCTTCCAGCCGTTTAATTTCATCTTGTATGAGAGTGTCTACTTCCATGGACATTCGCCGGGGAGGTTGCCGAAATGGCCGAAACCCACTCTTTAATGGAAGCTTATGTTCGGCGATATCAGGATCAAGGCCCGGCATTTCCTCGTACGACCAGGCAAAACAGTCGCGGAACTCAATGAGTAGGGCGATCAGTTGCTCTCTGAATCCTTCGTCCAGTCCTGCGTTGATGTATATGGGTTTAGGCGATTCATCTGTCCCCAGATTGATTTCGAGGAGATCGTCCTGTACTTGGGCGGGATCATCTTCTAACTTCCCGGTTGCCAATCGTATGTCCCCGATCCGCAGCGATCCCGTTGGGTCTTGCTCCTGGTCCTCATAGATGCATTCGGCCGATGCAATATCATACAGCGAGGTTAACTGTCTAATTTTCTCCCTCAATTCTTTATGCCGCGCTATCATTTTGAATCTTTGAGGATGGTGGATCGGCCTTTGCCCCCGAGGGTCACTGATACCGGCCGATCCGAGTTAACAAGCAAGCGAGGAACGCTCGTTTCTCCTTTCGAACTAAGGGATTGTATGTTGCGCACCTCTTCATCGTATAAACGTGCTTCGAGTACGTTATGGTCCTCGCCGAAGGGGTTGGGGTCACCCTGCACAACTTCGGCCTCGCCGTCATCTCGCCATATGAAGAGCATCTGATGCATAGTTGAGGGTATACACATGTTGGAATGTATCCAATCGCGGCCGAGCAAAATGTTGTAGTTGCTCCGGGCGTTGACCACGAAAAACCCTTCTTCGGTTTCTACTCGCCCTACCTTAATTCTGAGGGTAATGTACCCCTCAGCCGGCGTCTCGCCCCCTGCGAAGTCAGTCATGTAAACGTCGGTCGGGTCAAGCCGATCCCGTGTTATGCCCAATTTTTTGAGCATTTTCGCCGGTAGTATGTTGACGCCAGCCCCGTTGTCGATGAGGACTCTGTTAATCGACACCCCGTTTAGATCGGCCTTGATGTATAGCGGCCGAATGTGCCTAGTCATCCTTGTTGGAGGTTTACTGAGGGATACTACCGCGGTATCATCGGCGCTATCTCCTTCTGGTACGATTACATCGCCTTCCAATGTTGCCTTCTGCCCTGGTTTACTTCTATATGAGTTGGGAAGCGTGACCACTTTCACTCCGTATTCGTCCCTTACCACCGGGACCCAGGCTTTCAACATGCCTTTTTTGTGCGAAACGACGACCTCGCGGTCTTTGGGCAATCTTGCTTTAAGCTGGCCATCGTGGTGCGACACCAGTACGTCCTTGTAGGACGATCGGCCGCTGGAATCTTCGTCATCCTTGTGAACTACTGCCGCAGCAGACACATCGGCCGCTTGTTTTTCGCTCTTCGGCATCCATACCTTCCTTACCTTGGTATTTCGCCTATCAGGCGACTTGTTATCCACATCGGCCTGATTCCTTGCCCCCAGTCTCTCGGTCATTGGCCTATTTCCGTGCTGCTCTCTGGGAGCCGATTCTGCCCCGTGATTCGCCCGCGACTCTTGTCGCAACCTTTGCATTCGCCTCTTCTGGGTTTTCGTCATACGAGGGGTCTCCTCCGTTGGCCGAAATATCCTCTTGAATACATTAGTGGCAGGCCTCCGCTGTGGCTCATGCCTCTGCCACTGTTCTGTGGGCGATCTCGGTTTAAATGTCTTGGGATGCTTCCTCGTGTTCTCGCTTCCCTTGACTTTAAAACACGTACTGCATGATGGGCAAGTCATATCTGCGGTAGGCGAGTTATATCGCTTCCTCTTCTGTTGTTGAGGTCGCCCTTTTTCTCCTCGCCACTTTGAACCGTCGGTCTCTACTCTCGGCTTGGGTCTTCTCGGATTCCACTTACTTTGTATCTGCCCTTGCTCTAGGTAGCTATCAAAGTGAGGCCGAACTGTGTTAATAGACACGTATTTGGCATCGGCCTCTTTCTTTGTTGGGAACAGAAGTTTCCCTTCGTTAATCGCCTTCTGAACCACGTTTCTGAAGTTTACGCAATTGTTCGTGCTGTGCCTCCAGGAGTTATGGTACTTGCAATAATCCTTACCGACTAGCTCTTCCGACGGTGGAATCGTATGACCTTCGCTCAGGGCGATCTGCCCATCCTTCAACAGGACATCGAATATGTCGTCGGCCTTGGTCAGGTCGAACGAATACTCCTTCTGTACTACCGCAGTTTTGTTTCTCTTAACAAAGCCAGGCTTTCGCAAGGCCGAACACTCCAGGGGTTTCGTTCCCAAAAATTCGGCCATGTTGACTTCATCCTCGGAACCACTATCCTCGCTATCGGACACCACGGCTACGTCAAGCTGGTCTTTGTAATAGGTTCCTTTAGATGCGCCTCTCCTCTGTTCTTTCTCCTGGAGGAGTCTTTCGTAGCTCGTCACCCTGTTCGTCAGCTCGAACAAGTCGCGGAACCTGTGGCCCTCGAAATGCTCCCTCATGGCGAAACTCATTCCTCTTACCACCATCGGTACGCAATCGGCCTCTGACATTTTGGTGGAGCACCTAGTCCTGAGGTTTCTGAATCGGCCGATATATTTCTCTGCCGACTCACTCGGTAGCTGCGAGATTCGGGCGAGGTCAGCCAGGGTGACATCAGGTGGTGCCCTGTAAAATTCTTCATGGAAGAGGATTTCGAGGTCCTTCCATGTGTCCACCGAATTAGGCGACAATCTAGAGTACCATGTGAACGCCATTTTTGTCAAAGAGCTGGCGAAAAGCCGGAGCTTCCAGAAATCATGAGCGGCTGCTTCGCCGCACTGGGCTGAAAACCGGGCGACATGTTCAACCGTAGATTGGCCCTTTTCCTCGCCCGAAAACAAACTAAACTCTGGCACTTTATACCCCCTTGGGAAAGGATATAACTTATCGATCCAGTCCGGATACGGTTTCATGTACGATGGGCGAGGCATAGGTCGCAGGTCCACCCCGAGCCTTTCTAGCATGTCCACGAGTTGTCCTTGGTTGTATATATTCGGATCGCCTCCCTCCGAGAACGATCGTTCGCCCGTGTTGGGCTCCTGGGCGTTGGTTCCTGTAGCTCCCCCTTGTGGTCTAGCCTCGCCTTGTGGGTTGGACGAGCTTGCCCCCGGGTGATCGGCCCTTCCTGAGAACTCGGCCTCGTTCCTCGTTAAGAGCTTAACGGAACCATATGTATACCCCATCTTGTTGGGTTGTTGTTCGGCTGAACCACCTGGTTGACCAAAACGGCTCGGTGTTTGGTTCTGTTCGGCTTTTCTGTACCCTTGATCGGCCGCGGATTGCCCAGAGAATAATCGCCCTAGGTTTTCCATTGCCTTGTTGAGGCCATCTAAGTTCCCTTGGATCTGCCTCTGGACCGACGTTTGGTCGGCCATGATGTTCCTCATTACTTCGGACATCTGATGCATAGCGCCGTCGAACATTTGCTTGTTCTCTTGCGCTATTTCGCCCCTCATGGCCGAGAAATCGGCCTGTGATAAAGAAGGGCGAGAGGGAGGAAGCTGGCGCGAGTAATCTATCATGTCGTCGGTCGCGTCGTCGACCTTGTCCTTAGGTAGGCTCCCCTCGGTGTCCGTTGTATTCGGCACCTTGCTTGATTGGTTCACCTGTTTGTCCTTGGCCATTGTTTCCGATCTATCCGAATCTGATTCGTCTACTATGTCACCTTCCTTCCGTTGTTGTCGGCGTATGGACCGAGCGTGCCTGGAATCGTCCTTAAAGTCCGTTTTTGTGCTAACCATAAACTGGTCCCCAGTGGAGTCGCCAAAAGATGTTCGCCTGGAAATATTCCGGACTCGAATCTTTGAATTTATAATCGGGATCGGTTTGAGGTTTGATACATTAACGAACCTATGCAGATATTCACAGGGCTTGTTTGGTTAAAAACACTTAACCACGTGATCTAAAAAGTAATAATCTGGGAGTCACGGACTCAGGCGAGATTACTACCGAAAACTACTCCTAAATTAAAACAATCCGGAGATTGCGAGATAAAAAGCACTGGGCTTGGTTTTTGATTGATTGATTTGTTGATACAAAAATAATAAAGCTCTGAGCTATTTATAGCTCCTCATAATCAAGACTCCTAATTTAACTAGGACTAAGACTCTGAAAGTAAATCACTCCTATTGAGCTACAAACTCCTAATAAGAAGAAAAAGCAATAATTTAAAAGACTTTTCGTTGGGCCTGAATCCCTTGTAAGCCCACATGCAGCTCCTATCCAACAATTATTTGGGCCGGTGTAAACAATTTCCAAAACATCTTTTGCATTAAACATCTTTATTCAAGTCATAAAGAGCATTTTGTACATATCCATACCCAACTCCGTATTATCAAACATAATACTACAAACATCCTTTGTAAATAGAAAATCAACTACCAAATTTGTCATACAAATTTGGATATGATATTTCTATATATATTGGGTAAGTACAAAAAACTTGTTTAATTACAACTTATGTTTATTTAAGAAAATTGAAGTTGATCCTATAGCTCTTGTCGCAACGCTTGCGTCATTCCCGAGATTTAAGATTACTTCATCTTTTTCCTTTCTTTCTCACTTTTACTAAATCCGTAAAAGATAAACAAATATGAGAATTAGCATCGGTATCCAATACCTAAACTTTTAAATGAGCAATTGACATTGGAACATGAGATAGACACATTCTTGATGGAATTGTCGTTCCTCTCGTCATTGCCCTTTAAGTATTCACAATACTTAATACAATTTCCATTTCAATGTCTTTTGTTTTGACAAAAGAAACAATTTCTTTTATTGACCAAACCGCCTTTTAAATATTCCAAATATTTCCGGCTATGACTTATACTGTCCTACATCTTAACAAACGAAAACACTTTTCTTTGTTAACCAATGTGCATTTCTTTTTCGCAATAGCCTTGGAGGCATCTAAATATCTTAATCAATCAAAAAAAAAAATGGTTTTAAACCACTAGCCGATTACTATCATGAATGTCACTTAAAAGGATTCTATTTAATCTTATTATCCATTAGATAGCAAAGATCTCTAATTAGTATTCGTGTTATTTTGTATATTTAACCATAATGATTTGGTCTTTATCAAAATGGCCTCCCACTATCTTTTTCGAATCCTACACTTCCAAAATAGGAAACGTGAATCTTTGTTGGAAAAGATTTCAAGTGGGTGATTGAATTCTTATATTCATTTATCTTTCCCTCAAGTACTTAATGCTATTCTTGGGATCAAAATGATATATAAGTGAACAATTACTTGTTCATCATATCTCATATGAGGTTCAATCATTTCCGGCTCCTAATGCTTTCACCCTCAAGTACTTAATGCTATTCTTAGGTTTCCACATTAGTTAAGTTTAACCCATTGAATCAACTAAGATGTATCGATTTGAATAATATACGACTCAGGTACGCCTAATTGCCTTTCTCGCCGTATATTATATCGACTACACCCGTAACATCTCATGCTTAACAATAAACTCAACAACATCTCTTGACGATATCATCTCACCCCTATGTATCCATAGCCGACAAGATGATAACTCAAAGCGTGTTAGTTTATTGCTCCAATGGAGAGCCATTGATAAATCAATTTAATGATTAATCAATATAAACTTAATCTTTAAACTTTTAGGAAGATTTCTTAGGGTTTTAAGTTATTCCGGTCTCACTAAGCACACAACACATTTTAGCATGCATCTCTTACATATTAAAGCTAAAATGAATCATGCAATCACACATGTATGATCATGGACTTCCTAGGTCTCATTCTTTAGCCACAAAAGAATGAGCAAACTATTACATATCTCGGAAATGATTCTCTAATCATTCACTATGTAATATCTGCTTTCTTTAGGTATAGAGGAATCGTCCTAGAACCTCCGAAAGCCTCAACCGATCGCTGATCCTCGAAATAAAAATTTATTTTTTTTATTTTACGTTTTTTTTTTTTTTTTTTTTCGAGTCGGAAACTTTTTCCCGGGTGTAAAACCCCTTTTTCAGCATTTCGGTTTTTACAGAAAAAAAATATTTTTTTTTTTCGGGCCAAAAACTTTTTCCCGGGTGTAAAACCCGTTTTTCAGCATTTTTGGTTTTTATAAAAAAAAATATTATTTTTTTTTTCAGGTTTTTTTTTTTTTTTTCGGGTTTCGCTTTTTCCGCATATTCCGTTGATGACAACATAATGCACAAGCGAATCACGTATTGTGTTAAATGATCACATTAGAAAAATTCCCAGGATAGATTGGAGGGTCACGAGCGGACCACTTAAGTACCAATCTCCTAGACAGAATTTAATCAAATGTAATTAATATCACAATAGCGTTTGTTCATCTTAAAAAAAAATCCCTCGGAATTATAAATTACATGCCCAATAATAATTCCTAAGTCCATGATTATATATACATTTATTCAATCGTAAAGCGTTAATACTCGATGATACGGTGGCTCCGATACCACTGTTGGCGCAGCGGGAGGCGCGGGTCCGGATCGTATATTTCAATTCAAAATCGAAATTCCAACAATTCGGATCCTAAAGTTGATCATATCAACAACAAATGGATCGTCGTATCATTTAGTAATTAAAGCACGCATCTAGGAATCATAAGAAGAATACCTATGTCGATTCTCCAACGATTCTTGTAGTCCCGAAAGTACGGCGACCTCAAGCTCGTCCACACGAGTATGCTTCCGATTGAATCCTCGCCTTGAAGTAATCCGTAAGAATTCCTCTTGCCGAGCAGCCCTAAGCTCAAACTCTCGCCGCGATCACTACCTTGCTCGGATGTATGAAAAACGTCGCCAAGTTTTTCCCGTGATTGATGAATACTTGAACTCCTTCAAGTGCTTTCTCTCTCTACAACTTTGTAGTGAGATGTGTGTTTTGTTGTGTTTTGAAATGAGTAAGGACATGCTCTATTTATAGGCTAGAGCATGCCTTAAGAATGCAACACCTTGCATGCTAGGTGTCACACACCAAGCAAAGGTGTTGCCACCACATGACACCTTTCATGTGGTGACATCACATAGGTGACATCATATAAGTGATGTCATCATATGACATCACACATATGACATAGGCTTATCTCATTACACATCACCATGACATCATCATTCCATTAGCTTATGATTAATGATTTAAGTATCATTAATTACACTAATTAATTACTTAAACCTTTTAATCATAAAACTTGGTTAAAATATAATTAGGTTCCTACTAATTTATAACTCTTATAAATTAGTCCCTAATTAATATGGACATAATACAATTAGGTTCCTACTAATTTATAACTCTTACAAATTAGTCCCTAATTTGTACTTGTTTTTCATCTTAGATTAATTTCCGAGATATGCTAGTATCTATATGAAATCGATCTTTCGTAAACTCAATCGGTTGCACACTCTATTGTGTGTGACTAACTAGGTTCACATCTATATGGCAACGAGAGTCATAAGAAACGCCTTTCTTATATTAAATAATTAAATCCCATTTAATTATTAATTCTCGTAGATCGAGAGTGACGTCTAGCAACATATCACGACCCCCAAATAGAGATGAATGTTTCGATGCATTCTTTATGAACCAATGTTCATAATTACCGTACACTCAAAATTCCCTTCATCTAAGATTCCAATCTCGACTAGAGTCACGGTTAAGTCAAACACTGTATGTCTTGATTATATGACCTCATCTCCCAGTTCTAATTCTTGATAAATATGACTTCCACTAGAAACAACTTTCTATGTAAGTCATATACACCTGCGCAGGTTTTATCATCCATCAAGAACAATTTGAGATAGCATAGAATCTTGTCTCCGTTCATCCAGAGTGATGAATCCTTTCTAGGTTAAACCCCTATCTCCATATACAACTAACTAGAGCCAACACATCCCGCGGCCCTAGCTCATGAAAGATCTAGGGTTAAGGAGTATCAAACTCTAATCACCTATATACAAGATAGTGTCACCGCAAGTCAAAGGACATATGTACAATTATGAACTAGATGATATTAAATTGACTTTAATGAATTACCATGTATAAGTCATCTAGCGTCACTTGTTCGACTCACTCAACACCTTGAGTGTCCACATGTTTATTCTGATCCCCATCAAGTAGTATGAGACTCACTACTTCCTATAATTAGTAACTCTTTACTAATCAGGAGAATAAACAGAGGTGACGATCTTTTCGGGGTAATGCGATGCCCTTATTCGTAGGACCCCATCGATCGTGAACGGTTATTTAGATCACTTGTATAATAGAATCTGTCACTCATATTCTTAACACCTTAAGAATAGATTCTATCACAATGTGATAAGGACAATACGTAATAAATGAACACTTAGTTGATGAGACACTTAGTTCAAATAGAACATATATATCTTTGCCATTGGGATTAATTCTACAAATATACATGATCAAATGGCCCTAGGGCACATACTACTAACATAATTATGGACTAATTTATAAGAGTTACAAATTATTAGGAACCTAATTATATTTTAACCAAGTTTTATGATTAAAAGGCTTAAGTAATTAATTAGTGTAATTAAGTATACTTAAATCATTAATCATAAGCTAATGGAATGATGACGTCATGGTGATGATGTAATGTGATGTCATATGATGACATCACCTATATGATGTCACCTATATGATGTCACCACAGGAAAGGTGTCATGTGGTGGCAACACCTTTGCTTGGTGTGTGACACCTAGCATGCAAGGTGTTGCATTCTTAAGACATGCTCTAGCCTATAAATAGAGCATGTCCTTGCTCATTTCAATATACCACACAACACACATCTCACTACAAAGTTGTAGAGAGAGAAAGCACTTGAAGAAGTTCAAGTAGTCATCAATCACGGGAAAAACTTGGCGACGTTTTTCATACATCCGAGTAAGGTCGTAATCGCGGCGAGAGTTTGAGCTTAGGACAGCTCGGCAAGAGGAACTCTTGCAGGATTACTTCAAGGCGAGGATTCAATCGAACGCATACTCGTGTGGACGAGCTTGAGGTCGCCGTACTTACGGGACTACAAGAATCGTTGGAGAATCGACATAGGTATTCTTCTTACGATTCCTAGATGCGTGCTTTAATTACGAAATGATACGACGATCCATTTGTTGTTGATATGATCAACTTCAGGATTCGGATTGTTGGAATTTCAATTTTAAAATTGAAATATACAATCCGGACCCGCGCGTCCCGTTGCGCCAACACGAGATAGTTCAACCGAGTTAAACCCACTGTATACAGGTCCCGAGATAGTTCAACCGAGTTAAACCTCGTATCCATTTTGATATATATTCCAACTTCGATACGATATGATATTCGATATTATGGGCCCACTCGTAATTTCTTAAATCAAAACTGGTTATCACACAGTCCTATTACCGCCCAATAGGAAGGCACGTTTCATCTGATCTATTCTGGTTTCAAATTCAAGTATGAATGCAATTTCATATAAACATTCACTAAATAAGCAAATACGATATAAAAACGATATATTTTTAAATACTTGAAAAGTAACAAACAACTCACAGAAAATGCTTATCCAAAATACGTCAATGCTCAGAAACGTCAAGCTTCTCGAGCTCCTAGTACAGCTGCTTCTCGCCTCGCTGGATCTAAACGATTAAAAATGGACAATTCAAATCAAAATCATATTCTAAGATTAACTCTAGACTCGAGACACGACACGCTACACTCATTAACCGTCGTGCTTCTCACGCGTATACTCTGATAAACGATATCAAAGTTCTTTCTTTTTCTTACTACTTCTCGATTCAATTCTCAATAGAGAATATAGGTTTTCTTAATAAAACAAATTGATATCCATAAACTATCTCATTCCAAACATCTAGTCATATTTTTACTCGTTTAACGTCCGAATCTCGTATTTTGGGAGTCCGGGAGTCGATATCGGGATAGGGAATCGTCAAATTAGGTTTTTAGGGTCATTCCTCTTCAAAAATGGGGAGGTGCACGTCGTGCACCCCCCTACGGCAAGTCATGCACCTTGGGTGCACGTCGTGCAGATGTTGAGCACATCGTGCCCCATCATGGGCATGACTCCAGTCGTCCGAAACGGCCATTCTGACCCTAAAACTCAATGTTTAAACATCCCTAATCAATAGATTCATCCAATCATCAATCAAGCTAGTCGGAA
The DNA here is from genome assembly GCF_937616625.2 of Mercurialis annua. Taxonomy (NCBI): domain Eukaryota; kingdom Viridiplantae; phylum Streptophyta; class Magnoliopsida; order Malpighiales; family Euphorbiaceae; genus Mercurialis; species Mercurialis annua. Next base: position 25,586,891 of record NC_065571.1, read on the forward strand.
ACGCAAGAAAAACGCTTAAAACGAATCAAAAACGTAACTTCGATACGATCTCGACGTAACCTTAACGTTTTAACCAAAAATCCATCAAATAAACTCAAACATATGGCGAAATGACGTGCTTACCGTGATTGCCCTTCAAAATACGATCGATTCGAGCTATAGAACGTCGAAAACTTACGAGAAACGAAGATCGTGCGACGGAACGTATTCGATCGTCGAAGGAAACAAAGAAATGATCTGATGAAGGATTTTAAGGTTCTGGACCTTTCCTTCATTTGAAGGAAATCATATATAAAATGGTCAATTTGTAACTTGGTCCTTGAAACTTTTCAAAAGTTGCAATTTAGCCCAAAACTTATCCGCGTCCAAATTTTAAAAGGTCTCTGATTGACTCGAGATTTTTACCACATATACTATAAAATATTCCGCGGACTTTGGCGAAATAATTTCCATCACGGGATTTATATTTTATTTTATATAAATTTTCTAAGTTATATCCTTAAATCCCGCTAATATGCGTACTAAAATTATTATAAATTCCCGATATAATTAAATTAAATCCTTCTTAATTTAATTTATCGGAAATCACGACACGTGGCACGACTTAATTACTTTAAAAATATTTGGGGTATTACAACTCCGATCTACTATACAAGAAAAGTTTTGAAGGGACCAGAGGTACGATACTCAAAGATAGAAATATTTTCTTTTGCTCTTAAGACGACCGCTCTAAAATTAAGGAGGTAGTTTGAGGCATATGTGATTGTCGTGCGAACTAACCAGCCATTAAAGAAAGCTTTACACCGACCTGAAACATCGGGAAGAATGGCGTCATGGCCAGTTCAGATGAACGGTTTCGACATCAAGTACGAGGCTAGACCGGCCCTCAATGCCCAAGTTTTGGCAGATTTTGTGGCAGAAACCACCACCCATGATCAACCGGAGGAAGTCGATAAAGAATTGATAAGCTGGATCTTAGAAGTTGATGGAGCATCCAACCTAGAATGGGCCGACGTGGGAGTAGTATTAAAAGGTCCGCTAGAGTTACGTAGTTCGGTTAAATTAAATTTTCCCGCGTCCAACAACGCAGCCGAGTATGAAGCGCTTCCAGCAGGGTTAAGGCTCGCCAACATTGTAAAAGCTGAACAAGTTTTGATCTGGAGTTATTCCCAACAGGTGGTAAAATCAGATTCATGGAACTTTCGAAGCAAAGGATGCTGAAATGAGAAGGTATGTGGACCGAGCGAAGTATTTTCTTGATCGAATATTCGAGCTAGGGGGAAAATGGGAATTTGAGCAAGTACCAAGGTCGGAGAATGTTGAAGCAGATCTACTGGGAAAATCAGCTGTCCAAGGAGAGAGGATAGCCGGTGTGCATTTCCCAACACTGGATCACTCGAGCATAGACTATCCGGACACTATTTTCGTCACTCAACCGCTGGACGAGCGGATGGCATGTATAGCTCGGATCCTGACAGATGGAAATTTGCCGGAGAATAAGAAAGCTGCATAAAGATTCTATGTCAAGCTCCGCACTACGCCATCTTGGAAGGAATTCTTTATCGAAAGTCGTATTTATGACCATGGTCCAGATGCCTGACAGCCGAAGAATGGGAATATGTTTTGAAAGAAGTGCACGAGGGCATGTGCGGCTCTCATATCGCACCTCGGTCACTCGTAAAGAAGGTGGTTCTACAAGGGTACTACTGGCCCCTGATGCTCAAACAGGCGGAATATTTGGTAAGAAAGTGTGACAAATGCCAACAACCTCAGAATCTGAGACACGCCCAGGCCACCGAGCAATCACCGATCATTAGCCCTTGGCCTTTTTCCACGTGGGGGATTGACATTTTGGGCCCTTTCCCGCTAGTTACCCGGCAAAGAAAATTCCTCACTGTGGCGATTGAACATTTTACGAAGAGGATTGAGGTAGAAGTTGTGAGTGATATCACCTCTGCCCGGGTAAAGGAGTTCTTCTGGAAACAAATAGTTTGCCGTTTTGGTCTCCCTCGAGTTTTGATAGCTAATAATGGTAAACAGTTCGATTGCAAGAATTTCAGAGCTTTTTGTGCCATATCAAATATCGACCTCAGATTCACCTCGGTCGCTCATCCACAGAGCAACGGTATAACTAAAGTAACAAATTGAACTATCTTGAAGGGTTTAAAGACCAGACTCAAAGCCAAAAAGAAACAGTCGGTGGAAGAATTGCAAAATGTACTATGGGCTTACCGGACAACTTCGATAGACGGAACGGGAGAAACCCCTTTCTCGCTAACTTACTGTTGTGAAGCTATGGTACCGGTAGAGCTTGGTATGCCGACCTTAAGGGTCCAATTCTTCAACGAAGCAACAAATGAAGAAGAGCAGAGATTGAGTTTGGATTTGCTACAAGAAAGGAGAGAGCAAGCTTCAGTTCGAATTGAATAATACAAACAAAGGATGGCAAGGTACCACACCAGCCGAGTCAAACCTCAAGTTTTCCAATTGGGCAACTTAGTACGAAGAAGGGCAGACATTGGGAAAGGAAATGCTGGAGTGGGTAAATTAGAAGCGAACTGGGAAGGACCGTACCGAATTGTAATAATCGGAAAAGGAGGAGCCTATCACTTGGAGACTATGTCCGGCAGAGCGGTGCCACGAACTTGGAACTCACAAATGTTACGAAAATACTACCAGTAGGTCACGTATGTTTTTGCACCTTTACTTATAGTTATTTTTGTAAGTTGAGGTTAAGGAGGATTTTCACTTATGTTTGGGTTAGGCTTTTGTAAAACTTAAACATAAGGTTTTCCCTTATATATAAAAGAAAAAGAAAATTAAAAAGAACATTGTGTACCGATATGTGAGGCTTCGGCCGTCCAAGCAAGGCATTGACCGTCCTAGCAAGGCTTCGCCGTCCAAGCAAGGCGTCGGCTGTCCTAGCAAGGCCTCGGCCGTCCAAGCAAGGCCTCGGCCGTCCTAGCAAGGCCTCGGCCATCCTAACAAGGCGTTAACCGTTCTAGCAAGGTTTCAATCGAACAAATAAGATTTCTTGGCCACCCGAGCAAGACTCCGGGAACCCCAAAACAAGCTTTCTAACCAATTTAAGCAGATTTTTTGGTCATGAAAACAAAAGCTACTAAAAACACAACAATACGATAAATATAACTATCAAAAAATAAATAAAAGGGAGAATACCACCTAGATATAAAACAGTCGGAATACCAGAGTTAAAACATAGGTAACATAAAGGCGCTAAAACAACCTTCTACACAAAAGGTATGGCATACCGAGTTAGATTATCAACATAAAGATCACTTTACAAAACAATTTTGTCATAAGGAAAAAGATATCCCGTCTTACAACATGTATCAAAAAACATAAAGCTACCAACACTTAAACAAAAATCTAAAAATATTTACAGCAACTAAACAAACACGCCAAAACTATGTAACTTGGTAAAATAAATGTTTTTCCTCAAATCAACAAGCTAAAGAAAAAATATAAAAGAAGTACAAGATATTAAAAAAGTCATAAAACGCCAAAATATTTGAAAGCATTCAGATCAATGTACCGGGATTGCTATCCCATTTCAGGGTCCCAGCACGGGACCCAACAATGTGCTAAAATTACACCTAAATTCAAACATAAAAATCAAAGTCTTGCCAAACGGTTTCTCGGTTAGCATTTTCCTCCGGAGTAATAAGGAAGTCCTCTTCTTCATCCTCGGGAAGGAGTGTTGGCACCATCGCGATCAGCTCGGTCACTTCTAGCTCGAAGGGAGCCAAATCCACTTGTTCCCCTCCAAGAGCCTGCGCGGCATCAGATACGTTCTTTTGCCCCGCACGAAGGATTTGACGAAGGTTCTCATACAACTTTTCCTCTTTTTCAACCAGTTTAGCCCCCCATTATGTATCCTTCGCGGCCAGTTTCTCTTTCAAACTCTGCTGATAGTTCTGCGATTGACCCCGGGGCAACACAAGCTCGTCCTTCTGCTTATCAATGATCAAAAAATTCCTTCGGGTAATATCAACCAATTGCTCGTCAAAGTATTTCTTCAAGTTATCTCGGTCCTTGGTTAAAGCCACCACCTCGCCAGACAAACGTTTCAACTCTTCAGCTCTAGCCACCAATTCTTTCTCTAACTCTTCAGCTCGGTCTGATTTCTCTTTAACTAGTGTTCTCTCTCTCTCTCCAACTCGTTATTAACCTCCACTAAGCGATCTTTCTCTATCCTTAGCTTACAACAGACGCTTCCCAGTTATCATACAGTTTCCCGTATGCTCGGTCGCCAGGTGACCTATATGAGCAGACTGAACAAAAAATAAACAAATGAGAAATTTAATCAACTATCTAAAATCAAAACAAACGATCAAACACAAAATACCTTTAGACTGAAAGATGAGATCATAGCCCCGTACTGGCGAGGTGGAATTTGCTGATATAGAGCCCAGTCATCAGGAAACATGGTGACCCGAGCCACCTCATTAGCAACAGGAAGAGTATTCAGCGTCCCCGCCAATTGGGATTTCAAACAGCAAAGTGTCATCCAGTCAAAAGATTTGGTCGGCATGATCAAGGGAATTCCTGAGGAGCTAAAAGTCTCTAAGGGATCGTCGTCCCGTCTCCATTTTCCCGATCTCCCCGTGAACATGGTGGACATATCTAGGTCAATCACGTGCAGACCTCTCCTGGACGGAACCCTAATTTGCTGAAGCGCTTTGTCAAAATGAGACACCCGATCTTTGAGATGGCGCTGCTCTGGAGGGACAAAGTCCCTACCTTCTGAGTCATCATTCGAGACATGAACCAGGCTCCGTTCCCTGACTCCATCCCTGACAATGGGGGGAACCTCACCAGCAGCATCATCCACAAACGGCCCTTTCTTGACAGGAAGAATAGAGGCCGTAGCATCCTTGGCCGACACAGCTGGAAGTTTTTCTTTAGCTACTGGAGCCTCAGTTTTTCTCTTCTTCTAAGGTTTCTTCTTCAACCAAGCAGGATCGATTTCCACTACCAAACACAAGAACAAAACACGGTCAGATGCAAGTTAAAACAAACAGGCAAATTTATAAACCACAGACATAACCGAGCAAGGAAATGGAGAACTCGGCCACAACTCAAGCAATAAAAACACAAGGGAAAGACATCTCATTCATTAAATACCATCTTTCGAGATAGCGGCCCTCTTTTCCCCCAAAACTTGAAAGGTAATTTTGGGGACAGATGGTTAGCATGAGGCACTCCACCGGCCAAATACACTTTATGAAGGATGGATATGCTGGCTAACTCCAGGTCGCCAGGGGTATAGAAGGACTTATCCAACCTCTGCGGTTTATTCATCCACAGCTTGCAAGATTCGAAATTTTTCTAGTGCGATCTCGTGACTCGGAAAAAAAATCTTCCCTCGAATCCTTCAAAGAATCTTGCATCCCCAACACCACGTTTTCTATAAAACCGCTACGCGTTGGTCGAAAGCGAAAATGCGCAAAATGCTGGTTGTCCGCTAAAGTCATGCTATAAAGGCAAGCGAACAAACGAATGCTCGGAGTAATACCATGTATTCTACAGCGAGCTAGAAAACATGTGAAGTGCCTGAGGGAGTTAGGATGCATTTGTGCAAGTGGAACTCTGTATGTTTGGTTAAGTTGCTCGTACAGCGGATCTAATGAGAACCGAATCCCAGATTGCAGATGCTCCGTAAATAGAGTTATTGTGTCGGAGCGAGTTGTGATATTCGCCAGCTCCCCCGCCAGAACAAGAGAAAGGGTGTAAGGCTCATACACTCCAAACATTCTCCCGACCTCCACTAAGTATTAACTGGTACATAGAGATGGTACTAAGGATTCCTCTTCCTCCTTCTGTGACGCACCCGTCTTACCCCATCCATTTTCTTCCCTTTACGAGTAGTATGGGCCTCTAGTTCAACCTGGCCCTCTTCAAAATCGTCCGGAGCCTGTTTATTCCTTAAATTTTTGTTTCGAACGAGAACGATGGATTCACCTGGGTCGGCCGATGGGGTTTTCTCTCTTACACCTCGGTGAAGGCGCTTCCAAGGCCTATTTATTTTCTCAATGGAGGACTTGCTTCCCAAGTCTTCCGATTTGCTTTCGCAACCCTCGGTATACCCTCGACCTTCGTGTTCGTCATGTTCGTCCGACATACCTAAAGACAGTAAAGACCTAGAATGAAAAACCACTGCCGAAATACTATAAACAAATCCTAGGAGGCACTCCGTGAATCTAGAAGATCAAAAGAGAAACTCTAAAGTTTTTTCTAAGAGACGAACATGAAGAACACGGAAAACCCCAAAAACCCAGTTTTCCAGAAAAATCGCAAAATCAAAACATCAAACGTTCTAGAAATATAAACTCTTTCCTAAACATATGCGAACACACATCAAACACATCCGCTATATTACAATAAAACACTCAAAACATGAACGTTTAATCCAATCCAAACATATCCAAACATTGAAAAAGCGCGAAGAGAAAAGAAAAAGCAAGTTACAAAATCCATCAAATATATCACATGCAACAGAAAAGCAAAGGAAATAGAGGGAAATTTACTGTTGAAAATGGAAAAAGAACGAGAAACTTCAGCACGACAAAAATCACATCACCTGAGAGAGGCAAAAATCTGGGAGACAGAAAGCAAAGAGGCGCCACATATTTTTTCGGGAAAAACTAGAATAAAATTGGAAAAAGAAATTTCAGAGGTATATATATGAAGAAAGGAAATTCCAAGAGTTGCAACGATTACGGGGAAATAAGGAAGACAGAGAAATATAATAGCTGAAATTGGAAGGAAATGAACGAATTTTTCCTTTTAAACTATCTGATTTCAAAATTTAAAGAACAAAATGGTCAAATGGCAACCATCAGGGCAATAACTTACATCGTGATAAGCAGGTTTTGGACAGGTCAGCAAAAACTACCAAAACAAGACAAATCGTGCCGGTAAAGGACGGATGAAGCGACGTATCTTCTGACACAACGTACGAGAACACGTTACCGAGCAAAAAGGACCCAACTTTTCGTCCAAAATTCAAATCATCACGGCCAAATAAATTATCTACCTAAGACATAAATGCCCGACATACTGGGGGGACTAGTGTTAACGGGAGCAGTAACATAAAGGCGGTAAAAGTGCCTCACCTACATATGACCTCACCAGGTCAAGCAAACAAGGGGACCCGGGGCGAGATACTTCTATTGACCGACCTACCGGAACACAAGTTACATAAGAAACCGGATTAAAGCAGGACCATCTTGGTACGAGATACATCAAACATAGGTGGACCAAAGCTTGGTACCCCCTCTCTCGACCGAGCTAAACCTCTCTCTCAACAAACGCTAAATGAATCTGACACATAGAAGGTTCCATGCATCGCATATCTTACTCGATAAACGAGACGCAATAAGAAGGCGCCACCTCAGCCAACCGATTCTGTGGGGACCAAAGAAGAGTAATAATCCACTGCGGTAGGATCGTACAAGGTAAAACTATATAAACCACCTTATGGACAAACCCCAAAAGGTTATTCTTTCTGATTCTACACTCTCTTTTCTCTTCTCTTCTTCTTTTTCTTCTAAAAGTACTTACTAGATCATCGGAGCGAATTGCCAGTGTTCCCACCGGTATTTTGACTGACTTTCCGTGTTCCTTTCTTATCTTCTCAAGCTCATTTGACCGGACCAGGCAGCAATGATTTATTAGGTATGAAACAAATCCAAATGTCTCACCTTTTTAGCGATTGAATCAAAACGTATAAAAATGGTATGAAACAAATACAAACATTTCACATTTTTAGCAATTTAAGCCAAACGTTTACAAACGTTACGAAACAAAAACCAAGCGTTTCACCTTTTAAGCAGTTTAAGCCAAACGTTTACAAACGTAATGAAACCAATAAAAGCGTTTCATAATTTTAGTAATTTAAGCCAAACGTTTACAAACGTTACAAAATAAATCCAAGCGTAAGTGTTTCACCTTTTTAGCAATTGACGACAAACGTTACGAAAAAAATCCAAACGTTTCGCCTTTTTAGCGATTTAAGCCAAACGTTTACAAAGGTTATGGAACAAATCCAAATATTTCACATTTTTAGCAATTTAATTCATACGTTTACAGAGGTTACGAAAAAATCAAAACGTTTCACCTTTATAGCAATTTAAGCCAAACGTTTGCCAATATTACGAAACAAACCCAAGCATTTCACCTTTATAGCAATTTAAGCCAAACGTTTACAAACGCTACGAAACAAATCCAAGCATTTCACCTTTTTAGCAATTTAAGCCAAACGTCTATAAACATTACAAAACAAATCAAAGTGTTTCACCTTTTTAGCAATTTAAACCAAATGTTTACAAACGTTACGAAACAAATCCAAACATTTCACCCATTTAGCGATTTAAGCCAAACGTTTACAAACGTATGAAAAAAATCCAAACGTTTCAACTTTTTAGCGATTTAAGCCAAAGGTTTACAAATGTTACGAAACAAATCCAATTGTTTCACCTTTTTATCAATTTAAGCCAAACGTTTTGAAACATTACGAAACAAATCCAAGCGTTTCACCTTTCTAGCAATTTAAGCCAAACATTTACAAACATTACGAAACAAATCCAAGCGTTTCACCTTTTTAGCAATTTAAGCCAAACGTTTACAAACGTTACGAAACAAATCCAACTGTTTCTCCTTTTTAGCAATTTAAGCCAAACGTATACAAACGTTACAAAACAAATTAAAATGTTTCACCTTTTTAGAAGGTTAAGCCAAACGTTTACAAATATTACGAAACAAATCCAAACGTTTCACCTTTTTAGCAATTTAAGCTAAACGTTTACAAACGTTACGAAACAAATCAAAAAGTTTCACCTTTTTAGCGATTTAAGCCGAACGTTTACAAAGGTTAAGAAACAAATCCAAATGTTTCACCTTTTTAGCAATTTAAGCCAAACGTTTACAAACATTACGAAACAAATCCAAGCGTTTAACCCTTTTAGCAATTTAAGCCAAACGTTTACAAATGTTATGAAACAAATCCAAGCGTTTCACCTTTTTAGCAATTTAAGCGAAAAGTTTACAAACGTTACGAAATAAATCTAAACGTTTCACCTTTTTAGCGATTTAAGCCGAACGTTTACAAACGTTACGAAACAAAACAAACGTTTCACCTTTTTATCAATTTTAGCCAAACGTTTACAAACATTACGAAACAAATTCAAACATTTCCCCATTTTACCGATTTAAGCCCAACATTTAAAACTTTACGAAAAAATCCAAACGTTTCACCTTTTTAGCAATTTAAGCCAAACGTTTACAAACATTAGGAAACAAATTCAAACATTTCACATTTTTAGCAATTAAAGCTAAACGTTTACAAACGTTAAGAAACACAACCAAGTGTTTCACCTTTTAAGCAATTTAAGCCAAACGCTTACAAACGTTACGAAACAAATCCAAGTGTTTCCACCCTTTTAGCAATGTAAGCCAAAAATTTACAAACGTTACGAAACAAATCGAAACGTTTTACCTTTTAGCAATTTAAGCCAAACATTTACAAACGGTACGAAACAAATTCAAATGTTTCACCTTTTTAGCGATCAAGCCAAATGTTAATAAACGCTATGAAACAAATACAAACGTTTTACCTTTTAAGACATTTAAGACGAACGTTTACAAACGTTACGAAACAAATCCAAGCGTTTCTCCATTTTAGCAATTTAAGAAAAACGTATACAAACGTTAAGAAACAAATCAAACGTTTCACCTTTTTAGCAATTTAAGCCAAACGTTTACAAAGGTTACGAAACAAATCCAAACGTTTCACCTTTGTAGCGATTTAAGCCAAACGTTTACAAACGTTACGAAACAAATAGCAATGTTTCACCTTTTTAGCTATTTAAGCCAAACGTTTACAAACGTTATAAAACAAATCCAAGCGTTTCACCTTTTCAGTGATTTAAGCCAAACATTTACAAACGTTATAAAACAAATCCAAACGTTTCATCTTTTTAACGATTTGATCCAAACTTTTACAAACGTTACGAAACAAATAGAAACGTTTAACCTTTTAGCGATTTAAGCCAAACGTTTTCAAATGGTACGAAACAAAACCAAACGCTTAAAACGTTATGAAACAAATCTAAACGTTTCACATTTTTAGCAATTTAAGCCAAACATTTACAAACATTACGAAAAAAAACCAAGCGTATTACTTTTTTAGCAATTTAAGCCAAACGTTTACAAATGTTACAAAACAAATCAAAAAGTTTCACCTTTTTAGCGATTTAAGCCAAACGTTTACAAAGGTTACGAAAGAAATCAAATTGTTTCACCATTTTAGCAATTTAAGCGAAACGTTTAGAAACGTTACGAAACAAATCCAAGCGTTTCACCTTTCTAGTAATATAAGCCAAACATTTATAATAATTATGAAACAAATCCAAGCGTTTCACCTTTTTAGCAATTTAAGCCTAATGTTTACAAACGTTACAAAACAAATCCAAGCGTTTCTTCGTTTTAGCAATTTAAGCCGAACGTTTACAAAGACTACGAAACAAATCCAAACGTTTCACCTTTTTAGCAATTTAAGCCAAACGTTTACAAACGTTACGAAACAAATCCAAAAGTTTAACCTTTTTAGTGATTTAGGCCAAACCGTTTACAAACGTTTCGAAACAAATCCAAGCGTTTCACCTTTTAAGCAATTTAAGCCGAACGTTTATAAACGTTACAAAACAAATCCAAGCGTTTCACCTTTTTAGCAATTTAAGTCGAACGTTTACAAACGTTACGAAACAAATCCAAGCGTTTCACCTCTTAAGCAATTTAAGCCAAACGTTTACAAACGTTACGAAACAAATCCAAGTGTTTCCACCCTTTTTAGCAATGTAAGCCAAACATTTACAAACGTTACGAAACAAATCGAAACATTTTACCTTTTAGCAATTTAAGCCAAACATTTACGAAACAAATTCAAACGTTTCACCTTTTTAGCGATTCAAGCCAAACGTTTATAAACGCTACGAAACAAATCCAAACCTTTTACCTTTGAAGACATTTAAGCCGAACATTTACAAACGTTACGAAACAAATCCAAGAGTTTCTCCTTCTTAGCAATTTAAGAAAAACGTATACAAACGTTACGAAACAAATCAAAACGTTTCACCTTTTTAAGAATTTAAGCCAAACGTTTACAAAGGTTACGAAACAACTCCAAGCGTTTCACCTTTTTTAGCAATGTAAGCCAAACGTTGACAAACGTTATGAAATAAATCCAACGATTTACCTTTTTAGTGATTGAACCAAAAGTTTATAAATATTACGAAACAAATCCAAACATTCTGAAACATATCCAAACGTTTAAAATGTTACGAAGAAAATTCAAAAGTTTCATTTTTTTAGCAATTTAAGCCAAACGTTTACAAACGTTAAGAAACAAAGCCAAACATTTCGCCTTTTTAGCGATTTAAACCAAACGTTTACAAACGTTACGAGACAAAGCCAAATGCTTCACCTTTTTAGCGATTTAAACCAAACGTTTACATACGTTACGAAACAAATCCAAAAGTTTCACCTTTTTAGCAATTTAAGCCAAACGTTTACAAACGTTAAGAAACAAATCCAAACGTTTCACCTTTTTAGCTATTGAAGCCAAACAATTACAAATGTTATGAAAAAAATCCAAATGGTTTACCTTTTTAGCGATTTAAGCCAAACATTTACAAAGGTTATGAAACAAATCCAAATGATTCACCTTTTTAGCAATTTAAGCCAAACGTTTACAAACATTATGAAACAAATCCAAGCATTTCACCTTCAAAGCAATTTAAGCCAAACGTTTACAAACGTTATGAAACAAATCCAAGCGTTTCACCTGTTTAGTGATTGAAGCCAGACGTTCACAAATGTTACAAAACAAATCCAATTGTTTCACCTTTTAGCAGTTTAAGCAAAACGTTAAGAAACTTTAAGAAACAAATCCAAGCGTTTCGCCTTTTTAGCAATTTAAGCCAAATGTTTACAAACATTACGAAAGAAATCCAAGGGTTTCTTCTTTTTAGCTATATAAGCCAAACATTTACAAACATTACGAAACAAATCTAAGCGTTTCACCTTTTTAGCAATTTAAGTGAAATGTTTACAAACATTACGAAAGAAATCCAACCGTTTCTTCTTTTTAGCAATATAAGCCAAACCTATACAAACGCTACGAAACAAATCAAAACGTTTCACCTTTTTAGCAATTTAAGTCAAAGGTTAACAAAGATTACGAAACAAATCCAAACGTTTCACCTTTTTACAAACGTTACAAAAAAAAATCCAAACATTTCCCCTTTTTAGTGATTTAAGCCAAACGTTTACAAACGTTACGAAACAAATCCAAGAGTTTCACCTTTTCAGTAATGTAAGCCAAACGTTTACAAACGTTACACAACAAATCCAAGCGTTTCACCTTTTTAACAATTTAAGCCAAACATTTACAAACGTTACGAAACAAATCCAAACGTTTCACCTTTTTATCGATTTATGCCAAACGTTTACAAACGTTACGAAACAAAACCAAACATTTCACCTTTTTAGCAATTTAAGCAAGACGTTTAGAAACATTATGAAACAAATCCAAACGTTTCCCTAATTTAGCGATTTAAGCTAAACTTTTCAAACATTAGGAAACAAAATTTAAACATTTCACCTTTTTAGCGATTTATGCCAAAGGTTTACAAACGTTACGAAACAAATCCAAACGTTTCACGTTTTTAGCGATTAAATCCAAACATTTACAAACGTTACGGAAAAAATCCAAACGTTTCACCTTTTTAGCGATTTAAGCCAAATATTTCCAAACGTTTCACCTTTTTAGCAGGTTAAGCCAAACGTTTACAAATATTATGAAACAAATCCAAACGTTTCACCTTTTTAGCAATTTAAGCTAAACGTTTACAAACGTTACGAAACAAAACAAAAAGTTTCACCTTTTTAGCGATTTAAGCCAATCGTTTACAAAGGTTATGAAACAAATCCAAATGTTTCACCTTTTTAGCAATTTAAGCCAAACGTTTACAAACGTTACGAAACAAATCCAAGCGTTTCACCTTTTTAGCAATTTAAGCCAAACGTTTACAAACTTTACGATACAAAACCAAACGTTTAAAACGTTACGAAACAAATCCAAACTGTTCACATTTTTTAGCGATTTATGCCAAATGTTTACAAAGGTTACGAAACAAAACCAAGCGTTTCACCTTTTTAGCAATATAAACCAAATATTTACAAATGTTACGAAACAAATCCAAGCGTGTCACCTTTTTAGCAATTTAAGACAAACGTTTACAAACTTTATGAAAGAAATCCAAGCGTTTCACCTTTTTAGCAATTTATTTCAAACGTTTACAAACGTGACAAAATAAATCCAAAGGTTTCTCCTTTTTAGGTATTTAAGCCAAACGTTTACAAACACTACGAAAAAAATCCAAATGTTTCACCTTTTTAGCGATTTAAGCCAAACGTTTACGAAGGTTATAAAATAAATCCAAATGCTTCACCTTTTTAGCAATTAAGCCAAACGTTTACAAACGTTACGAAAAAAATCTAAGCATTTCACCTTTTTAGCAATTTAAGCCAACGTTTATAAACGTTATTGAACAAATCCAAACGTTTCACCGTTTTAGTGATTGAAGCCAAACGTTTACAAATGTGACGAAACAAATCTAAACGTTTCGAAACAATCCCAGCCGTTACGAACCAAATTCAAACGCTTCACCTTCTTAGTGATTTAAGCCAAACGTTTACAAACGATAAGAAAAAAAAGCCAAATGTTTCGCCTTTTTAGCGATTTAAACGAAACGTTTACAAACGTTACGAAACAAAACCAAACATTTCACCTTTTTAGCGATTTAAACCAAACGTTTAAAAACGTTTCGAAACAAATCCAAAAGTTTCACCTTTTTAGCAATTTCAGCCAAACATTTACAAACGTTAAGAAACAAATCCAAATGTTTCACCTTTTTAGCTATTTAAGCCAAACGTTTACAAACGTTTCGAAAAAAATCCAAATGTTTCACCTTTTTAGTGATTTGAGCCAAACATTTACAAAAGTTATGAAACAAATCTAAATGCTTCACCTTTTTAGCAATTCAAGCCAAACGTTACGAACCAAATCCAAGCATTTCACCTTTTTAGCAATTTAAGCCAAACGTTTACAAACGTTATGAAACAAATCCAAACATTTCACCATTTTAGTTATTGAAGCTAAACATTTGCAAATGTTACGAAACAAATCCAAACGTTTCGAAACAAATCCATACGTTTAAAACAGTACGAAGCAAATGCAAACGTTTCCCCTTTCTGCGATATAAGCCAAATGTTTGCAAACGTTAAGAAACAAAGCCAAGCGTTTCACCTTTATAGCAGTTTAAGCCAAACCTTTAGAAACGTTACGAAAAAAACCAAATGTTTCACCTTTTTAACGATTTAGACCAATTACAAACGTTACAAAACAAATCCAAGCATTTCACGTTTTTAGCAATTTAAGCCAAACGTTTACCAACGTTACGGAACAAAACCAAACGTTTCACATTTTTAGCGATTTAGGCCCAACGTTTACAAACGCTACGAAACAAATCACAAAGTTTCACCTTTATAGGGATTGAACCCAAACATTTACAAACCTTACGAAACAAATCCAAATGTTTCACCTTTTTAGCGATTTTAGCCAAACGTTTACAAAAATTACGAAACAAAACCAAACGTTTACAAAAATTACGAAACAAAACCAAACGTTTCACCTTTTTAGAGATTTAAGCCAAACGTTTACAAACGTTACGAAATAAAACCAAAGGTTTAAAATGTTATGAAACAAACGTTACGAAAAAAATCAAAACGCTTACAAACGCTACGAAACAAAACCAAACGTTTCTCCTTTTTAGCGATTTAAGTCAAACGTTTACAAACGTTACGAAACAAAACCAAACGTTTTACCTTTTTAGCGAACTAAGCCATACGTTTACAAACGTTACGAAACAAAACCAAGCGTTTGAAACGTTACGAAACAAAATTTACGAAAAAAATCCAAACGTTTACAAACGTTACGAAACAAAACCAAATGTCTCACCTTTTTAATGATTTAAGCCAAAGGTTTACAAACTTTACGAAACAAAACCAAACAGTTTACCTTTTTAGCGATTTAAGCCATACATTTACAAACGTTACTAAACAAATTAAAACGTTTCACCTTTTTAGCGATTTAAGCCAAACGTTTACAAACGTTACGAAACAAATCCAAACGTTTCACCTTTTTAGTGATTTGAGCCAAACATTTACAAACGTTACAAAACAAATCCAAACGCTTCACCGTTTTAGCGATTTTTGCCAAACATTTACAAATGTTACAAAACAAATCCAAACGTTTCACCTATTTAGCGATTTAAGCCAAACATTTACAAACATCACGAAACAAATCCAAACGTTGCACCTTTTAGCCATTTAAGCCAAACGTTTACAAACGTTATGAAACAAAACCAAACATTTAAAATGTTACGAAACAAATCCGAACATTTAACATTTTTTGCGATTTAGGCCAAACGTTTACAAACCTTACGAAAAAAACAAGCGTTTCCCCTTAATAGCTATTTAAGCCAAACGTTTACAAACGGTACGAAAAAAATCCAAATGTTTCACCTTTATAGAGATTTAAGCCAAATGTATACAGAGGTTATGAAACAAATCCAAATGTTTCACCTTTTTAGCAATTTAAGACAAACGTTTACAAACGTTACGAAACAAATCCAAGCGTTTCACCTTTTTAGCAATTTAATCCAAACGTTTACAAACGTTACTAAACAAATCCAAACGTTTTCACCTTTTTATTGATTGTAGCCAAAGGTTTACAAATTTTACGAAACAAATCCAAACGTTTCGAAACAAATCCAAACGTTTAAAACGTTATGAAGCAAATTCAAACGTTTGAAATTTTTAGCGATTTAAGCCAAACGTTTACAAAAGTTACGAAACAAAGCCCAACGGTTACAAATGTTAGGAAACAAATCCAAGCGTTTCACCTTTATAACAATTTAAGCCAAACGTTTACAAACTTTATGAAACAAAACCAAACGTTTCACCTTTTTAGCGATTTAAACCAAATGTTTCCAAACGTTACAAAACAAATCCAAACGTTTCACCTTTTTAGCAATTTAAGCCAAACGTTTACTAATGTTACGGAGCAAATCCAAACATTTCATATTTTTAGCGATTTAAGCCAAACGTTTACAAACGCTACGAAACAAATCCAAATGTTTCACCTTTTTAACGATTTACCACAAACATTTACAAACGTTACGAATCAAATCCAAACGTTTGACCTTTTTAGCGATTTAAGCCAAACGTTTACAAAAATTACGAAACAAAACCAAACGTTCCACCTTTTTAGCGATTTATGCCCAACGTTTACAAACGTTTCGAAACAAAATCAAACGTTTAAAACGTTACTAAACAAACGTTACGAAACAAATCGAAACGTTTACAAACGTTTCACCTTTTTAGCGATTTAAGCCAAACGTTTACAAACGTTACGAAACAAAACCAAACGTCAGCGATTTAAGACATACGTTTACAAACATTACGAAACAAAACCAAACGTTTAAAATGTTACGAAACAAATCCAAACGTTTACAAATGTTACGAAACAAAACCTAACGTCTCACCTTTTTAGTGATTTAAGCCAAATGTTTACAAACGTTACGAAACAAATCTATACTTTTCACCTTTTTAAGCGATTTAAGCAATACATTTACAAACGTTATGAAACAAATCCAAATGTTTTACCTTTTTAGCAAGTTAAGCCAAAAGTTTACAAACCTTACGAAACATATCCAAACGTTTCACCTTTTTAACGGTGTAAGCCAAACGTTTACAAACTTTACAAAACAAAACCAAACGTTTCACCTTTTTAGCGATTCAAGCAAAACGTTTACAAACGTTACGAAACAAAACCAAACGTTTAAAACGTTACGAAACAAATCTAAATGTATCACATTTTTAGCGATTTAAGCCAAACCTTTACAAATGTTACGAAACAAAACCAAGTGTTTCGCCTTTTTAGCAATTTAAGCCAAACATTTACAAACGTTATGAGACAAATCCAAGCGTTTCACCTTTTTATTTAAGCCAAACATTTACAAACCTTCCGAAACAAATCCAAGCGTTTCACCTTTTTAGTAATTTAAGCCAAACGTTTACAAACATTAAGAAACAAATCCAAGCGTTTCACCTTTTTAGCATTTTAAGCCAAACGTTTGCAAAGGTTACGAAACAAATCCAAGTGTTTCACCTTTTTAGCAATTTAAGCCAAACGTCTACAAATGTTACGAAACAAATCCAAGCGTTTCACTTTTTTTGCAATTTATGCCGAATGTTTTCAAACGTTACGAAACACATCCAAATGTTTCACCTTTTTAGCGATTTAAGCCAAACGTTTACAAACATTACAAAACAAATCCAAACGCTTCACCTTTTTAGCGATTTAAGCCAAATATTTACAAACGTTACAAAACAAATTAAAACGTCTCACCTTTTTAGAGATTTAAGCCAAACATTTACAAAATGATACGAATGAAATCCAAACGTTTTGCCTTTTTATCAATTTAAGCCAAACGTTTACAAACGTTACGAAACAAACCTAAACGTTTCACCTTTTTAGCGGTTTATGCCAAACTTATACAAACGTTACGAAACCAAACCAAACGTTTAAAATGTTACGAAACTAATCCAAACGTTTTACATTTTTATCGATTTAAGCCAATCATTTACAAACATAACGAAACAAAACCAAATGTTTAAAATGTTACAAACAAACTTTACGAAACAAATCGAAACATTTACAAACGTTACAAAACAAAACCAAATGTTTTACCTTTTTCGCGATTTAAGCCAAACGTTTACAAACATTACGAAACAAAACCAAAATTTTTACCGTTTTAGCGATTTAAGGCATACGTTTACAAACGTTACGAAACTAAACAAAAGGTTTAAAACGTTACGAAACAAATCCAAATATTTACAAACGTTACGAAACAAAAACAAACGTCTCACCTTTTTAGTGATTCAAGCCAAACATTTACAAACGTTATTAAACAAAACCAAAGTTTCACCTTTTTAGCGATTTAAGCCATATGTTTACAAACGTTACGAAACAAATCCAAATGTTTCACATTTTTAGGGATATAAGCCAAACCTTTACAAATATTATGAAACAAAACCAAGCGTTTCCCCCTTTTTAGCAATTTAGGCCAAACGTTTACAAACGCTAGAGAAAAAATCCAGGAGTTTCACCTTTTTTGTAATTTAAGCCAAACGTTTACAAACGTTCTGAAACAAATCCAAGCATTTCCCCTTTTTAGCAACTTAAGCCAAACGTTTACAAAGGTTACGAAACAAATCCAAGCGTTTCACCTTTTTAGCAATTTAAGCCAAACGTTTACAAATGTTATGAAACAAATCCAAGCGTTTCACCTTTTTAGCAATGTAAGCCAAACGTTTACAAACTTTACAAAATAAATCTAAACGTTTCGCCTTTTTAGCGAATTAAGTTAAACGTTGACAAATGTTACGAAACAAATCCAAACGTTTCACCTTTTTAGCGATTTAAGCCAAACTTTTACAAATGTTACAAAACAAATTCAAACGTTTCACCTTTTTAGCGATTTAAGCCAAACATTTACAAACGTTACGAAACAAATCCAAACGTTTCACCTTTTTAGTGATTTAAGCCAAACGTTTACAAACGTTTCGAAACAAAATCAAACGTTTAAAACGTTACGAAACAAATCAAAACGTTTACAAACGTTACGAAACAAAACCAAACGTTTCACCTTTTTAGCGATTTAAGCCAAACGTTTACAAACATTACGAAACAAAACCAAACGTCAGCGATTTAAGACACACGTTTACACCATTACGAAACAAAATCAAACATTTAAAACGTTACGAAACAAATCCAAACGTTTACAGACGTTACGAAACAAAACCAAACGTCTCACCTTTTTAGTGATTCAAGCCAAAGGTTTACAAACGTTACGAAACAAATCTACGTTTCACCTTTTTAAGCAATTTAAGCAATACATTTACAAACGTTATGAAACAAATCCAAATGTTTTACCTTTTTAGCGAGTTAAGCCAAACGTTTACAAACCTTACGAAACATATCCAAACGTTTCACCTTTTTAACGATGTAAGCCAAACGTTTACAAACATTACAAAACAAAACCAAACGTTTCACCTTTTTAGCGATTCAAGGAAAACGTTTACAAACGTTATGAAACAAAACCAAACGTTTAAAACGTTACGAAACAAATCTAAATGTATCACATTTTTAGCGATTGAAGCCAAACCTTTACAAACATTACGAAACAAAACCAAATGTTTCGCCTTTTTAGAAATTTAAGCCAAACATTTACAAACGTTATGAGACAAATCCAAGCGTTTCACCTTTTTATTTAAGCCAAACGTTTACAAACGTTCCGAAACAAATCCAAGCGTTTCACCTTTTTAGTAATTTAAGCCAAACGTTTACAAACGTTAAGAAACAAATCCAAGCGTTTCACCTTTTTAGCAATTTAAGCCAAACGTTTGCAAAGGTTACGAAACAAATCCAAGTGTTTCACCTTTTTAGCAAATTAAGCCAAACGTCTACAAATGTTACGAAACAAATCCAAGCGTTTCACTTTTTTTCCAATTTAAGCCGAACGTTTTCAAACATTACGAAACACATCCAAACGTTTCACCTTTTTAGCAATTTAAGCCAAACGTTTACAAACGTTACAAAACAAATCCAAACGCTTCACCTTTTTAGCGATTTAAGCCAAATATTTACAAACATTACAAAACAAATTGAAACGTCTCACCTTTTTGGAGATTTAAGCCAAACGTTTACAAAATGATATGAATGAAATCCAAACGTTTCACCTTTTTAGCAATTTAAACCAAACGTTTACAAACGTTACGAAACAAACCTAAACGTTTCACCTTTTTAGCGATTTATGCCAAACTTTTACAAACGTTACGAAACCAAACCAAACGTTTGGATTTGTTTCGTAACGTTTTACTCCCTCCGTCCCAATAGAGTTGTCAACTTTGAGAAATTTTTTTGTCCCAAAACTCTTGTCCACTTTGAAAAAGTAGCCAACTTTTACACTCAATTCTCCTATATTACCCCTATTTAAAATGCACTAATGAGTAAATTAAAAGTAAATTGCAAGTGGACCCTATTTTAAATAGGGGTTTGACAAGAAAACTAATGAAAATTTTACAAAACCCATAAACAATAATTGCTTTTCTTAAATTGTGTGATAAAGGCAAAGTGGACAACTCTATTGGGACGGAGGGAGTAAATGTTTGGCTTAAATGTAACATTTGTAACCGTTTGGCTTCAATCCCCATTTTAGCGATTTAAGCCAAATATTTACAAACGTTACGGAACAAAAAAAAGGTCAAACGTTTGGATTTGTTTCGTAACATTTTTAAACGTTTGGCTAAAATCACTAAAATGGGGAAACACTTGGATTTGTTTCGTAATGTTTGTAAACGTTTTTGTTTCGTCAATTTAAGCCAAATGTTTACAAACGCTACGAAACAAATCAAAACGTTTCACCTTTTCAGCGATTTAAGCCGAACGTTCACAAAACCAAAAGTTTCGCCTTTTTAGCGATTTAAGCCAAACGTTTACAAATGTTACAAAACAAATCCAAACGTTTACAAACATTATGAAACAAATACATGTATTTCACCCTTTTAGAAATTTAAGCCAAACGTTTACAAATGTTACGAAACAAATCCATACGTTTCACCTTTTTAGCGATATATGCCAAACGTTTACAAACGTTACGAAACAAATCCAAATGTTTCCCCATTTTAGCAAATTAAGCCAAATGTTTACAAACGTTACGAAACAAATCCAAACGTTTCACCTTTTTAGCAATTTAAGACAAACGTTTACAAATGTTACGAAACAAAACTAAACGTTTTCCCATTTTAGCGATTTAAGCTAAACGTTTATAAACGTTATGAAACAAATCTAAATGTTTCCCCTTTTTAGCGATTTAAACCAAACGTTTACAAACGTTACAAAACAAATCCAAAGGTCTCATATTTTTAGCGATTTAAGCCAAACGTTTACAAAAGTTACGGAACAAAACCAAACGTTTCACATTATTTGCGATTTAAGCCAAACGTTTACAAACGTTACGAAACAAATCCAAACAAGAACCCGATTAAACAGGCTATTTGCGAAAACAATATCTCATATATTATAAAAGTATTAAATTAAACACTCTATAGTAACGTTTGTAAACATTTGTAACGTTTGTAAACGTTTGGCTTAAATTGCTATAAATGTGAAACGTTTGAAATTGTTTCGTAATGTTTTAAACGTTTGGTTTTGTTTCGTAAAGTTTGTAAACGTTTGGCTTAAATCGCCAAACATTTCACCTTTGTAGCGATTTAAGCCAAACGTTAACAAACGTTGCGAAACAAATCCAAACTTTTCAACTTTTCAGCAATTTAAACCAAACGTTTACAATAGTTACGAAACAAATCAAAACTTTTCACATTTTAAGCGATTTAAGCCAAACGTTTACAAACTTTACGGAACAAATCCAAGCGTTTCCCCTTTTTAGCAATTTTTTAAGCCAAACGTTTACAAATTTACGAAATAAAACTAAATGTTTCATCTTTTTAACGATTGAACCAAACGTTTACAAACATTACGAAACAAATCCAAGCGTTTCATCTTTTTAGCCATTTAAGGCAAACGTTTACAAACCTTACTAAACAAATTTACAAAACAAATCCAAACTTTTCACCTTTTTAGTGATTTAAGCCAAACGTTTATAAACGTTACGAAACAAAACCAAAGTTTGTAAACGTTTGGCTTAAATTGCTAAAAAGGTGAAACGTTTAGATTTGTTTCGTAACGTTTGTAAACGTTTGCTTAGATTGCTAAAAAGGTGAAACGCTTGGATTTGTTTCGAAACATTTGGCTTAAATCGCTAAAAAGGTGAAACGTTTAGATATGTTTCGTAATGTTTGTAAACATTTGGCTTAAATCGCTAAATATGTGAAACGTTTTGATTTGTTTCATAACACTTGTAAACATTTGGCTTATATCACTACAAAGGTGAAACGTTTGGATTTGTTTTATAACATTTGTAAACGTTTGGTAAAAATGCTAAAAAGGTGAAACTTGTGGATTTGTTTCGTAGCGTTTTTTAAACATTTGGCTTATATTGCTAAAAAGGTGAAACGCTTGCATTTGTTTCGTAACGTTGGTAAGCGTTGGCTAACATTGGTAAAAAGGTGAAACGCTTGGATTTGTATCGTAACGTTTGTAAACGTTTGACTTAAATTGCTAAAAATGTGAAACGCTTGGATTTGTTTCGAAACGTTTGTAAACGTTTAGCTTAAATCGCTAAAAATATGAAACACTCTGATTTGTTTTGTAACGTTTGTAAACGCTTGGCTTAAATTGCTAAAAATGTGAAACGCTTGGATTTGTTTCGTAGAGTTTGTAAACGTTTGGCATAAATCGCAAGAAAGGTGAAACGTGTGGATTTGTTTCGTAACGTTTTGTAAACATTTGGCTTAAATTGCTAAAAAGGTGAACCGCTTGGATTTGTTTCGTAACGTTTGTAAACGTTTGGCTTATATCGCTAAAAAGGTGACACAATTGGATTTGCTTCGTAAAGTTTGTAAACGTTTGGCTTAAATTATTAAAAAGGTGAAACGCTTGGATTTGTTTCGTAACGTTTGTAAACGTTTGGCATAAATCGCTAAAACGATGAAACACTTGAATTTGTTTCGTAAAATTTGTAAATGTTTGTTTCATAACCTTTGTAAACGTTATGCTTTAATGGCTAAAAAGGTGAAACATTTGGATTTTTTCGTAACGTTTGTAAATGTTTGGCTTAAATCGCTAAAAAGGGGAAACGTTTGGATTAGTTTCGTAACATGTAAATGTTTGGAATTTTTTCATATCGTTTGCAAACATTTGTCTTAATTCGCTAAAAAGGCGAAACGTTTGGTTTTGTTTCGTAACGTTTGTAAACGTTTGACTTAAATCACTAAAAAGGTAAAACGTTTGGTTTTGTTTCGTTACGTTTGTAAACGTTTGGCTTAAATCGCTAAAAAGGTGAAACATTTTGTTTTGTTTCATAACCTTTGTGAACGTTTGGCTTAATTTGCTAAAAAGGTGAAACGGTTGGATTTGTTTCGAAACGTTTGTAAACATTTGGCTTAAATTGCTAAAAAAAGTGAAACGCTTGGATTTGTTTCGTAATGTTTGTAAACATTTGGTCTAGTTTCGTAACATTTGTAAATGTTTGGCTTAAATCGCTAAAAAGGTGAAACGTTTGGATTTGTTTCGTAACGTTTTAAACTTTTAGCTTAAATCGCAAAAATGGGGAAATGTTTGGATTTTTTTCGTAATGTTTATAAACGTTTGGATTTGTTTCGTAACGTTTTTAAATGTTTGTCTTAAATCGGTCAAAAGGTGCAACGTTTGGTTTTGTTTCATAACGTTTGTACACGTTTGGCTTAAATTGCAAAAAAAGTAAAACACTTTATTTGTTTATAACATTCGTAAACGTTTGGCTTAAATCGCTAGAAAGGTGAAACACTTGGATTTTTTTCGTAACGTTTGGCTTAAATTGCTAAAAAGGTGAAACCCTTGGATTTGTTTCGTAATGTTTGTAAATGTTTGGGTTAATTCGCTAAAAAGGTGAAACGCTTGGATTTGTTTCGTAAACGTTTGGCTTAAATCGCTAAAAAGGTTAATCGTTTGGATTTGTTTCGTAACTTTTATAACGTTTGGTTTTGTTTCGTAAGGTATATAAACTTTTGGCTTAAATTGCTAAAAAGGTGAAACGTTTGGATTTGTTTCGCAACGTTTGTGAACGTTTGGCTTAAATCTAACGTTTCACCTTTTTATCAATTTAACGCAAACGTTTACAAACGTTATGAAACAAATCCAAATGTTTCACATTTTTAGTTATTTGAGCCAAACGTTTATAAACGTTACGAAACAAATCCAAACGTTTAATAAAGCTACGAAACAAAACCAAACGTTTCCAAACATTACGAAATAAAACCAAACGTTTCCCCTTTTTAGCGATATAAGCCAAATGTTTACAAACGTTATAAAACAAATTTTCACCTTTTTAACGATTTAAGCCAAACGTTTGCAAACATTACGAAACAAAATCAAACGTTTCAACTTTTTAGCGATATAAGCCAAACGTTTATAAACGTTACGAAACAAATTTTCAGCTTTTAGAAATTTAAGCCAAACGTTTATAATTGTTGTGAAACAAATCCAAACATTTGTCACGACCCAATTTATTGAGCCGAGACGGGCGCTGTGGAACGGGAGTGGTAGCTCCGGAACCCGTAGCAAGCCTAAAACCACTATAAATTTTTTCGCGATTAAACAAATAAGATATAAGTATAAACGGAAGGAACGTCATATATATATATATATCAATTAGTCGACATAATACACAAGGGGGTCTCACTTCCATACCACGTACGTACTAGCCCACTTGTCGACTTGTACATAGGGGTCATAATCGTAAACGGTGTAGCCTAACTTAAGGCATATACCTTATGTGAAAAGACCTTCCTATACTAGGAAGGTATCCATCACCGTATACTACTACTGCATAGTAAGGGGCTCATACTTTGTGCAAGCCTAGAAGACTTATGGCACAAAAGAGATGGTCTGTCTGATCCGACTCCAACTACCTGCAAGACATCAAAAGTGAGGGGTCGGTATTTGGGAAAATACCGAGTGAGATTACAAATTACTAACGATATTATAAAAATATAACATCGCATTTCAAATAAAGCTTTAGTATAAAAATACATATAATCAAGCATTTGATCCGTTGGAAACTAAAAGCCTAAAACTTAACACGGCATACGAATGTTCAAATATAAAATATCCAAATGGCTCGGCTCGGGAGTAGCTCAACTCAACCACATCAGCCGCGACCAACCTCTTAATCCCAAGTGGTGGGTCCAACCCACTAGATACGGGGCTAAGGTTACTTTAACCGAGTTCACTCTCGTATCACATTCATATCATATGCGCATTTCATAATCTTAATGAAAATCTAGACTCGCTAGACTGACTTAATTACTGGTGATCACGCAGCCTATTGACACCCAATAGGTAGCTAGTTTATTCGGATCGCATACTAGAGTCTCAGCTCAAAACAATCATTCAAGTCATCAAGTAATCAAATCATATAAATGCGATATATAAAATCATAATATATAAAAATAACTTTTATAAATAATACAACAAAGTAATTGCAACTCACTGAAACCGCTATCTCAAAACCGCATTATCACGATTCCACTAAAGTAAGTTCCATGCGTCGCTTGATCCATTAGCTACTCCAGCTCGTCGGTCTAATAGCTCGTCGATATGTCCATTTCCTATTCAAATCATACGTACGTTTAATTCATAAACGTAAACTTAGTACTAAAATCCTAAGTTATAAATATAGGTTAGCACGATCGTATTCCAAATATGACTCTTAACTTTGATCGTGTTCTAATACTTAGTCGAGATACTTGTTTTACCTCTTTTTTATTGATTTTCAATCATAGGTTCCTTATATCTCGAAATCCTAATCGAACCTGTCATGTTCGATATCCAAATTTCTTGTTTTCGGGGTCCGTATTTCCTTTCCAATGTCCGAAACTTTAAAAGTCGGAAACTAGGTCTTAATGGGGCGAGAACGCCTAAACAGGTAGGTTTGTGGGTTGTGCGAGCGCACGAGAGGTTGTGTGCGTTCGCACAACCTTTTGTGCGGTCGCACATGTTCTTTTTCACGCCGCTTCCGAGCCACTCCGATATGCTCTAATTTTATTATGTCATGCTCCTATCTCATTTTAACACAAACTCAACTCCAAATTCATCAAACCGACAATAGAAACGTGCTTACAATTCGTTCTATTCGTTTAAAAACGAAACAGCCCTCTAAACTTCGATTTTAGCAACCACAAGGAAAATATTACCTTGATTTTGGAGCTTGCATATGATAGAGGATTGAATTCCGAACAAATCGATATAAAGAATGCGTGATTTGGTCGAGAAACGGCGAAACAGCGACGGATCGAAGTAATCGCTGTTTTCTTCCTTTCTGATGCTTTCTCCTTATTTCTCGAATAATCTGATTTCTATTCTTCCTTTCCTTATTCATATATATATCTTGTCAAATTTTCCATTTTAATCCTTCATTTCTTTAACTTAAACAATTTCTCTTTGAAACTTATCATTTTAACCAAGCGGTTAATTATTCACTTTAACTCAATTACTTACGTATTATTTATATCCAAATAAATAATACTAATCCAAAATTATTATTTTCTGTCAATAATCTTCTAATTGCTATTCTCGAAGCTTAATTGGCTAATTTACACTTTGTTCCTTGAACTTTTAAAAAATTGCAATTTAGCCCCAAAACGCATCCGCGTCCAATTTTTAAAAGGTCTCTGATTGACTCGAAACATTTACTACTATTACTATAAAATATTTCGCGGACCTTCGCGAAATAATTTCCATCACGGGATTTATATTTTATTTTATATTAATTTCTAACCTTTTTTCTCAAATCTAGCTAATATGCTTAATTAAAATTAGTGTAAATTCCCAATAATATTAAATTAAATCCATTTTAATCTACTTTATCGGAATTTACGACACGTGGCACAATTTAATTATTTTAAAAATTTTGGGTATAACATTCTTTCCCCCTTATAAAAATTCGTCCTCGAATTTTCATATACTCTTCTTACTTATTTTAATCCATATACATAAATATACCGTATACCTTACGATACTTGTTGGCGCGTGGAATTATCATTACAGTTCTGTACTTCTTGTACATTAATGTCAATAGTCATTGACGACCTTTATATCATTATCTCCTTATATGATCTTCTTCTCTTCTATCTTGGATACATAACTCTTTCATCTGTTCTTTGTCTGATATATGACACTATGAATTCTTGTACTCGTAATTGAACTTTCAGTTCCTTGCTGATGTCCAATGGTAGTTCATCCTAGTGATCTCTTATCACTAAAGATGATAATCCTCGTTCTTAGGTTTTTCTTATTTATCGCCGACTGATGTAGACAACTCATTAATTCGCACTATTCAATCTTCTTCATTCAGTCGTTATTACGACTTGATCTTGATCTTAGACATCTTCTCTAATGACATTATCAGTCACCCCCACATGTACTTATGATTCTTCGTTCTTGATTCTTCCTCGTTGTTTGTGGAGTAGGGTGGAAACTCGATTAACTATTAATTTCACTACTTACGTAGTCTCTTTCGTAGGGTTATCGCCGTTGCCCGATTTCTATTCGTCATGATGTTGGGGACTTGTTTCCATTATTTACTATCCTCTTATGACTTGTTATTTCACTTATCATACAACATTTTCCTTCTTTTACTAGTGTCGTCCATCGACAGTTATTCACAAATTGGATTCTCATGGCGTATCTTCATAAGGTCTTTTCTTTCTTCATAGGGCTTACTTGACCTTCTCTTTGTGTCTTTACATCTTGTATACATCCTTATTTGTTTGTATATCCATTGATCTATTTCCTTTTCTTAAGTGTGACGTACTATTCTTGAAACTCTGTCTTTTCTCACTTCGCATTGATCGGTTTCACTAATCTTGTTTACAACCAAATAGGGTTGCTATGTTCTTATCTTAATAAGACATCGTGCGGTCGATGTTTTGGTAAGCTTCTTAAGCTTACATCATCTTTCTCACTTAGGTGAGAGTCTTTAATCCCTTTTTCCCAACCGTTCATACACACTAAAATATTATTTAGTGGCATTGTTATATGCTTGATCTTCTACTCGTACTTTACAAATCTTTTGACCTATTAGAGGCATTCCTTTTACTCATTTCTAATAAGGGCTCTTAGTCCTTTCAACTTTTGTCCTCGTGTATTACCTTTAGCAGCATCGTCACTGTTACCATCACCGCGTATCGCGTATACTTGATCTTCAAATTTGTTAATCCATTATCTTATCTATCCGTATGCATCCCCGTGTTCTCATGGATATCTTTGTCTATCCTTATCGCAAGCGTAATCATTCTTTACGACCTTTAAGACATGTTGTTCCTTATAAGCACTATTATTCTCAAATCTTGTTGCCATATTTGGCACTTATCGACTATCCACAGCAGCCTCTTTTCGATACCACTTTCTCATTTTAGTGAGTTCTCACTACTTTCCTCATTGTGATCCATCTTTAGGAACTTTTAATATTTTACTTTAGTGTTAACCCTTTGGTCTTGGCATTAATCTCTTATTTATCTTTCTCTTGTGTGATCTATATCCATCTTATTCCTTTAGCATATTGTTGACATCGTTCGTTTTTCGGTCTTCAATAGGCTTTTAGCATTCATCATCACAATTCAATTAATTTTTGATTTATCTTCCCTTTCTAATACTCGATCTTAGTTTGACTCTTAGTTTGCAAATTATCTCCTTTTGCTATCATGTAGCTTTAGGTTTACCTTTTCTTACTATCCATAATCTTATTAATTCCATTGGCAGCTTCTTTTTTTCATCTCTACCGTAGATGTGTTTCTTTTACGATCTCTTCGACTTCTTGTTCTTAATAAATCATCAGGATTCATAGCTTCGGTGCTATAATCCTATGAAACATCTCTTTGTATAATATGCTCTTGCTCTTATCGTGTTTCTCGATCATCTTTTCTTAAACTCCTTATATTCGTCTTCATCATATCTCATATAACTTGGACTTCTTGCTTTAGCACCTTTAACATCGATTATCGATAGAGAGTCGCAGTCTATTCCGTTCAAATTACTCGATGTGCTACGTTCTCGACCACGCGCATATCCACTTATTGTACTCTTACTAACATCTTGACTGCCATTCGGGTTAATCATATATTTGTATTATCTTTATCCCTTTTTGTTCCTATGTGGTCACGACTACATAGAATATTTTCCATCTGATTCTCTCATCATCTTTCCACGTGACTTTCTCTTTTTCATTTCTCAATAACTCTTTATCGAATTCTTTGTGACATGCGCAAGTTGTTTGTACTTTCTTGATACTTGTCACTTTAACTGATCTCCTATTATCCATAATCTACCTTTGAATTCTTATACCTTATCATACATGTCATATGTCGTTGGCATCTTAGAAACATCGAGTTCCAGTGAGAACTTGATTCAACGGCTCTATAAAGAGTTATCACGGTCTTACTAAGCCTGGCGACTTTCTAATATCACGCAATGTTCACATCATTCTTCCATATGGGTAATCTTTTATCTTCAAGGTATAAGCTATGAGTCGATTTCTATGTTCGACTATCCTCCTGTTATGTTGTAGCATGGTGTCCTAATCATTTTGTTTATAGATAGGAACATCCCAGTTTATCGTTCAATCAATTCATTCGCTTCTCATATATAAACTTCATTCTTCTTATACACTTCTCTTCTTGTCTCGTAGTTTGATACCCTCGATGTGTCGACAAAAAGGGCACTTACATTATCGCTTATCACTAATCGGATGCACATTATTATCCGAATATATATTATTCTAGTCGTGCTCTAGTCCATTAAATCAATGCTAAGTTTATATATAGAAGCATAATCCTATGTCCTCGCGACTACACGTGTTCATTATTCTCATGGCCTTGATCGCAACTTGATCTCGAGCATTTCATTGCTGTTACAGAGTTCTGGTCTAAGTATACTTACATAAAAACAAAACTCTTTCTAACAAAATGAATCATTTTGAAATTTATATCAAAATTCCATTGAAACCTTAGCAAAATTGTGCACTAGGGTGATGACGTCTCTCATCCCCAAAGAGTTTCCACAACTCACCTTTTGTATGTCCACAATGCACGTGATGCATGTTCTATCAATGCATGTCTTCATTTATCATTCTCTTTATTAATAATGTGTATAGTGATGCATTCCTATCAATGTCGTGGCAATCATACATATCTATATCGGGTCTAAGCACAATTATGCTTTCAAAATCGTTATAAACAAATACTTTAGAAAGTTATAAACTTTGAGTTTTGTAAGCTCTCTAGACCTTTAAACTCTGTATCCGGCAAGTTCTCCTACTACTATAGCTTCATATCTCTTTCATACACGTCTTGACGTCCCGATTAATCCCTTTTGACAACATCTTTCGCGCCATTCGATGCTAACTATGCACGCCTGACTATCGAGTCATAATACTATCTACTACATTCGACTCATAGGAGACATTACATCTCCCCGAGAGTCCATCTGGATATGCATGTCGCGTATGCATATCTTACTGAAAACAAACACGCGTATATATCTCGTATAAGCATGGCGCCGCAAAATAAACAACATTTAACAAACTAATCTATCACTCTTATCGCAAACAAACAATGCTAACTACTTGGATCAGACAGAACACAACTCTACAGCTGCAGTAGTTCCTAGGTCACTTAACCAACAAAACACATATTAGAAGAGGTAACTGGACCAATCTATCACTATTATCGCAAACAAACAATGCAAACTACTTGGATCAGACAGAACACAACTCTACAGCTGTAGTAGTTCCTAGGTCACTTAACCAATAAAACACATATTAGCAGAGATAACTGGACCAACAACTCTGATATCACAATTGTCATGACCCAATTTATTGAGCCGAGACTGGCGCTAGGGAACGGGAGTGGTAGCTCCGGAACCCGTAGCAAGCCTAAAACCACTATAAATTTTTTCGAGATTAAACAAATAAGATATAAGTACAAACGGAAGCAACGTTTTATATATATATATATATATATATATACACACCAATTAGTCGACATAATACATAAGGGCATCTCACTTCTGTACCACGTACGGACTAGCCCACTTGTCGACTTGTACATAGGGGTCATAATCGTAAACGGTGTAGCCTAACTTAAGGCATATACCTTATGTGAAAAGACCTTCCTATACTAGGTCGGTATTCATCACTGTATACTACTATTGCATAGTAAGGGGCTCATACTTTGTGCAAGCCTATAAGACTTATGGCACAAAAGAGATGGTCTGTCTGATCCGACTCCAACTACCTGAAAGACATCAAAAGTGAGGGGTCAGTATTTGGGAAAATACCGAGTGAGCTTACAAATTACTAACGGTATTATAAAAATATAACATCGCATTTCAAATAAAGCTTTAGTATAAAAATACATATAATCAAGCATTTGATCCGTTCGAAACTAAAAGCCTAAAACTTAACACGGCATACGAATGTTCAAATATAAAATATCCAAATGGCTCGGCCCGGGAGTAGCTCAACTCAACCACATCAGCTGCGACCAACCTCTTAATCCCAAGTGGTGGGTCCAACCCACTAGATACAGGGCTAAGGTTACTTTAACCGAGTTCACTCTCGTATAACATTCATATCATATGCGCATTTCATAATCTTAATGACAATCTAGACAGGCTAGACTGACTTAATTACTCGTGATCACGCAACATATTGCCACCCAATAGGTAGCTAGTTTCTTCGGATTCCATACTAGAGTCTCAGCTCAAACAATCATTCAAGTCATCAAGTCATCAAATCATATAAATGCGATGTATAAAATCATAATATATAAAAATAACTTTTATAAATAATACACGAAAGTAATTGCAACTCACTAAAACCGCTATCCCAAAACTGCATTATCACGATTCCACGAACGTAAGTTCCATGCCTCGCTTGATCCATTAGCTACTTTATCTCGTCGGTCTAATAGCTCGTCGATATGTCCATTTCCTATTCAAATCATACGTACGTTTAATTCATAAACATAAACTTAGTACTAAAAGCCTAAGTTATAAACTTAGGTTAGCACGATCGTATTCCAAATATAATGTCACGACCCATTTTCATGAATCGCGACCGGCGCTAGGGTATGGGTAATGTAGTACCAAAACCCGTAGCTAGCCTTTCAACTAACCATATAAACATATAAACCTGCAGAAAACCAATGCTCGTGGGCAACCGAGACTTCAGCCTAAATCTAGCAGTTATAATATTCAACAGTTAATATAACATGCTTATCCAATTCTGAGTCTAAAATAGATTTATCATAAACCAATGTAAATAATATAACATGCCAAAGCAATATAACCAGTCGAACCAATCCGACAAAATATATAATAATAACAAAGACGTCTAGTTACTACTGCGGTCTAAGAATAAAACAGTTTTACAGTTTTATTAAAATAAAAGGAACCTCCGAGGACAAGTAAATGCGGAGATCACCAGACTCTCTCAGATCATAACCCTGGGGAAAATTGGGAAAACAACGGGGTCAGATATACTGAGATGAGTTTATACCACTATCTACATTTATTAAGTGGAAAACCTTTAAAACCGTTTAAAACATTTAATAACGATATTACGAATAATAGTTGGAACCCTAATCCACAATTCTAAATAATAAACATAATCCAATAGGTCTGGTCCCGAGAGCTGAGCTACACCGAGTTACCACGGACCACACTTATACCAGAGTCCCGAGAGCTGAGCTACACCGAGTTACTCTACTTTGTCCCGAGAGCTACGCTCACACCGAGTTACCACATTTCCATATATACCTTACCCAGATCGATACCGGTGCGCACGCAGTCCTAATGATGCCCATTAGGTAGCATGTTCCAACTAGAAGCCATAATATAAAAACAGTTCGAAATATACGTACAGTATATATTTAATATTAAAATAACAATTTACTTAATAAAGCGGTAAATAGTAAATACAAACTCACTGCTTGCTAATCCACGTGATAACCTGGCAAGCAACTAATCCTGTTTCGTCTCCGAAGCACGAACAGTCAACGAGTCTAAATAATATAAATAATTATTAAAAACAGACCCTAACTCTAGAGAGTACTAGACACCACATAGGACTAGCACAATTAATAAGTCAGATATAGCTACACAAAGCAAACACAATATTTAATTAAATTATAATGCCATAAACCAAGCAAGTCTATTGAGTTCTCGCTTTAAAATCCGTTTCGAAAAAAATATTATTTAAATAATATTAAATAATAAATCGTATAAATATCCAAATAGTGGGCTAGCCGAGTTACCGATAACTACCAAGCTAACCTCACATGTCGGGCGATCCAAGTCTAACCCGACCCAAATATTTTATCAAAAATATAGATCATAGTTTATAATTCAAAAAATAATAATTTAATAAAATAATAATTATTAATTAAAACGGAAATCAATAGCTTAAGTAAAATGACAAATAAGTACCGTCAATTACTTAACTAAAATTAGTTAAGAATAATTTAAAAGCTAAATTAAAATTTAGCCAAATTGGCACATCAAGCCAATATTCAAAATAATAATAATTACTCGAGTAATTATATAATTATATAAAAAAAGATATATAAATATCATTTTTCGATTATAATTATCAAACACTTTTTTTTTATAATCGCAACTAATCTTATTTTCACTTTTAGAATAATAAGAAGAATTAGCAATTTAGAAATCAAAACGATAATTGAGAGTCGGTTTCAAATCCGTATTAATCAAATCAATAACCATTTAATAAATTTAAAACTAATATGTTTAACACCAATCATTAATAGTGATAATAAACAAACCAACTAATAATAATAATAATGAACCCAACCACCATAACATAATTGAACATATACAGTACGTATCCAAATCCATATATTTATATGCCCATGAGTAATAAATGGACCATAACAAATTGAATTAAAGGTTACTGCTACCTAATATAAAATCCAAACAACATAAGTCATAACAAAAGTGTAAGCCATGAATCAATTCAAATTAAAAGACACATGAATTCGAAATACAACCATTCCCGCCATTCACCATGTCCAAGAAAATTGAAACAAAAAGAGTGACAGTAACCTTAATTAGATTTCGGCCAACACAATGAAAACAAGATAATTATTTGACAAATTCCTATACCAACCTCATAGCAATAAAATTACACAAATCTAACTCTGAGATACAATCTCAAATACACAAGAAATATATCATAAGGCAAGATCAAATCGGCAGTAACGGCAATAACTAAAACAGAAAACACAACTCAAAACGGTGAACCGTAACGACGTCCAATACGGAAAGATTTACGTACCATTAACGAATTTAAAATTTAGAATTGTAGAGGGTGATGTTATCTACAGCTGAGACGAGACAGATCCCAATTCGATGCTACAACGAAGAAGAACGAGCTAAGAAACGGAAGTGTCGCTTATCGGACATAGACTGAAAATAGAGAATAGAAGCTTACCGAATTCCAGAGATTGAGAGGGATGATAAGCTTGAGATTTTAAGAGTATTTTGATAGTAAAAGTGACGGCTAGGGTTTGTGTAGAGTGTGGAATAAATTAGAATTTTTAAACGATTTTAAAAGGTTAAAAATATTAATATGAAAAGAAAAGGAAACGAGTACTGTACTGCTTTCAAACAATAGCTAAGGTCTTTAAATTTGGATATGCGCATGAAAGCTTAAATGGGTTGTATGCATGGGCTTGTTAAATCATAATCAATTACATGGGTGTGAAAAATAAAATGCATAGGCCAATAAGACTCCAAATAATAATAAAACTTAAAGCATATATGGGATTTATAGAATTCATGGACTTAATTAATTCATGGACCAAACCAATTAATTTATTCAAACAACGAATCAAACCATGAACTTGTAAGAGACTCCAAAATTACAACCGGAAACTCATCTAAAATAATAATAATAATTATAATAATAAAAAGAAAAATACGGGATATTACATATAAGTCTTAACTTTGATTGTGTTCTAACATTTAGTCGAGATACTTGTTATATCTCTGGTTTATTGATTTTCAATCATAGGTTCCTTATATCACGAAATCCTAATTGAACACGTCATGTTCCATATCTAAATTTCTTATTTTCGTGGTCCGTATTTCCTTTTCAATGTCCGACACTTCAAAATTTGGAAACTAGGTCTTAATGGGGCGAGAACGCGAAAACAGGTAGGTTCGTGGGTTGTACGAGCGCACGAGAGGTTGTGTGCGTTCGCACAACCTTGTGTGCGGTCGCACACGGGTGTGCGCTCGCAC
This sequence comes from Mercurialis annua, assembly GCF_937616625.2. Taxonomy (NCBI): domain Eukaryota; kingdom Viridiplantae; phylum Streptophyta; class Magnoliopsida; order Malpighiales; family Euphorbiaceae; genus Mercurialis; species Mercurialis annua. The sequence continues at coordinate 25,622,082 of NC_065571.1, forward strand.
ACCTTGGTGTGCGATCGCACTCCGTACTTAAACCTTCATTTCTTTAACTTAAACAGTTTGCCACTTTAATTCTTCATTTCTTAACTTAAACTATTTCTCTTTCAAACTTATCCTTTTAACCAAACAGTTAATTATTCACTTTAACTCAATTACTTACGTATTATTTATATCAAAATAAATAGTACTAATCCAAAATTATTATTTTCCGTCAATAATCTTCTAATTTCTATTCTCGAAGCTTAATTGGCTAATTTACACTTTGATCCTTAAACTTTTCAAAAATTGCAATCTATCCCAATATGCATCCGCTTCCAAACGTTGATAAACGTTGATAAACGTTTCACCTTAACTCGCTAAAAAGGTGAAATGTTTGGATTTATTCCGTAACGTTTGTAAATGTTTGGCTTAAATCGCTAAAAAGGGGAAATGTTTGTTTTTGTTTCGTAATGTTTGTAAACGTTCAGCTTATATCGCTAAAAAAGTGAAACGTTTGGATTTGTTTCGTAACGTTTCCAAACGTTTGGCTTAAATCGCTAAAAATGTGAAACGTTTGGTTTTGTTCCGTAACGTTTGCAAATGTTTGGTTTAAATCGCTAAAAAGGAAAAACGTTTAGATTTGTTTCGTAACTTTTGTAAACGTTTACTGTAAATCGCAAAAAATATGAAACGTTTGGATTTGTTTCACAACGTTTTAAATGTTTGGCTTAAACTAGTAACGTTTGTAAGCGTTTGACTACAACCCCCATTTTAGAAAATTAAGCAAAACGTTTAACGTTATGGAACAAAAAAAGGGAAACGTTTGGATTTGTTTCGTAACGTTAGTAAAGGTTTGGCTGAAATCACTAAAATGGGAAAATGCTTGGATATGTTTCATAACATTTGTAAACGTTATGTTTTATCGATTTAAGCCAAATATTTACAAACGTTACGAAACAAATCAAAACGTTTAACCTTTTTAGAGATTTAAGCCCAACGTTTCGCCTTTTTAGCTATTTAAGCCAAACGTTTACAAACGTTACGGAACAAATCCAAACGTTTGGTATTGTTCTGTAACGTTTATAAACGTTTGGCTTAAATTGCTAAAAATATGAAACGTTTTGATTTATTTCATAACGTGTTTCACTTAAATCACTAAAAAGGTGAAATTCTTGGATTTGTTTCATAACATTTGTAAACGTTTGGCTTATATCGCTAAAAAGGTGAAACGTTTAGATTTATTTTGTAACGTTTGTAAATATTTGGCTTCAATCTCTAAAAAGGTGAAACGTTTGGATTTGTTTTGTAACATTTGTAAACGTTTGGCACAAATTGCTAAAAAGGTGAAAAGTTTGGATTTGTTTCGTAACGTTTGTAAACATTTGGCTTAAATTGCTAAAATGGGGAAACGTTTCGATTTGTTTCGTAACGTTTGTAAACGTTTGGCTTAAATCGCTAAAAAGGGGAAACATTTGGATTTGTTTCGTAACGTTCGTAAACGTTTGGTTTAAATCGCTAAAATGGGGAAACTTTTGGTTTTGTTTCATAAATGTTTGCCTTAAATCGCTAAAAAGGTAAAACATTTGGTTTTGTGAACGTTTGGTTTTGTTCTGTAACGTTTATAAACGTTTGGGTTAAATCGCTAAAAATATGAAAACTTTGGATTTGTTTTTTAATGTTTGTAAACGTTTGGCTTAAATCGATAAAAAGTTGAAACGTTTAGATTTGTTTGTTTGTAAACGTTTGGCTTAAATTGCTAAAAATGTGACACGTTTGGTTTTGTTTCGTAACGTTTGTGAACATTTGGCTTAAATAGCTAAAATATGAAAAAATTCTATTTGTTCCGTAACATTTGTAACCGTTGGGCTTCAATCGCTGAAAAGGTGAAAACATTTGGATTTGTTTCGTAACGTTTGTAAACGTTTGGCTTAAATCGCTAAAATGGGGAGACGTTTGGTTTTGTTTTGTATCATTTGTAAACGTTTGGTTTAAATATCTAAAAATATGAAACATTTGGATTTGTTTCGTAACATTTTAAACGTTTGGTTTTTTTTCGAAATGTTTGTTAACGTTTGCCTTTAATCGCTAGAAAGGTGAAACATTTGCTTTTGTTCCGTAATGTTTGTAAACGTTTGGCTTAAATTGCTAAAAAGGGGAAACGCTTGGATTTCTTTCGTAATGTTTTAAATGTTTTGTTTTGTTTCGTAACGTTTGTAAACATTTCGGTTAAATCGCTAAAAAGGTGAACTGTTTTGGTTTCTTTCGCAACGTTTGTAAACGTTTAGATTAAATCGCTGAAAAGATGAAACGTTTGGATTTGTTTCGTAACGTTTGTAAATGTTTGGCTTAAGGAGGAAATGTTTGGATTTATTTCGTAACGTTTGTAATCGTTTGATTTTGTTTCGTAACGTTTGTAAACATTTGGCTTAAATCGCTAAAAAGGTGAAACGTTTGTTTTTGTTTCGTAACGTTTGTAAACATTTGGCTAAAATCGCTAAAAAGGTAAACGTTACGAAACAAATCCCTAAATTCATTGTAAACTCTTGGTTTTAGAACACTGCAAAACAAAACCACACGTTTCCTGTTTTTAGCGATTTAAGCCAAACGTTTACAAACGTTACAAAACAAAACCAAACGTTTACAAACGTTACAAAACAAATTCAAATGTTTCACCCTTTTAAAAATTTAAGCCAAACGTTTACAAATGTTACGAAACAAATCCAAACGTTTCCCCTTTTTAGCGATATATGCCAAACGTTTACAAACGTTTTGAAACAAATCCAAACGTTTCCCCATTTTAGAAATTTAAGCCAAACGTTATGAAACAAATCCAAACATTTGTCACGACCCATTTTCATGAATCGCGACCGGCGCTAGGGTATGGGTAATGTAGTACCGAAACCCGTAGCTAGCCTTTCATTTAACACATAAACACATAAACCTGCATAAAACCAGTGCTCGGGGGCAACCGAGACTTCAGCCTAAATCTAGCAGTTATAATATTCAAAAGTTAATATAACATATTTATTCAATTCCGAGTCTAAAATAGATTCATCATAAACCAATGTAAATAACATAGCATGCCAAAGCAATATAACCAGTCGAACCAATCCGACAAAAATGTATAATAATGATAAAGACGTCTAGTTACTACTGCGGTCTAAGAATAAAACAGTTTCACAGTTTTACTAAAATAAAAGGGAACCTCCGAGGAAAAGTAAATGCGGAGATCACCAGACTCTCTCAGATCATAACCCTGGGGAAAATTGGGAAAACAATGGGGTCAGATATACTGAGATGAGTTTATACCACTATCTACATTTATTAAGTGGAAAACCTTTAAAACGTTTAAAACATTTAATAACAATATTACGGATAATAGTTGGAACCCTAATCCACAATTCTAAATAAATATCACAATCCAATAGGTCTGGTCCCGAGAGCTGAACTACACCGAGTTACCACTGACCACACTTATACCAGAGTCCCGAGAGCTAAGCTACACCGAGTTACTCTACCTGGTCCCGAGAGCTATGCTCACACCGAGTTACCACATTTCTATATATACCTTACCCAGATCAATACCGGTGCGCACGCAGTCCTAATGATGCCCATTAGGTAGCATGTTCTAACTAAGAGCCATAATATAAAACAGTTCGAAATATACGTACAGTATATATATTTAATATTAAAATAACAATTTACTTAATAAAGCGGTAAATAGTAAGTATAAACTCACTGCTTGCTAATCCACGTGAAAAACCGGCAAGCAACAAATCCTGGTTCGCCTCTGAAGCACGAACAGTAGACGGGTCTAGACAAATAAAATAATTATTAAAAACAGACCCTAACTCTAGAGAGTACTAGACACCACATAGGACTAGCGCAAATAACATGTCGGAATAAACAATCCAAAGCACACACAAATAATACCCATTAGGAAATAAAGCACAATTAATATAAGTCTATTGAGTTCTCGCTTAAAATCCAATTTATAAATATTATTTAATAATCTTTAAATAATAATTAATTTCCAAATAGTGGGTTAGCCGAGTTATCACAAACTACCAAGTTAACCTCATTTGTCGGGCGACCCAAGTCTAACCCGACTCAAAACGTTTATCAAATATAAACCCAAATTTATATTTATAAAATAAATTAACAAAATAATAATCCATTTTAAAAGCGGAACTCAATAACTTTAATTTCAAGTAACCCAAGTTACGACCCAAAAATCTAACCATTTTAAGTTCATAAAAGTTTAGGGACTAAATTGTACTTTTGCCAATTAGGGACTAAATTGTACTTTTGCCAATTTGGTATCCAAAATCAATTTAATTGCTTTTGTTTATAATAAAAATAAGATATAAAATTACTTATCACAAATCCACTTAATTAAGTTATAAAAATAAGTTCAGGGACTAAATTATAATTTAGCCACTTTTGACATAACGACATTTGAAGGCAAATATAATTACCCGAGTAATTATATTAACTTAAATTTTAAAAACTATAAATTACAATTTGTTAATTAAAAATTAAATCAAAATCCTATTTATTATCGAATAAAAGACAAAGTTTAACCTAAGGGATTTCTTTGAATTAGTTAAACAATATTCATGACCAATATGGCCATTTGGCCATCTTCTCATTTTCAAACAACAAACAGCCCCGCCTTACAGATTCATCCAATAACTCCATTAATGAACATGAACTGAAACTTCCTAAACAACCTAATGCTAATAAGCAAACCAAAATCTAACATCAATTCAAACAACACAACATTTGACATAAACACCAAGAATTAACTCAAGAACATCACTGCAATTTAATCATCTCGAGAACGACGAGCAACAATCTGGAATAACAAAACTCATTGAAAGCTTTAACGAACGACAACCCAGGAGATTTATAATCATATACAAGCAAAATCAAAACCAAAAGAGGAAGGAATGGTTCGGCAGAAACATTAAAGCAAAACAGAAAACACATTTGCGTACAAAAACGATGAAACGGCGACGATAAAAACGAGGTCGATTACGTACCGTTTTGCAAAACCGAGATAGGGAATCGAAGGTACGTGAGTCTAGAACGTCTGGAATCAAACGGTTCTGATTTCGATTAAGAAACGAGCAAGAACGAATCAGAAAACCGAAGGACGTTTCAAGAGAAAACTGAAATCAAAAGAATCAAAGATACTTACTGAACAGCGATCTTTGGAGGATGATTACGGCTTCGTTTCTCAGCGAAAGAACAAACGAAAAATGTCTAGGCCTACCTTGCAGCGTGATCTAGGTTTTTTATGAAGAAACCGACTTAAAATAATGCAAGAAAACGGGCCGTAAACGAGGTCGAAAAGGGCCAAACGAATGGGTCCAAGGGGATATTGGTTTCTCGAACGGGAATGGCCTTCCAGGCCTGATTCCCGTTCGAGAATGGCCTGGTCTCGAACGAGACCAGGCCCAAAAGAGGAATTCCCGTTCGAGAATCCCAATTCTCGAACGGGAAAATTAAATTTCTTTTTTTTATATTTTAAAACAACTCAAATCGAACCTAAAATGAATCGAACCACGAACTTTCACGAAACTTAAAATACTCCTCAAAACACACCCGGAACCACGTCGGAAATTAAAAAGAATACTTTAAAATTTTCCTGGATATTACATTCTCCCCAACTAATTAAAAATTCGTCCTCGAATTTAACACGATAAGCAATTACCATTAGAACAACACGTAACACAAGTAAAAATCATAAAAGTCACAGAAATCAAGATATCGTACCTCACGGAAATAGAAAAGGATAGCGATTCCGGATATCCGACTCGGTCTCCCAAGTACACTCCTCTACAGAATGATTGCGCCAGAGAACTTTGACCATCGGAATCTCCTTGTTCCGCAATTTACGCACTTGCGTATCAACAATCTCAACTGGCTGCTCCTCATAGGACAGCTCCTGGTCAATCTCCACACTCTGAGGCACAATCACGTGCGAAGGATCAGAAATGCACTTTCTCAACATAGAAACATGAAACACAGGATGTACTAACGACATGTCTGGCGGTAGAACCAGACGATAAGCCACAGCTCCAATCCTTTCTGAAATCTCATAAGGACCAACATACCTCGGTGCCAACTTCCCCTTGACAACAAAACGAACCACGCCCTTCATAGGCGAAACCCGAAGAAACACGAAATCACCAACATGAAACTCAATGTCTTTCCTCTTCGGATCAGCATAACTCTTATGCCGACTAAAAGCAGTCTCTAACCTCCGTTTGATCAACGGTACCTTCTCTGAGGTAATCTGAATAATCTCCGCTCCCGAGAGTTTAAGCTCTCCGACCTCCTCCCAACAGATATGAGATCTACACTTGCGCCCGTACAAAGCCTCATACGGCGCCATCTTGATACTCGCATGGTAACTGTTGTTATAAGAAAACTCAATCAACGGCAAATAAGTATCCCAGCTACCCCGAAAATCAAGAACACACATCCTGAGCATATCCTCCAACGTCTGAATAGTCCTCTCAGACTGACCGTTAGTCTGAGGATGAAAAGCTGTACTGAAATCCAATCGAGAACCCAAGGATTCCTGTAACGCTTTCCAGAACCTCGAAGTAAACACAGAACCTCTGTCTGAAACAATAGACCGGTACACCATGCAGACTGACAATCTTGTCGATGTACAACTGAGCCAACCTCGAAGCAGTATACGAAACCTTAATCGGAAGGAAATGAGCTGACTTGGTCATACGGTCAACTATAACCCAGATGGAATCGTACCCCTGTCGAGTACGTGGTAAACCAACCACAAAATCCATAACAATCCGCTCCCACTTCCACTCTGGAATAGGTAGTGGCTGCAGATAGCCAAAAGGTCTCTGATGCTCCAGCTTCACCTGCTGGCACATCAGACACTTAGAAACATACTCAGCGACATTCTTCTTCATCCCGCTCCACCAGTAGGTACCCTTATGATCATGGTACATCTTAGTAGAACCCGGATGAACACTATAAGCAGACTTGTGCGCTTCCTCCAGAATCTGGTCCCTCAAAGCATCTGAATCCGGAACACACAATCTCGAACCATGTCTCAGAACACCATCCACAAAAGTAAACTCAGAATTACCGTCCTGCTGAACCTCCTCAATAATCCGTTTCAACTGTGGATCCTCAGCTTGTAAAGCTTTGATCTGATCAATCAAAACGGGTTGCACTTGCAACTGTGCTAACAAACAACCAGCCTGAGAAATCTGAAATCCATAGCCTGAAGCTATCAATCTGTGTCACTCCCTTACCATGGGTCTACGCCCAATTTCAGAAATATGAGCCAAACTACCTGAAGACTTGCGACTCAGCGCATCGGCTACCACATTAGCTTTACCAGGATGGTACTGAATAGTACAGTCGTAGTCTTTCAGCAACTCTAACCACCTCCTCTGTCTCAAGTTCAATTCTCTCTGATCAAAGATATATTTCAGACTCTTATGATCAGTGAAAATCTCACAAGTAGCACCATATAAATAATGCCTCCAGATTTTCAGCGCAAAAACCACAGCTGCCAACTCTAAGTCATGAGTAGGGTAATTCACCTCATGCCTCTTCAATTGTCTGGAAGCATAGGCAATCACCTGTCCATGTTGCATCAGAACGCAACCCAAACCAATTCGAGACGCATCACAATACACTGTGAAACCATCAATGCCAGAAGGCAATGCCAAAACCGGAGTTGTAGTCAAAATCTCCTTGAGCTTCTCAAAGCTCGCCTCGCACTTGTCAGTCCACTCAAACTTGACACCCTTCTGTGTCAGTTTAGTCAAAGGTGCAGATATTCTGGAGAAATCTTGCACGAATCGACGATAGTAGCCAGCTAAACCCAGAAAACTTCTGATCTCGGTAACTGACCTTGGCCTTTGCCAATCCATGACCGCCTCAATCTTCTTCGGATCAACCTTGATCCCATCTTTCGACACCACGTGTCCTAGAAAGGTAACCTGATCCAACCAGAACTCACATTTTGAGAACTTAGCATACAACTGATGCTCACGCAACGTTTGTAGTATAGTCCTCAAATGATAAGAATGCTCCTCCTCACTCCGAGAATAGATCAAAATGTCATCAATGAAGACGATAACAAATTGATCCAAAAACGGCTTGAACACTCTGTTCATCATATCCATAAACGATGCTGGTGCGTTCGTCATACCAAAGGACATAACCAGAAACTCAAAATGTCCATAACGAGTCCGAAAAGCAGTCTTAGGCACATCTGCATCACGGATCCGTAGCTGATGATACCCAGACCTCAAATCAATCTTGGAAAAACACTTCGCACCCTGCAACTGGTCAAACAGGTCATCGATGCGAAGAAGATGATATCTGTTCTTGACAGTAGCCTTGTTCAACTGTCTGTAGTCAATACACAGTCGAAAGGAACCGTCTTTCTTCTTTACAAACAGAACTGGAGCACCCCACGGAGAAGTACTCGGTCTGATGAACCCGCTATCCAACAACTCTTGTAACTGGTCCTTCAACTCCTTCAGCTCTGCAGGAGCCATCCGATACGGCGGTATCGAAATCGGAGCTGTACCAGAAACCACATCAATGCAAAACTCAATGTCACGATCTGGTGGTAATCCAGGCAATTCCTCTGGAAATACATCAGTGAACTCATTCACTATCGGAACACTATGCATATCACCACTACTAGTCTCTAAATCACGAACCACAGCAAGAAAACCGTGGCAACCCTTGCCCAACATCCGCTTCGCCTTGATGGCGGAAATCAGATTCTTAGGTGTCTCCGCCTTCTCCCCTTGAAAAGAGAAAGGTAGATCACCTGGAATCCGAAACTCAACTGACTTCCCTCGACAGTCAATAGAAGCAAAGTGGCGTGATAGCCAATCCATCCCCAAGATAACATCAAAAGAAAGCACGTCAAGTACAATCAAATCAGCACATAATTCTCTACCCTGAACAACCACTGGACAAGAAGGATAAACAACGTCCACTACTACACCTTCGGACATAGGTGTAGACACAGCTAGAGGTTCATTCAAAACAGATGGTGTCATACCCAATTTGCCAGCAAAACATGTATATACAAACGAATGGGTCGCACCCGCATCAAATAATACCAAAGCATCAGTAAAAGAAATCGGAATGGTACCTTGCACCACAGCATTTGATGCACGCGCATCCTGAGGAGTAAGTGCGAACACTCTGGCCTGACCCTGCGGCTGCTGCTGCGAACTCTGTCCAGTACCATAACCGTTGGAACCTCTACCGCCGTTACCACGGCCACCAAAACCTCTGCCACCAGAACCACGGCCCCGCTGGCCACCAAAAGATGCTGCAGGTTGAGAGTACCCTACAGACTGTGAAAACGCAGGTCTCTGCTGCTGATAAGAAGACTGCGCCACACTGGAGTTAGACATCTGCTGCCCAGATGTCGGACACTCCCTGGAAAAATGACCCGGCTGGCCACAAGTAAAACAACCTCCAGGAGCTAACTGACACTGACCATAGTGCCTGCGTCTGCAATTCTGGCAGAACGGAATGTTCAATCCACCACTGTGCCCGCGTCCTGAACCACGGTTGCTCCCACTGCTACTGGAACTGTACGGAGCACTCCTGGCACTATGCCTCCCTTTGTTGTGAGTCCGTCGACTCCCCCTGTTGGCCTGAGAAGAGCCACTGTAGTAATTCCCACTACTATGCTGCACTGGGGCCTGCTGCCCCCCACTAGGAAGATCACTCTTTCCCTTTTGATTCTGGAAAGGGTCAGAGATCGTCCCAAACTGAACCATCGAATTCTCCATCCGTCGCGCACTATCCACTAACTGGGCAAACTCCATGTTTGTCCCTATCAGCAAAGGGAGAAACTCCGAGCCTAAGCCCCTAATATAACGGTCGTTCACTCGCTCTTGATCACCCTGTAGATCTGTAGCAAACCGTCCCAAACATACAGACTCAGTAGTGTAGTCTGTCACTGATCTATCCCCCTTCTTCAAATTTAGCAGCTTTTCTCTGAAACTCTCAGTAACAGAGAAGGGTAGATAGTAACCTCTGAACCTGATCACAAAATCAGCCCAAGACAAAGTATCCATAACAGGCCTGATGTTATCACGATACCAGTCCTTAGCTGGACCCTTCAGCGACATCTCCACAAGCATCACTGATTGACGATCAGAAGCTTGAATCCTCTGACTGTTGTACTCAAATTCCTTCAAAAAGTCAAGAGCATCCCTAGTACTATTAAAAGAAGTTGGATTCAACTTCAAGTAGATCATCACCAACTCTCTGTCTGTTGGAATGTGACCGACACCAGCAAGTCCACCAATACCAGCTACAGCACCAACCTGAGGTTGCTATTGCTGCGTTAGCTGACCCAGTACAGTACACTGATTCTGCAGAAGAGCCTGGTTGTTCTGCATCTCGACAATCCCAGCTAAGAAGGTAGTGAAGTCGAACGCTTGCATGTTTGGTGCTTGTTGCACCTCTGGTGCCTGCTGCACATTCGGTGCCTGAACACCTGCTGCACCACGTCCTCTAGCTCCACCCCTACCAGCACCAGCTCCTCTGCCTCTACCAGCACCTCTACCTCTGCCAGCACCTCCACCTCGACCACGTCCAGCATTAGCCTGAACTGGTGGTACGTTCTGATCGACTTCCATGGAAATCGCATCATCAGCCACAGCTTCTTGCTCTGCCGCAGCACGAGCACGAGTACGAACAACATTGTCCATATCCTAAGGATTGAACAAAAACAATATAAATAACACATAATTCATACCCAAGTATGAAACAAAACAATTAATAATTTGGATTTCCCGAGAAATCAACAGCAATAAAATACTCACCCAAGTGAAATAGCATTAACAATTAACAGCATCAAATCAACAAATAATGACTGACTCGACGCAATCCTATTGGTATAGGCAGAATGTTTTAAAATCAAAAGATGACGGTTTTAAAGACATGACAGAATCCTATATCCGCAGTAGTTCCTAAAACACAACCATACCTAACAGAGTAAACACATAGCAAGCAATTGGCCTTGGTTTGAAACCAAAGCTCTGATACCAAGTTTGTCACGACCCATTTTCATGAATCGCGACCGGCGCTAGGGTATGGGTAATGTAGTACCGAAACCCGTAGCTAGCCTTTCATTTAACACATAAACACATAAACCTGCATAAAACCAGTGCTCGGGGGCAACCGAGACTTCAGCCTAAATCTAGCAGTTATAATATTCAACAGTTAATATAACATGTTTATTCAATTCCGAGTCTAAAATAGATTCATCATAAACCAATGTAAATAACATAGCATGCCAAAGCAATATAACCAGTCGAACCAATCCGACAAAAATGTATAATAATGATAAAGACGTCTAGTTACTACTGCGGTCTAAGAATAAAACAGTTTCACAGTTTTACTAAAATAAAAGGGAACCTCCGAGGAAAAGTAAATGCGGAGATCACCAGACTCTCTCAGATCATAACCCTGGGAAAATTGGGAAAACAACGGGGTCAGATATACTGAGATGAGTTTATACCACTATCTACATTTATTAAGTGGAAAACCTTTAAAACGTTTAAAACATTTAATAACAATATTACGGATAATAGTTGGAACCCTAATCCACAATTCTAAATAAATATCACAATCCAATAGGTCTGGTCCCGAGAGCTGAGCTACACCGAGTTACCACTGACCACTCTTATACCAGAGTCTCGAGAGCTAAGCTACACCGAGTTACTCTACCTGGTCCCGAGAGCTATGCTCACACCGAGTTACCACATTTCTATATATACCTTACCCAGATCAATACCGGTGCGCACGCAGTCCTAATGATGCCCATTAGGTAGCATGTTCCAACTAAGAGCCATAATATAAAACAGTTCCAAATATACGTACAGTATATATATTTAATATTAAAATAACAATTTACTTAATAAAGCGGTAAATAGTAAGTATAAACTCACTGCTTGCTAATCCACGTGAAAAACCGGCAAGCAACTAATCCTGGTTCGCCTCTGAAGCACGAACAGTAGACGGGTCTAGACAAATAAAATAATTATTAAAAACAGACCCTAACTCTAGAGAGTACTAGACACCACATAGGACTAGCGCAAATAACATGTCGGAATAAACAATCCAAAGCACACACAAATAATACCCATTAGGAAATAAAGCCCAATTAATATAAGTCTATTGAGTTCTCGCTTAAAATCCAATTTATAAATATTATTTAATAATCTTTAAATAATAATTAATTTCCAAATAGCGGGTTAGCCGAGTTATCACAAACTACCAAGTTAACCTCATTTGTCGGGCGACCCAAGTCTAACCCGACTCAAAACGTTTATCAAATATAAACCCAAGTTTATATTTATAAAATAAATTAACAAAATAATAATCCATTTTAAAAGCAGAACTCAATAACTTCAATTTCAAGTAACCCAAGTTACGACCCAAAAATCTAACCATTTTAAGTTCATAAAAGTTTAGGGACTAAATTGTACTTTTTCCAATTAGGGACTAAATTGCACTTTTGCCAATTTGGTATCCAAAATCAATTTAATTGCTTTTGTTTATAATAAAAATAAGATATAAAATTACTTATCACAAATCCACTTAATTAAGTTATAAAAATAAGTTCAGGGCTAAATTGTAATTTAGCCACTTTTGACATAACGACATTTGAAGGTAAATATAATTACCCGAGTAATTATATTAACTTAAATTTTAAAAACTATCAATTACAATTTGTTAATTAAAAATTAAATCAAAATCCTATTTATTATCGAATAAAAGACAAAGTTTAACCTAAGGGATTTCTTTGAATTAGTTAAACAATATTCATGACCAATATGGCCATTTGGCCATCTTCTCATTTTCAAACAACAAACAGCCCCGCCTTACAGATTCATCCAATAACTCCATTAATGAACATGAACTGAAACTTCCTAAACAACCTAATGCTAATAAGCAAACCAAAATCTAACATCAATTCAAACAACACAACATTTGACATAAACACCAAGAATTAACTCAAGAACATCACTGCAATTTAATCATCCCGAGAACGACGAGCAACAATCTGGAATAACAAAACTCATTGAAAGCTTTAACGAACGACAACCCAGGAGATTTATAATCATATACAAGCAAAATCAAAACCAAAAGAGGAAGGAATGGTTCGGCAGAAACATTAAAGCAAAACAGAAAACACATTTGCGTACAAAAACGATGAAACGGCGGCGATTGAAACGAGGTCGATTACGTACCGTTTTGCAAAACCGAGATAGGGAATCGAAGGTACGTGAGTCTAGAACGTCTGGAATTAAACGGTTCTGATTTCGATTAAGAAACGAGCAAGAACGAATCAGAAAACCGAAGGACGTTTCAAGAGAAAACTGAAATCAAAAGAATCAAAGATACTTACTGAACATCGATCTTTGGAGGATGATTACGGCTTCGTTTCTCAGCGAAAGAACAAACGAAAAACGTCTAGGGCTACCTTGCAGCGTGATCTAGGTTTTTTATGAAGAAACCGACTTAAAATAATGCAAGGAAACGGGCCGTAAACGAGGTCGAAAAGGGCCAAACGAATGGGTCCAAGGGATATTGGTTTCTCGAACGGGAATGGCCTTCCAGGCCTGATTCCTGTTCGAGAATGGCCTGGTCTCGAACGAGACCAGGCCCAAAAGAGGAATTCCCGTTCGAGAATCCCAATTCTCGAACGGGAAAATTAAATTTCTTTTTATATTTTAAAACAACTCAAATCGAACCTAAAATGAATCAAACCACGAACTTTCACGAAACTTAAAATACTCCTCAAAACACACCCGAAACCACGTCGGAAATTAAAAAGAATACTTTAAAATTTTCCGGGATATTACAACATTTCACCTTTTTAGCGATTTAAGCCAAACGTTTACAAATGTTATGAAACAAAACCAACGTTTCTCCATTTTAGCGATTTAAGCCAAACGTTTACAAACGTTACAGAACAAAACCAAACGTTTCACATTTTTAGCAATTTAAACCAAACGTTTACAAACGTTACGAAACAAATCCAAACGTTTCACCTTTTTAGCAATTTAATCCAAACGTTTACAAAGGTTACGAAACAAATCCAATTGTTTCACATTTTTAGCGATTTAAGCCAAACGTTTACAAACGTTACGGAACAAATACAAGAATTTCACCTTTTTAGCAATTTTTTAAGCCAAACGTTTACGAAGTTACGAAACAAAAGCAAATGTTTCACCTCTTTAGAGATATAAGACAAACGTTTAACCTTTTGAAACATTTATAAACGTTTGGCCTAAATAGCTAAAAAGGTGAAACATTTGGATTTGTTTCGCAATGTTTGTAAACGTTTGGCTTAAATCGCTAAAAAGATGAAACATTTTGATTTGTTTCGTACATTTGTAAACATTTGGCTTAAATCGCTAAACAGGTGAAACGTTTGGATTTATTTCGTAACGTTTGTAAACGTTTGGCTTAAATAGCTAAAAAGGTGAAACGTGTGGATTTGTTTCGTAACATTTGTAAATGTTTGGCTTAAATCGGTAAAAAGGTGAAACGCTTGAATTTGTTTCGTAACGTTTGTAAACGTTTGGCTTAAATTGCTAAAAAGGTGAAACGCTTAGATTTGTTTCGTAAGGTTTGTAAATGTTCGGCTTAAATTGCTAAAAAGGTGAAACTCTTGGATTTATTTCGTAACGTTTGTAAATGTTCGGCTTAAATCGCTAAAAAGGTGAAACGCTTGGATTTGTTCTGTAGCGTTTGTAAATGTTCGGCTTATAAACTATGCTTTATAATTGTATATGATCATCTTTATTTTATTAAAGTAAATTTTGGGAATTATAAACTCTGGTCTATATTTTGATAAAATATTTGGGTCGGGTTAGACTTGGGTCACCCGACATGTGAGGTAGCTTGGTAGTTATTGGTAACTCGGCTAACCCAATATTTGAGGAAATGAATTTAAGTTATTATTTACTTATTATTTAAATATTATTTTCAGGAACGGATTTTAAAGCGGAAACCCAATAGACTTGGCTTATTTATTTTTGTATTGCATTACTCGATGTGATTTGTTTTCGACTCGGGTCATTATGTAATTAATTGTTCTTTATGCTGTGGCTATGCTTGTGCGAGACTTGGTATGGTGCTAGTCCTATGTGGTGTCTAGTATTCTTAGAGTTAGGGGTTGAATGGGTTTTAACTTATATATTGTTTTAGACCCATCGACTGCTCGTGCTTCGGAGTCTACGCAAGGTTAACTGTTTGCCAAGATTCACGTGGATAAACAAGCAGTGAGTTTGTAGTGCTATTTACCGCTTTATTAAGTACCACATCGTATTTTAATATTATAAATGCTTTTGAACTGTTTTTACGGATTATGGATCTGGATTGAAATGAGCTACTCGATAGGCTTGTATCGAGACTGTGTGCACCGGTGAGTACTCTGGGAAACGGCAGACTAAAGTCTTGCTTACGCTGGTATATAATTATGACGAGGATTTGTTCCCGTCTACTCTGGGTTTATCAGTATTCTATGTCATACTTACGCTGGGATCATTTCAATACTGTTTTCCATAATCATAGTATATTAGTATAAACTGTTTTGATTTAAGGTTTTTAAACTTAATAAATATAAATAGTTTTGCGAACTCATCTCAGTATATCTGACCCCGTTGTTTTCCCAAATTTTTTCAGGTTTACGATTTAAAAGCTGGTCCACTCCGATTCTTTGATTCCTCGGAGGTTTTATGTTATTTAAAATAGTTTTTATTTTCAAACTCTTAGACCGCGGTAGAACTAGTTTATAGATTACATTTGTTAATGCACCTTGGGATTATCGATTTGATCGATTATTTATTATTAGCATGTTTACTCTGGATTACTTTAATATTATATTTAAGGCATGCTGTTGAGTATTTTTGGATAATTAAGTTATTTATATTAGGACTGTAATATAAATTGCTAGACTTAGGTTGGAGTCCCGGTTGCCCCCGAGCAGTTTTTTGCAGGTTTAAATATTTAATTGTTTTCTGCAAGGCTTGCTACGGGTTTTGGTACGACCATACCCATACCCTAGCGCCGGTCACGAATCATGAAATTGGGTCGTGACAAAGTTGGTATCAGAGCTTTAGTTTCGAACTAAGGCCAATTTTTGCATGTTATTTGTTATCGCTTTAAGGCATGTTAAGTGTTGTTGTTGTGTCATAGGATCTACTGCGGAATTAGGACTCGTGTCTTGTCTTTTGAAACGTCATCTTTTGATTTTAAAACTTTCTTCCTACACCGATAAGATTGCGTCAAGTCAGTCATTAATTATGCTTTGATTTGATGCTTTTATTTTTATTATATTGATGTTATTTGACTTGGGTGAACTAATTGCTTTTGATTTCCCGGTAAATCTTATGTTTGTAATATTCCTTATGTCATACTTGGTTATGATGTTAGTTGCCTTATCTTGATGATGTTGCTTTTCCCTTGGGTGATATGTTTTGGCTGTTTACTTTAAGGATTTTGTTGGCATTAAATTGTTTGAGAGTACTTCTGGTTTTGGCCGAGAGCCTTGATTTCTTTAAAAAAATGATATTATCAGAATTTGACACTGTTTTGAGTTTAAATGATTTTTGACCGAAAAATCTTTTTCACGTTTCGTAAATTACGTTGTTGGCCACATATTGGTTTTAAATTACCTTAAGGATATTATATTTGCGTAAGTGGTGTTTTGACGCAAAAGTCAAATGGGTAGTCTGAACACGACACCCTAAAATATTATTTTCAGTATCTTGTAAGTAAAATGAAATCTGTTTAATCCAAAGTTTTACATTTGACTAAAGATTGAAAAAGGGTTGTTATTTTGAAATAAAATAAAATACTTGTATTTTAAAAATGTTACGTCTAACTTGGTGTTTTCAAAATGATTGTTTTGAAATAATATTATTATTAAAGACGATACCGCTTCGATAATTTAATATTAATTTTGTAATTTTACCATATTTCGATTTGTTAACATTTTGGTGTTGTTGTCTTATACTTGATTTACTAATTTTGATTGAAGCCAGTATTTCTGAAAATATTGTTAAAAAATAGTTGTTTTCTCTCTTGGGAGATGTTTTGATGTTGTCATTAGGGAGACGTCGAGCTTCCTATTTTTCAAAGGATTGGAATTTGTTTAAAACGTGTTTTTCTGGATTTTAAAATATTTTGTATACGTTTTATAAATGGTTATTAGGGGGTTGACTTAGGTCACCCAAATTTGGAGTTGAGCTTGGGAATTGTAATTACTTGACTAACTCGGTGATTTTAATTTGAGGCGTTTGGAAACAAGTATATCTATTGTATTATAAAAGAGGTTTTTAGGAAAATGATTTTTAAAAAAAACTGTGTGGCCCGACATGAACTTGAAATCTACTTTGTAAATTTTATCTTTCGAAGTGGGTTTTGATAAGTACTTTTTGACCAATATCTTTATTATTTTGATTTAAGTTGATGTGCTGAAAATGTTATTGTATGATTTAAATTTTCATCAATTACGAGTTGTTTTGAGTTGTCACCATGTCGGTAGGAATTCGTTGACTATATAAGATGTTGCATGCTTAATCTTTTGGAATTATTGGTTAGCTACCCTAATGAGTAATTCTTTTACTATAAGATGCTTAAGTGTTTTTCGGATGTGTGATCAATTCTTAACCTATATTACTGTGTTATTATTCTTGTCAATAGTGTTTGATTAAGTTATGCCGTATCAATTTTAGTTCTCGTTGACCTCATTGTGTGGAGTATCACGTGAGGATATTTCTAGCTAGTTTTTCATTTGTTTAGCTTGGCGTTGGTGTCGATGCGCGATTCGAACCTTTGTTCTGACCCTGCGATTAATTTAGATGTTATAATTGGTTTAGCCGGATCTAACGTTTGAACTCTAAAAATCTAAGTGATTAATTTTGTTGTCAAGAATGGAGGAACGATTCTCAAGAGTTGTTCGTAGATTTGAATTCCGAATCTGTCCGGGTCAGAGGAAGGAGATTTGAGTTATATTACTCACCACCGGTGGAATAATTCTTCTCGTGGATGTTCGCCTCGTGCGTGGAACTTCCAGCGTTATGCGTTTCTACTCGGAGTCGTTTGTGATAAATTGTAATATCAAAATCTTTCGGCTTTTGGCATTTTGGAAAAGAATGTGGAAACTGTGTTCGGGATAGATTAATGTAGTATTACATTGGTGTTTTCTTTAGGTAGATCAGTGAAATACCAAAACTGATAGTGGAGCTGTGAAGGCGGTCGTATTGTTTGATGCCTTTAGAAAATTTTCAATTCGATTTGAGGAGGAATTTGTTGTTAGGTAAATTTTAGTTTCGTTGTTGATTTTGGGTTATTTTGTTAATGACGATGCAAATTGGTGGACTAGGATAATGCAGATGGGTAGATATGTCAAGATGGACGAATACACGTCTCACAGAGTGTAATGTCTAGAAAATATTTCGAAAAAAAAAAAGATTTCAAATGTTAACTTGTTAAAGTAATTGAAATATTTTTATCACGTAATTGTGCCCAGACATGTCATGGACATTCATTTGGAATGCCACGAATAGGAAACTGCATTGAACACTAAATATGATCACTAATTAAAAGAGAAATAAATAATACATGCATTTAGTACATTCATCACGGCATTAAATGATTAGGGTTGAATGCAACTCTTTGGGGATGAGAGCTGTCATCACCCTGGCGCACAATTATGTAAAATAAATTTTTTCAGTGGGACTTTTCAAAAAAAAATGTTTTGTTATAAACTCGCGAGTTATATTGTGAAAATGGTGTTTAAAAGGTTACTAAATTTCAAACGGTTTTGAAATTTTTATTTGGTTGGAAACTAGACAAATACTCTGTGACGACGGTAGTGATTTAAGAGAAATGGCATTGCAAGGATTTATTCTATTTTGTTGGAGTATTAGTATTTGGTAAATAGGAACTATGATTATAAGGTTGCACTCAAGGTTTAGTTCGGATATAAGAATTGTGTCAGCTTAGAGTAGGCATCCGAGGATTTTTGATTTAAAGAAATTGGTTATGCTCTGCGTGTCTATTTACACTGAAAAATTTAAAAGAAATTTTGTTTTTACAGATGAAATTTTTGTACAAAAAGTTTTCATACCGATATGGTAATTTTTCGTAAGTAAAGGAATTCTTATTTGTGAAACTTTATAAAACTTTATCAGTTTTGATTTAAAAGTGAATTTTAAGATTTTTCTAAATGAACGATTTTATAAAATCATGAAATTTCTAAAAGTAAGGTTCGGTTATGATTTCAAATTGAGAGTATTTTATTATGTTGATACGTTTATAAACAAAAGGATTTTTCAACGGGTTAATTATTTCGTTTGAAAGTGAAAAGTTAATTTGAGGTGCCAGTGATTTAAAATTTAAAGCGGATGGTGTTATTATATATTTTATGTTTGCGGAAGGCGTTTTTCTATAAATTGTTTTTTTTATTTTTTTTATTTTTAGCATAACCAATAAACCGATGGATTGCGATCTGACCTAATTGATCTTTTGTAGGATTCGAGGTTTTAGTGATTCAAATAAATTTTAATTTTTTTTTGTTGTTGTAGGAGTTTAAGTTATATATTCTTTAAAATTTGTGTGTTTTCTTACGTCTGGGTTCGAAAAGCTGATGATATTGTCGAACTGATTTTAGTTAGTTGAACCGAGACGATACTAGTGGTATTTAGTTTCAGCTGTTGTTTTGTGAGAGAATATATAAGCAGGACGACATTTTGAATTTGCTTGTATGCTTGTTAGACGTTTTAAGTTTTCTCATATGAGGTATTTGGTGTTGTGACCACAATAAGTGATATAGTGCGTAGGCATTAAGGAATGTACGATTATTTCCAGTGATAGTGTATGTATGCTTCGGCTTGTAGTATTGGAGTTTGGCTTAGTAAGATTACGATTTAAATTTTGGGATTGTTCCTACACTTGTGGTGTTGCTTTTGTAGTCTTTGAGACTTGAGTTTGTTCTTTTGAAATTTTCTTCCTCGTATAGCGTATTGGTTTTTTTTCGCGTTAAAAAAAATTAATTTTAATTCGTTGACACGTGGTGTTTGGAGAATCGTTTGAGGTATCAGTTTGTTGAACTCAAAATTTTTGCGTACGCGTGTGGTGGTCTTTCGAGTTTTCAAAACAGTTTAAATTCGAAGTCGTATTTTTATAAGTTGGGGAGAATATAGCACCCCATATATTTTCAACGTGTCTTCGGCTAAATTGCATTTCATTTCGTTTGACTTTCCTTAGTTGTCATTGTGGTAGAATTACCTTGGGTAAGAGTTTGGTTTAATCTTTTGAGATTGCGGTGGTGTTTTGCTTAGGTTGAGTTTAACGGTTTTTGTTTTGGTTTCCGTTGAGTTGTCACTCGGTCGTAAAGTGATTTTGCAAATCAGAAATTATGATGCGTAATTGTTTTCTTCCGTTCCGTTAAGAATACGTTGCTTCATAAGTTGAATTACGTGTGATTTCATGCGTACTATAATTAATTTTATATTTATTTTGGTTGTATTAAATTCGAGGACGAATTTTTAATAAGTTGGGAAGAATGTAATATCCCGTAATTTTCTTTTGTTATTTTAAATTATTTTTATTAATTTTATTTGAGTCGTTCGTTGATTTGGTCGTGGTTCGATTCATATTTGGTTTGTATAATTAAACAAATAAATAAGATAGGAAAATAATTATGAATTAGTTATGAATATGCAAATGAGTCTTGTATGCAATTCCTGTTAAGCCCATTCATATGAAAAGCCCATTGAGTTGTGTGCTTCATTTAGAGGCAGAGTCATATTGTTCTAGCAATATATAAACTGCAGTGTTATTTTCCTTTTTGTTCTTTTGATTTTAAGTCTTTTTAAATACTTTAAAAACCCTAAAAACATCGTTTCAATTTTCGTCAACACTGGCCGTCATTACCTCTATTTCCCTAAGAAAAACGCTGCCCAATCTCTCTCAAATACTTGCTGTTTTCGGTAAGTTTTTCTTGTTCTTGTTTTGATATTATAAGATTAAAGGTTGATAATTTTGCTGGCAGTAGAAATTTATAGAATTATGTTTCTGTTTTAATTTGTTCGGCATCTGGTTTGGTTTTGAACTATGTCACAGCCATGCTTATAGCTTTGATTTATATGATATCTTGATTCAATATTGTTCTGTCTTTTGGTTTCTTAATTGATTTTAAATTCTTAAGTTTCCAAATTATGGTGGCACTGTTATGTTAGGCTTTTTAAATATAAAAGATTTTTGGCAGAAACCATTTCAAGTGTTCGGCCAATCCTATTTATGTCTCAAATATTATGATTTGTTGTTTCTTAAATTCAATTGTATTGGCCATTGGATTCTTAATAAATAATAATTGGTTTTGTTTTCTTTTTGATTTTTCTTATGGATATTGAATCCTTGTAATGCTTTTCTTTTAATTTGATTGGACCATCTTTATTATTTACTTATTTCTATTGGTTGTTTTCAATATTTTATTAAGGTTTTAATTGGTTATATTATGAATTTGAAACCCAACCTTTAATTAACTTTTGATTTCTAAATTAATTATTATTATTATTATTATTATTTTAAATTAAAAAATAACATTAGTATCGATTATAATTTAAATTGTTTTTGTTTATCATATATTGAAAACGATGATTATTTTATAAAATAAATTAATACAATTATTTGGGTAATTATATTTAATTTTAAATATCTTTTTGGTGTGTCATTTTGGTTAAATTACAATTTAGCCCTTGAACGTTTTTAAAACTTATTTGATTAAGTTTTTGGTTGTAACTTGGGTTACTTGAAATTAAAGTTATTGGGTTCCGTTTTAAATATTAATTTATTATTTTATCAAGTTGATTCTATACTTATAAACTATGCTTTATAATTGTATATGATCATATTTATTTTATTAATGTAAATTTTGGAAATTATAAACTCTGGTCTATATTTTGATAAAATATTTGGGTCGGGTTAGACTTGGGTCATCCGACATGTGAGGTAACTTGGTAGTTATTGGTAACTCGGTTAACCCAATATTTGAGGAAATGAATTTAAGTTATTATTTACTTATTATTTAAATATTATTTTCAGGAACGGATTTTAAAGCGGAAACCCAATAGACTTGGCTTATTTATTTTTGTATTGCATTACTCGATGTGGTATGTTTTCGACTCGGGTCATTATGTAATTAATTGTTCTTTATGTTGTGGCTATGCTTGTGCGAGACTTGGTATGGTGCTAGTCCTATGTGGTGTCTAGTATTCTTAGAGTTAGGGGTTGAATGGGTTTTAACTTATATATTGTTTTAGACCCGTCGACTGCTCGTGCTTCGGAGTCTACGCATGGTTAGCTGTTTTCCAAGATTCACGTGGATAAGCAAGCAGTGAGTTTGTAGTGCTATTTACCGCTTTATTAAGTACCGCATCGTATTTTAATATTATAAATGCTTTTGAACTGTTTTTACGGATTATGGATCTGGATTGAAACGAGCTACTCGATAGGCTTGTATCGAGACTGTGTGCACCGGTGAGTACTCTGGGAAACGGCAGACTAAAGTCTTGCGTACGCTGGTATATAATTATGACGAGGATTTATTCCCGTCCACTCTGGGTTTATCAGTATGCTATGTCATACTTACGCTGGGATCGTTTCAATACTGTTTTCCATAATCATAGTATATTAGTATAAACTGTTTTGATTTTTAAGGGTTTTTAAACTTAATAAATGTAAATAGTATTGCGAACTCATCTCAGTATATCTGACCCCATTGTTTTCCCAAATTTTCCAGGTTTACAATTTAAAAGCTGGTCCACTCCGATTCTTTGATTCCTCGGAGGTTTTATGTTATTTAAAATAGTTATTATTTTCAAACTCTTAAACCGCAGTAGAACTAGTTTATCGATTACATTTGTTAATGCACCTTGGGATTATCGATTTGATCGATTATTTATTATTAGCATGTTTACTCTGGATTACTTTAATATTATATTTAAGGCATGCTGTTGAGCATTTTTGGATAATTAATTTATTTATATTAGGACTGTAATATAAATTGCTAGACTTAGGTTGGAGTCTCGGTTGCCCCCGAACAGTTTTCTGCAGGTTTAAATATATAATTGTTTTCCGCAAAGCTTGCTACGGGTTTTGGTACGACCATACCCATACCCTAGCGCCGGTCACGATTCATGAAATTGGGTCGTGACACCTTTTAAGTGTCTTATATGTATCCCATGTTCTCGTATGTGTTTGTTGTTGATTCGATTTATTTTCGGGTATATATCAAAACAGCATTCGCATGTTTTCCAAAACTGTCATGTTTTAGTAAAACGTTGATATCTACCAATTTAAATGTCGGATCAGGCCCATTTTTGATATGTTGTTCATAAGAGTATTTTCTAGTATGAGTAAATTTTTCGCGTTGTTTGGATGCTTCTAACTCTCAAAATGATAATTAAACCGTGGCTTTTATCAAAGTCCATGTAAAGCCTGCATAAGCCTATAAATAGACCCTTATTTTCATGTGAGAAGCCCCCTTTGCTTTTCCACAAACCCTAAAACGAATATCTTCATAGAAAATACACATTTCCTTGTTCTAACAAGTCCGGATGCGATTCATTACGCTAAGAACTTTATTTTTCATCATACTCGCAAGATCTACGGGATTTCTACGTTATGTTCTTCGTTGGTGGCTTGTAGATCCAATTGATTTCGGTCCAGACCTTTGAACCTTGGGTTAATACATCAATTATAATCTTGTTCATCATTCTTAGGTATTGTTTTTACTCCTAATTGATTTATGGATTTGTTGTTGTGTGATTTTGCCTAGAAATGCATAATATAGGATTTTGATGGATTGAATTGTTGTTATTGATATGCTATGTTTAAGCTACTAATCTTATATGATTAAATGATGGGTTATACATATATAATCTGATGTTATAAGTTTTGGAAAGAGTTTGGCATGATTCAATAACGAATTGGTGTAATTAAACAATGATTAGACGATTTCTAGACTTGTGCGAATTGAAATCGTTTAATGAATTATTTAAATGGTTGAATCCAAATTGATTGATTATTAGGTGTTCTTATATCAATAGCTACTGGTTCTACGATTGGTTTGGTTTGTAAAAGTTCTACGATTTGCGAAAATGGCGATTTTAAGAAAACTGAATGTTACAAATACAATATGGTTTTCAAATTCTATACCTACTGATATAATATATTCTAAGTGATGTTTTAAAGGTTGTAAATCAGTAGTAACATACGTTTTTCATCGATTGTTAGTTTTGAATCGTTTGGCTAGTTTAGGCAATTTTCGGCAAAATTATCATACTTGATTATTTGAGTGCTTAGCCTTAATTTTGATTTAAACCAAGTTAGTAAAGGCTGAAAAATATGTTTTGAAAATTATTTGAACTTATAAAAGATGTTAGTTTACCTTGGATTGTCTTGATAATCGATGATTGTCTTGGCATTTGAGTTGTGGATATTCTTGCAGGATTTTAAGGCTATTTTAAGTATATACTTCAGATCTGAGTGTAGTTAATTTAAAATGATTGAAATCATGTTTAGTTACACTTAAGGTGTTTTATTTGAGATGTATGAACTCCGGGTGAAAGTGGCCAAGTGTTGGAAATATTGTTGTATTTTGTTGTTATGGTTTTGACTTATGTTGGGTTAAGCTTATAGTGAGTTCTTTGTTTTCAAATACATTGGTTTAGTTTTAAAGGATTTAACTTTGGATTTTACCCTGGCTGGGTCGGGTTTGACTTGTGTCGCCGTACATGTTGTGTTAAGCATATAGTTGATATATGGCTAACACGTTACTCTGGGATTTCTTGGATATCGAAAGGTGTTGTTTGAATTATATTATTCTGGATTGTTTTTTAAACGAGAACTCACCTAAGCTTAACTAGTTATTATATTGGTTGGATATGTAATGTACTTTGGCTTTGGGCTTACTGTGTTTTGAATGTTGTTCCTTTGTTGTGTTAAGATACTAGTCCTATGTGGTGTCTATTGATCTTAGAGTTAGGGGTTGTTCGGATTTTAACTTATATATTATGTTAGACCCGTCGACTGCTCGTGCTTCGGAGTCTACGCAGGGTTAGCTGTTTGTCAAGATTCACGTGGATAGCAAGCAGTGAGTTTGTAGTGCTATTTACCGCTTTATTAAGCACCACAATTTATTTTAGTAAAATAAATGATTTTCAACTGTTTTAAGCGATTATGGATCTGGATTAAAACGAGCTACTCGATAGGCTTGTATCGAGACTGTGTGCACCGGTAAGTACTTTGGGATCGGCAGAAAAATGTCTTGCTTACGCTGGTATATGACGAGGATATCTTCCTGTCCACTCTGGGGTTTATCAGTATGCTATGTCATACTTACGCTGGGATCATTTCAATACTGCTTTCCATAATCATACTATATTAGTATAAAATGTTTTAATTTAAGGGTTTTAAACTTAATAAATGTAAATAGTTTTGCGAGCTCATCTCAGTATATCTGACCCCGTTGTTTTCCCAAATTTTCCAGGTTTATGATTTGAAAGCTGGTCCACTCCGATTCTTTTGATTCCTTGGAGGTTTTATGTTATTTAAACTAGTTACTGTTTTCGAACTCTTAGACCGCAGTAGAACTAGTTTATATATTACATTGTTATTGCACTTTGGGATTGTCTATCTGTTCGATTATTTATTATTGGCATGTTTACTCTGGAATATTTTATTATTATATTTAAGGCATGTTGTTGAGCATTTCAAGTATTTAAGCTATTTATATTAGAAATGTAATATAAATTGCTAGACTTAGGTTGGAGTCTCGGTTGCCCCCGAGCAGTTTCTGCAGGTTAATGTGTTTGATTGATTTCTGCAAGGCTTGCTACGGGTTTTGGTACTACTATACCCATACCCTAGCGCCGGTCACGATTCATGAAATTGGATCGTGACAAAGTTGGTATCAGAGCTTTAGTTTCGAACTAAGGCCAAATAATTGCATGTTATGTGTTTATTGCTTTGAGGCATGTTAAGTGTTTTTTTGTCGTGTCACAGGAACTACTGCGGAATTAGGATTCAAGTCTTGTCTTTTGAAACGTCATCTTTTATTTTCAAAACTTTTTACCTTCATCTATAGGAATGTCGAGTGTCAGTCTTATGTGTTACTGATGCTTTACTTTAGAATGCTTATTGCTGATACATTGGGTAATCTGTTGGCTGTTGTGCCATATATGAGATATACTTTGGGTGATTTTTAGTTGGTTGTTGTGCCATATATGGTGTTTGCTTTGGGTGATGCTTTGTTGGTTGTTGAGCCATATATGATGTTTACTTTAGGTGATTAGTTGTTGGCTTTTACGCCTTGGATAATTTTGATTATATTTGGGTTGCTTTCACCTCATTAGTGAGTACATTTGTTCTGGCTGTGTTTGTTGGCAGCTAAATAGGTTGGCACATACTATGATACATTAGGCGTTGGCCTTATGTGATTTTCAAAGGATTTTGTGATAAATCTTTAAGCATGTGTTGTGTTTACACGTTGTTTGGTCACGCGTTGGTTTTATGGTTTTATTGAGAAAATTGTTTTGTTTTGATTTGTGTTTTGACAAGAGAATCGGAAGAGAAGTCTGGTTTTAAAAACATATGTGTGTGATTTTTAATTACTTTTCAAGTAAAACGAATTTTTCGTATCTTAGAATCTTACGTTTGACTTGGTGTTGAGAAACAGTTGTTTACAAAATAATATTATTTAGGAGATTTTCCCACTGTATTGAAAATTTAATATTTTTGGCTGTTATTTTACCATGTTGTGGTATGTCGATGTTTGAAGCGCCGTTTGGTCATATGTTTGGTAATTTTTTTGGCTTGCTTAGATGCTTACAAAATGATTGTTTGAGATCAAAGATTTTCTCACTTAAATTTTTGAGATGATTTTTGATACTTGGGTTGCTTGAGCTCTTATTTTAAAAGATTGTGTTTTTATTAAAATGTTTTCCGGATTTACAAATATTTTGGATACGTTTTATAAAAGGTTATTTCGGGTTTGACTTGAGTTACCCAAATTTGAAAGTTGAATTTGGTAGTTGTAATGACTCGGCTAACTCGATGGTTTTGTGGATTAAGATACACTGAAATTTTTTAATTAATTGGTTTATAGAAGGAAATTTTCCGGAAATCAATTTGTTTTAAACTGTGGGGCTCAGTTAGACTTGAAACCTTTTGTGGGTGATTGTATATTTCAGAATGAATTTTAATACGTACTCTTGATCGATGATTTATTACATGTTGATATTTTTTAACGATTCTGAGTATGCTGTGGCATGTTTTATTTTAAGATTTGAGATCTCATTAGTTTATATGGGTTTTGTATACCATGTCGGTAGATATATAATGATCAATTGGATGTTGCATGCTCGTTTCTTTTGATAGCATGTTAGTTGCCTACAATATTTATGATTTGTTATATGGCAAGATGTTTGGGTTAAATACGGGTTAAGGCATGCTTGGGTGATTTATGGTTAGGTGGAAATCACATCTTTTTTGTGTTGTTTCGTTTTAGTATGCCTCATTTATTGGCTAAGTTTTCTATGTTAGTTGTTTTATCTTGTTTGTCTCATTGTGCGGATAGCACATGAGGTCGTTTCTAGCAGATGTTCGTTTGGCTTAACCTCGATGTTGGTTTTTAATTGTGAGTAGGACCTTCGTTAAGACCCTATATTGCTTTAGTTTTAGTTTTCGGTTACGCTGGGTTTAGTGTGTTGTTTTGTGGATCGAAGTCATAGGGCTTTGATATGAGTAAGATGAAGAAAATGCTTCCTTAGTGGTTTTTGATTATCCTGAACAAGGAGGTTGGAAATTCTTATTCGAAGAGATAGATTGGTGTATTAATACACTAGTGTTTTTCGTCAAGATTGGATGATGCGATGCGGGAATTGGTGGTTTGTTTTGTAAAAACGTATGTGATGTATTGTTTTCCCTTGAGTTAAGTTTAACCTTATTGGGAGTTTATTGTCCTATAAGAGATTTTATAGTAGTTATCAGTTTGAATTGTGATGATAGTATTGTATGATTTAGTGAATTGCAAGAATAGGGTTTGAGAGATATTTTGAGGCTATCGAGTGCACATCTCACAGAGGGTAATGTCTAGCAAATGTTTTATCGAGTAATTGATTCCAGATGAAAATTTGTTAGAGTATTTGAAATGTTTTTGTCACGTAATTGCGCCAAGACATACCATGAACATGCATTTTTGTATGTCACGAATAGGGAATTGCATTGAGCACATAATATGTTCAATAAATAAAAAGAAAATAAATAATTGGTCCATGCATAATAGTACATGCGTCATATGCATTGAAAAGATTAGAGTTGGATGCAACTCTTTGGTGATGAGAGGTGTCATCACCCTGGCGCACAATTATGTAAAGTAGATTTTGGTAATAAAGTGTTTTTGAGAAAAATGTTTTAAAACGAACTCGCGAGTCACATTGGGATAAATGTAAAGTTGATGAATTTCAAATGGTTTGAAATTTTACCGAAAGGTAGCTAGACAAATACTCTATGATGATGGTACTGAATTGAGGACGATTACGTTATGATTGATTGGTCTATAGTATCATAATTTGTGTTTCGTAGGAAGTATTATTGGATATAAGGTTGCACTCGAGTTATTGTAGTAATAAGTATGATAGGATTTTGAGGTCAGATCTGAAGGCTTACGTGCTAACTTCCGAGTTGTGATTTGAGAGTTAAAACAAAACCAATCGTTGAAAATGTTACGAAACAAATCCAAGTGTTTCAACTTTTTAGCAATTTAAGCCAAACGTTTACAAACGTTACCAAACAAATCCAAACGTTTCACCTTTTTAGCGATTTAAGCCAAACGTTTTCAAAAGTTACGAACGTTACGGAACAAAACCAAACGTTTTAGATTTTTAGCGATTTTAGCCAAACGTTTACAAACACTACGAAACAAATCCAAACGTTTCACGTTTTTAGAAATTTAAGCCAAACGTTTACAAATTTACGAAACAAAACCAAACATCTCACCTTTTTAGCAATTTCAACCAAAAGTTTACAAAATGTTACAAAACAAATCCAAGTGTTTCACCTTTTTAGCGATTTAAGCCAAATGTTTACAAACGTTACGAAACAAATCCAAATGTTTCCCCATTTTAGGGATTTAAGCCAAACGTTTAAAAACGTTGCGAAACAAAGCCAAACGTTTTAAACATTACAAATCAAATCCAAAAGTTTCCCCATTTTATCTATTTAAGCCAAACGTTTATAAACGATACGAAACATAACCAGACGTTTATAACGATGCGAAACAAATCCAAACATTTTACATTTTTTGCGACTTAAGACAAAAGTTTACAAACGTTACGAAACAAAATCAAACGTTTCACCTTTTTAACAATTTAAGCCAAACGTTTACAAATGTTACGAAACAAAGCCAAACTTTTAAACGTTACGAAACAAATCCAAATGTTTCACATTTTTAGCGATTTAAGCCAAACGTTTACAAAGGTTACGAAACAAATCCAAAGGTGTCAGCTTTTTTGCAATTTAAGCCAAACGTTAACAAACGTTACGAATCAAAACCAAAAGCTATTAAGCCAAACGTTTACAAAGGTTACAAAACAAATCCAAACCTGTCACCTTTTTAGAAATTTAAGCCAAATGTTTACAAACGTTACGAAATAAAACCAAACGTATCACAATTTTACCGATTTAAGCCAAGCGTTTACAAAAGTTACAAAACAAATCCAAGCGTTTCACCTTTTTAGCAATATAAAGAAAACGTTTACAAATAGTACGAAACAAATTCAAACATTTCCCCATTTTAGCGATTTAGGCCAAATGTTTAAAACGTTAAGAAACAAAGCCAAACGTTTCCCCATTTTAGCGATTTAAGCCGAACATTTACAAATGTTACAATCTGAATCTAAACGTTTCACCTTTTTAGTGATTTAAGCCAAATGTTTACAAACGTTACGAAACAAATCCAAACGTTTCACCCTTTTAGCGATTTCAGCCAAATGTTTACAAACATTACGAAACAAATCCAAACGTTTCACCTTTTTAGCAATTTAAGCCAAACGTTTGCAAACTTTATAAAACAAATACAAACGTTTCACATTTTTAGAGATTTAATCCAAATGTTTACAAACGTTATGAAACAAAACTAAACGTTTCACCTTTTTAGCGATTTATGCCAAACGTTTGCAAAAGTTACGAAACAAATCCAAACATTTCACCTTTTTAGCAATTTAATCCAAATGTTTAAAACGTTATGAAACAAATCTAAATGTTTCACCTTTTAGCGATTTAAGCCAAACGTTTACAAGCGTTACGAACCAAACATTTACAAATGTTACGAAACAAATCCAAATGTTTCGAAACAAATCCAAACGTTTAAAACGTTACGAAACAAATCCAAACGTTTCATATTATTAGCGAATTAATCCAAACGTTTACAAACGATACGAAACAAAGCCAAACGTTTACAAACATTACGAAACAAATCCAAGCGTTTCCCCTTTTTATCAATTTAAGCCAAACGTTTACAAACGTTACGAAACAAATCCAAACGTTTCCCCTTCATAGCGATTTAAGCCAAACGTTTACAAACGTTACGAAACAAAACCATCCGTTTAACATATTTAGCGATATATGCCAAACGTTTATAAACGTTACAAAACAAATCCAAACGATTCACCTTTTTAGCGATTTAAGCCAAACTTTTGTAAACGTTATGAAACAAATCGAAACGTTTCCCCATTTTATCGGTTTAAGTCAAACGTTTACAAACGTTACGAAACAAAACCAAACGTTTCATATTTTGAGCTATTTAAGCCAAACATTTACTAACGTTACGAAACAAATCCAAACGTTTCACATTTTTAGCGATTTAAACCAAACGTTTCGTTACGAAACAAATCCAAACGTTTAAAATGTTACGAAACAAATCCAAACGTTGCATATTTTTAGCGATTTAAGCCAAACCTTTACAAATGTTACGAAACAAATCCAAACGTTTCCCCATTTTAGCAATTTAGGCCAAACGTTTACAAACGTTACAAAAAAATCCAAACGTTTCACCTTTTTAGAAATTTACGCCAACCGTTTACAAACGCTACGAAACAAATCCGAAAGTTTCACCTTTTTAGCGATTTATGCCAGATGTTTACAAACGTTACGAAACAAATCCAAACGTTTCACATTTTTAGCGATTTAAGCCAAACGTTTACAAAGGTTACGAAACAAATCCAAAGGTGTCAGCTATTTTGCAATTTAAGCCAAACGTTAACAAACGTTATGAATCAAAACCAAAAGTGATTAAGCCAAAAGTTTACAAAGGTTACAAAACAAATCCAAACCTGCCACCATTTTAGCAATTTAAACCAAACGTTTACAAACGTTATGAAATAAAACCAAACGTATCAGAATTTTACCGATTTAAGCCAAGCGTTTACAATAGTTACGAAACAAATCCAAGAGTTTCACCTTTTTAGCAATATAAATCAAACGTTTACAAACATTACGAAACAAATTCAAACATTTCCCCATTTTAGCGATTTAGGCCAAATGTTTAAAACGTTAAGAAACCAAGCCAAACCTTTCCCCATTTTAGCGATTTAAACCAAATATTTACAAATGTTACAAACCAAATCCAACAGTTTCACCTTTTAAGCGATTTAAGCCAAACGTTTACAAACGTTATGAAACAAATCCAAACGTTTCACCTTTTTAGCGATTTAAGCCAAACGTTTACAAACGTTACGAAACAAACCCAAATGTTTCACCTTTTTAGAAATTTAAGCCAAACGTTTGCAAACTTTACAAAACAAATAGAAACGTTTCCCATTTTTAGCGATTTAATTCAAATGTTTACAAACATTATGAAATAAAACCAAACATTTCACCTTTTTAGCAATTTAAGCCAAACGTTTGCAAACGTTACGAAACAAATCCAAACATTTCACCTTTTTAATGATTTAATCCAAACGTTTAAAACATTAAGAAACAAATCTAAATGTTTCACCTATTAGAAATTTAAGCCAAACGTTTACAAGCATTACGAAAACAAATCCAAATGTTTCACCTTTTTAGTAATTGAATCCAAACGTTTACAAATTTTACGAAACAAATCCAAATGTTTCGAAACAAACCAAACGTTTAAAATGTTACGAAACAAATCCAAACGTTTCATATTATTTGCGAATTAAGCCAAATGTTTACAAACATTACGAAACAAATCGAAGCGTTTCCCCTTTTTATCAATTTAAGCCAAACGTTTACAAACATTACGTAAAAATCCAAACGTTTCCCCTTCTTAGCAATGTAAGCCAAACGTTTACAAACATTATGAAACAAAACCAAACGTTTCACATTTTTAGCGATATATGCCAAACGTTTACAAACGTTACAAAACAAATCCAAATGTTTCACCTTTTTAGCGTTTAAGCCAAACGTTTGTAAAAGTTATGAAACAAATCCAAACGTTTCCCCATTTTAGCGATTTAAGTCAAATGTTTTCAAACGTTACAAAACAAAACCAAACGTTTCACCTTTTTTGCGATTTAAGCCAAACGTTTACAAACAATTCGAAACAAAGCCAAACGTTTACAAACGTTATGAAACAAATTTAAGTGTTCACCTTTTTATCAATTTAAGCCAAACGTTTACAAACGTTACGAAACAAAACCAAAGGTTTATAAACGTTATGCAACAAATCCAAACATTTGACCTTTTCAGCGATTGAATCCAAACGTTTACAAACGTTACAAAACAAATCAAAGCTTTCACCTTTTTAGCGATTTAAACCAAATGTTGCACCTTTTTAGCAATTTAAACAAATGTTTACAAACGTTACGAAACAAATCCAAATGTTTCACCTTTTTAGCGGTTTAAGCCAAACGTCGTTACGAAACAAAACCAAATGTTTCACTGTTGTAGCGATTTAAACCGAACCTTTAAAACATTACGAAACAAATCCAAATATATCCCCTTTTTAGCGATTTAAGCCAAATGTTTACAAACGCTATAAGACAAATCCAAACGTTTCATATTTTGAGCTATTTAAGCCAAACATTTAGTAACGTTACGAAACAAATCCAAACGTTACACATTTTTAGCGATTTAAGCCAAACGTTTATAAACGTTACAAAACAAATCCAAACGTTTAAAATGTTACGAAACAAATCCAAACGTTTCATATTTTTAGCGAATTAAGCCAAACCTTTACAAACGCTACGAAACAAATCCAAACGTTTCCCCATTTTAGCGATTTAAGCCAAACGTTTACAAACGTTACAAAAAAAATCTAAACGTTTCACCTTTTTAGAAATTTACGCTAACCGTTTACAAACGCTACGAAACAAATCCGAACGTTTCACCTTTCTACCAGATGTTTACATACGTTGAAATAAATCCAAACGTTTCCCCATTTTAGCGATTTAAGCCAAACCTTTAAAACGTTACGAAACAAATCCAATCATTTAACATTTTTAGCAATATAAGCCGAACGTTTACAAACATTACGAAACAAAACCAAACATTTCATCTTTTTAGCGATTTAGGGTAAAAGTTTACAAACGTTACGAAAATCAAAACGTTTGGATTTGTTTCATAACGTTTGTAAACATTTGGCTTAAATCACTAAAAATGTGAAACATTTGGATTTGTTTCGTAACGTTTTAAACGTTTGGCTTAAATCGCTAAAATGGGGAAACGTTTGGATTTATATCATTAGGATTTGTTTCTTAACGTTTGTAAAAATTTGGCATAAATTGCTAAAAAGGTGAGACGTTTGCTTTTGTTTTGTAACGTGTGTAAACGTTCAGCTTAAATCGCTAAAAAGGTGAGACATTTGTTTTTGTTCCGTAACGTCTGTAAACATTTTGTTTAAATCGCTAAAAGGTGTAACATTTGGATTTCTTGTAACGTTTGTAAACGTTGGGCTTAAATCGCTAAAAAGGTGAAGCATTTAGTTTTGTTTTGTAACGTTTGTAAATGTTCGGCTTAAATCGCTAAAAATGTGAAACGTTTGGATTTTATTTCGTAACCTTTTAAACGTTAGGAATAAATCACTAAAATGAGGAAACGTTTGGATTTGTATAGTAACGTTTGTAAATGTTTGGCTTAAATCGCTAAAAAGGGGAAACGTTTGGATTTGTTTCGTAACTTTTGTAAACGCTCGGCTTAGATTGCTAAAAAGGTGAAATGTTTTGTTTGATTTCATAACGTTTGTAAACGTTCGGCTTAAACCGCTAGAAAGGTGAAACATTTGTTTTTGTTCCGTAGCATTTGTAAACGTTTTAATTAAATCACTAAAAAGGTTAAACGTTTGGTTTTGTTTCGTAACGTTTTAAACATTTGGCTTAAATCGATAAAAAGGTGAAACGTTTTGATTTGTTTCGTAACGTTTGTAAACGTTTGCCCTAAATCGCTAAAAAGATGAAACGTTTGGATTTGTTTCGTAAAGTTTGTAAATGTTTGGCTTATATCACTAAAAAGGAGAAACGTTTGGTTTTGTTTCATATCGTTTGTAAACATTTGTCTTAAATCGCTAAAAAGGAGAAACGTTTGGTTTTGGTTCATATCCTTTGTAAAAATTTGTCTTAAATCGCTAATAAGGTGAACCGTTTGGATTTGTTTCGTAACGTTTGTAAACGTTAGGCTTAAATTGCTAAAAAGGTGAAACATTTCGATTTGTTTTGTAACCTTTGTAAACATTTGGCTTAAATCGCTAAAAAGGTGAAACGCTTCGATTTGTTTCGTAACATTTGTGGATTAAATCACTAAAAAGGTGAAATGTGTGGATATGTTTTGTAACGGTTGTAAGAGTTTGGCTTAAATCGCTAAAAAGGTAAAACGTTTGGATTTGTTTCATAACGTTTCTAAACGTTTGGATTAAATTGTTAGAAAGGTGAAACGTTTGGATTTGTTTCATAACGTTTGTGAATGTTTGGCTTAAATTGCTAAAAAGGTGAAAAGTTTGGATTTGTTTCGTAACGTTTGGGTTAAATCACTAAAATGGGGAAACGTTTGGATTTGTTTCGTAACATTTGTAAACGTTTGGCATAAATCGCTTAAAAGATGAAATGTTTGGTTATTTTTCGTAACGTTTGTAAACGTTTGGCTTAAATCCAAGCATTTCACCATTAAGCTAAACATTTAATAACATTACAAAACAAAGCCAAAATTTTACAAAGGTTACGAAAAAAATCTAAGCGTTTCACCTATTTAGAAAATTAATCCAAACGTTTACAAACGTTACGAAACAAATCCAAACGTTTTACCTTTTTAGCGATTGAAGCCAAACGTTTACAAACGTTACGAAACAAATCCAAGTGTTTCACCTTTTTATCGATTTCAGCCGAGCGTTTATAAACATTAAGAAACGAATCCAAACGTTTCCCCTTTTTAGCGATTTAAGCCAAACGTTTACAAACGTTACGAAACAAATCCAAACGTTTCACCTTTTTAGCAATTTAAACTAAACGTTTACAAACGTTTCGAAACAAATCCAAAGTTTTCACCTTTTTAACGTTTGAAGCCAAACATTTATAAACGTTATAAAACAAAACCAAACCTTTCACCTTTTTAGCAATTTAACCCAAACATTTACAAACGTTACAAACCAAATCCAAACATTTCACCTTTTTGGCAATTTAGACAAAACGTTTACAAACGTTACAAAACAAATCCAAACGCTTCACCTTTTTAGCGATTTAAGCCAAACGTTTATAAACGTTTAGAAACAAAACAAAATGTTTCACTTTTTCAGCAATTTAAGCCAAACGTTTACAAACGTTATAAAACAAATCCAAACATTTCACCTTTTTAGCAATTTAAGCCAAACATTTACAAACGTTACGAAAAAAATCCAATCATTTCACCTCTTTAGCAATTAAGCCAAACGTTTACAAATGCTACGGAAAAAAACCAAACGATTCCCATTTTTAGCGATTTAAGCCAGACGTTTACAAACGCTACGAAACAAATCCAAACGTTTCACCTTTTTAGCAATTTAAACCAAATGTTTACAAACGTTACGAAACAAATGCAACATTTTCAGCTTTTTAGAGATGTAAGCCAAACATTCACAAACGTTACGAAACAAATCCAAATGTTCGGCTTAAATCGCTAAAAAGAGAAAACGTTTGGATTTGTTTCGTAGCGTTTGTAAATGTTCGGCTTAAATTGCTAAAAATGTGAGACATTTGTTTTTGTTCCGTAACGTTTGTAAACGTTTGACTTAAATTGCAAAAAAGGTGAAACATTTGGTTTTGTAACGTTTGTAAACGTTTTGATTAAATCGCTAAAAAGGCGAAATGTTTGGTTTTGTTTCGTAACGTTTGTAAAAGTTCGGCTTAAATCGCTAAAAAGGTGAAACGTTTGGATTTGTTTCGTAAAATTTCTAAGCATTTGGCTTAAATTGCTAAAAAGGTGAAACGCTTGGATTTTTTTCGTATCGTTTGTAAACGTTTGGCTTAAATCGCTAGAAATGTGAAACGATTGGATTTTTTTTGTAACGTTTTAAACGTTTCGTTTTGTTTCGTAATGTTTGTAAATGTTTGGATTTGTTTCGTAACGTTTGTAAACAATTGGCTTAAATTGCTGAAAAGATGAAACGTTTGGATTTTTTCGTAACGTTTGTAAAAGTTTGGCTTAAATTGTTATAAAGGGTCAAAGTTTGGATTTGTTTTGTAACGTTTGTAAACCTTTGGCTTAAATCGCTAAAAAGGTGAAACGTTTGGATTTGTTTCGTAACTTTTGTAAATGTTTGACTTAAATTGCTAAAAAGGTGAAACGCTTTGATTTGTTTCGTAACGTTTGTAAACGTTTGGCTTAAATTGCAAAAAAGGGGAAACGTTTGGATTTGTTTTGTAACGTTCAGAAACGTTTGGCTTAAATTGCTAAAAAGGTGGAATGCTTGGATTTGTTTCATTACCTTTGTAATCATTTGGCTTGAATTGATAAAAAGGCAAAACGTTTGGATTTGTTTCATAACGTTTGTAAACGTTTGGCTTAAATCGCTAAAAAGGTGATACATTTGGATTTGTTTCGTAACATTTGTAAACGTTTGGCTTAAATCACTAAAAAGGTTCAACGTTTGGATGTGTTTCCTAACGTTTGTAAACGTTTGGCTTAAAT
Source organism: Mercurialis annua (assembly GCF_937616625.2). NCBI lineage: Eukaryota > Viridiplantae > Streptophyta > Magnoliopsida > Malpighiales > Euphorbiaceae > Mercurialis > Mercurialis annua. The sequence goes on from NC_065571.1 coordinate 25,659,297, forward strand.
CGCTAAATAGGTGAAATGTTTGGATTTGTTTCGCAAAGTTTGTAAACGTTTGACTTAAATTACTAAAAAGGTGAAACGCTTGGATTAGTTTCTTAATGTTTGTAAACGTTTGGCTTAAATTGCTGAAAAGGTGAACCGCATGGATTTGTTTCGCAACGTTTGTAAATGTTGGCTTAAATTGCTAAAAAGGTGGAACGCTTTGATTTGTTTCATAACCTTTGTAAATGTTTGTCTTAAATTGATAAAAAGGTGAAACATTTGAATTTGTTTTATAACGTTTGTAAACGTTTGGCTTAATTTGCTAAAAAGGTAATACATTTGGATTTGTTTCGTAACATTTGTAAACGTTTGGCCTAAAGCGATAAAAAGGTGAAACGCTTGGATTTGTTTTGTAATGTTTGTAAACGTTTGGTTAAATTGCTAAAAAGGTGAAACGCTTGGATTTGTTTTGTAATGTTAGTAAACGTTTGGCCTAAATTGCTAAAAAGGTGAAATGCTTGGATTTGTTTCGTAACGTTTGTAAACGTTTCGCTTAAATTGCTAAAAAGGTGAAACGCTTTGATTTGTTTCGTAACGTTTGTAAACGTTTGGTTTAAATTGCTAAAGAGATGAAACGCTTGGATTTGTTTTGTAATGTTTGTAAACGTTTGGTTTAAATTGCTAAAAAGGTGAAACGCTTGGATTTGTTTTGTAATGTTTGTAAACGTTTGGTTAAATTGCTAAAAAGGTGAAACGCTTGGATTTGTTTTGTAATGTTAGTAAACGTTTGGCCTAAATTGCTAAAAAGGTGAAATGCTTGGATTTGTTTCGTAACGTTTGTAAACGTTTGGCTTAAATTGCTAAAAAGGTGAAACGCTTTGATTTGTTTCGTAACGTTTGTAAACGTTCGGCTTAAATTGCTAAAAATGGGAAACGTTTCGATTTGTTTCGTAACGTTTGTAAACGTTTGGCTTAAATTGCTAGAAAGGCGAAACGTTTGGATTTGTTTTGAAACGATTGTGAATATTAAGCCTAAATTACTAAAAAGGTGAATAAATTGCTAAAAAGGTGAAACGCTTGGTTTTGTTTCGTAACATTTGTAAAGGTTAAGCTTAAATCGCTAAAAATGTGAAATGTTTGGATTTATTTTATAACGTTTTAAGTGTTTGTATTTGCTTGTATCATTTGTAAACGTTTGGCTTAAATCACTAAAAAGGGGAAACATTTGGATTTGTTTTGTAACATTTGTAAATGTTTGGCTTAAATTGCTAAAAAGGCGAAATGTTTGGATTCGTTTCGTAACGTTTGGAAATGTTTGGCTAAAGTAGCTAAAAAGGTGAAACGTTTTGATTTGTTTCGTAACGTTTGTTAACGTTTGGCTTATATCGCTAAAAAGGGGAAACGTTTGGATTTGTTTCGCAACGTTTGAAACCGTTTGGTTTTAATTGCTAAAAAGGTGAAACGCTTGGATTTGTTTCGCAACGTTTGTAAACGTTTAGCTTAAATTGCTAAAAAGGTGAAACGCCTGGATTTGTTTCGTAAGGTTTGTAAACGTTTGGCATAAATTGCTAAAAAGGTGAAACATTTGGATTTGTTTCAAATTGCTAAAAAGGTGAAACATTTGAATTTGTTTCTTAACATTTGTAAATGTTTGGCTTAAATCGCTAAAAAGGGGAAACGTTTGGATTTGTTTCGTAACGTTTGTAAACGTTTGGCTTAAATCGCGAAAAAGGTGAAACGTTTGGATTTGTTCCTTAACGTTTGTAAACATTAGGCCTAAATTTCTAAAAAGGGGAAATGCTTGGATTTGTTTCGTAACGTTTATAAACTTTTGGCATAAATTGTTCAAAAGGTGAAATGTTTGGATTTGTTTCGGAACGTTTTAAATGTTTGGCTTCAATCGCTAAAATGGAGAAGCATTTGGATTTGTTTCGTAAAGTTTGTAAACGTTTGGCTTAAATTAATAAAAAGTTTGTAAACGTTTGGCTTATATTGCTAAAAAGGTGAAACGCTTGGTTTTGCATTGTAATGTTTGTAAACGTTTGGTTTAAATTGCTAAAGAGATGAAACGCTTGGATTTGTTTCGTAATGTTTGTAAACGTTTGACTTAAATTGCTAAAAAGGTAAAAATCTTGGATTTGTTTCGTAACGTTTTTAAACGTTTGGCTTAAATTACTAAAAAGGTGAAACGCTTGAATTTGTTTCGGAACGTTTGTAAATGTTTGGCTTAAATTGCTAAAAGGGCAAAATGCTTGGATTTGTTTCGCAACGTTTGTAAACATTTTGCTTAAATTGCTAAAGAGGCGAAACACTTGGTTTTGTTTCGTAACGTTTGTAAGGGTTTGGCTTAAATCGCTAAAAATGCAAAACGTTTGGATTTGTTTTGTAAAGTTTTAAACGTTTGGTTATGTTTCGTAACGTTTGTAAACGTTTGGCTTAAATCGTTAAAAGGTGAAACGTTTGGATTTGTTTCGTAACGTTTGTAAACGTTTGGCTTAAATTGCTAAAAAGGCGAAACGTTTTGATTTGTTTCGTAAAGTTTGTAAACGTTCGGCTTAAATCGCTAAAAAGGTGAAACATTTGGATTTGTTTCGTAACATTTGTAAACGTTTGGCTTCAAAAGCTAAAAAGGTGAAACGTTTGGATTTGTTTTGCAATGTTTGTAAATATTTGGCTTAAATCACTAAAAAGGGGAGACGTTTGGATTTGTTTCGTAACGTTTGTAAACGTATGGCTTAAATCGCTAATACATTTAAATGTTTGGATTTGTTTTCTAACGTTTGTAAACGTTTGGCTTAAATTGCTAAAAAGGTGAAACGCTTGGATTTGTTTCGTAACGTTTGTAAACGTTTGGCCTAAATTGCTAAAAAGGTGAAATGCTTGGATTTTTTTTCGTAACGTTTGTAAATGTTTGGCTTAAATTGCAAAAAACGTGAAATATTTTGATATGTTTCATAACCTTTGTAAACGTTTGGCTTAAATCGCTAAAAAGGTGAAACGTTTGGATTTGTTTCATAACGCTTGTAAACGTTTGGCTTAAATTGCAAAAAACGTGAAACATTTTGATATGTTTCGTAACGTTTTAATTTGTTTCGTAACGTTTGTAAACGTCTGGCATAAATTGCTCAAAAGGTGACATGTTTGGATTGGTTTCATAACGTTTTAAACGTTTGGCTTAAATCGCTAAAATGGGGAAGCATTAAGATTTGTTTCGTATCGTTTGTAAACGTTTGGCTTAAATTGCTAAAAAGTTGAAATGTTTGGTTATGTTTCGTAACGTTTTTAAACGTTCGGCTTAAATTGCTAAAAATGGGAAATGTTTCGATTTGTTTCGTAACGTTTGTAAACGTTTGGCTTAAATTGCTAGAAAGACGAAACGTTTGGATTTGTTTTGAAACGATTGTGAATATTAAGCCTAAATTACTAAAAAGGTGAATAAATTGCTAAAAAGGTGAAACGCTTGGTTTTGTTTCGTAACATTTGTAAAGGTTAGGCTTAAATCGCTAAAAATGTGAAACGTTTGGATTTATTTAATAACGTTTTAAACGTTTGTATTTGCTTCGTAACATTTGTAAACGTTTGGCTTAAATCACTAAAAAGGGGAAACATTTAGATTTGTTTTGTAACATTTGTAAACGTTTGGTTTAAATTGCTAAAAAGGCGAAATGTTTGGATTTGTTTCGTAACGTTTGGAAACGTTTGGCTAAAGTAGCTAAAAAGGTGAAACGTTTTGATTTGTTTCGTAACGTTTGTAAATGTTTGGCTTATATCGCTAAAAAGGGGAAACGTTTGGATTTGTTTCGCAACGTTTGAAACCGTTTGGCTTTAATTGCTAAAAAGGTGAAACGCTTGGATTTGTTTCGCAACGTTTGTAAACGTTTAGCTTAAATTGCTAAAAATGTGAAACGCCTGGATTTGTTTCGTAAGGTTTGTAAACGTTTGGCATAAATTGCTAAAAAGGTGAAACATTTGGATTTGTTTCAAATTGCTAAAAAGGTGAAACATTTGAATTTGTTTCTTAACATTTGTAAATATTTGGCTTAAATCGCTAAAAAGGTGACACGTTTGGATTTGTTTCGTAACGTTTGTAAACGTTTGGCTTAAATCGGTAAAAAGGTGAAACATTTGGATTTGTTCCTTAACGTTTGTAAACATTAGGCCTAAATTTCTAAAAAGGGGAAATGCTTGGATTTGTTTCGTTACGTTTATAAACTTTTGGCATAAATTGTTCAAAAGGTGAAATGTTTGGATTTGTTTCGTAACGTTTTAAATGTTTGGCTTCAATCGCTAAAATGGAGAAGCATTTGGATTTGTTTCGTAAAGTTTGTAAACGTTTGGCTTAAATTAATAAAAAGTTTGTAAACGTTTGGCTTATATTGCTAAAAAGGTGAAACGCTTGGATTTGCATTGTAATGTTTGTAAACGTTTGGTTTAAATTGCTAAAGAGATGAAACGCTTGGATTTGTTTCGTAATGTTTGTAAACGTTTGACTTAAATTGCTAAAAAGGTAAAAATCTTGGATTTGTTTCGTAACATTTTTAAACGTTTGGCTTAAATTACTAAAAAGGTGAAACGCTTGAATTTGTTTCGGAACGTTTGTAAATGTTTGGCTTAAATTGCTAAAAAGGCAAAATGCTTGGATTTGTTTCGCAACGTTTGTAAACATTTTGCTTAAATTGCTAAAGAGGCGAAACACTTGGTTTTGTTTCGTAACGTTTGTAAGGGTTTGGCTTAAATCGCTAAAAATGCAAAACGTTTGGATTTGTTTTGTAAAGTTTTAAACGTTTGGTTATGTTTCGTAACGTTTGTAAACGTTTGGCTTAAATCGTTAAAAGGTGAAACGTTTGGATTTGTTTCGTAACGTTTGTAAACGTTTGGCTTAAATTGCTAAAAAGGCGAAACGTTTTGATTTGTTTCGTAAAGTTTGTAAACGTTCGGCTTAAATCGCTAAAAAGGTGAAACATTTGGATTTGTTTCGTAACATTTGTAAACGTTTGGCTTCAAAAGCTAAAAAGGTGAAACGTTTGGATTTGTTTTGCAATGTTTGTAAATATTTGGCTTAAATCACTAAAAAGGGGAGATGTTTGGATTTGTTTCGTAACGTTTGTAAACGTATGGCTTAAATCGCTAATACATTTAAATGTTTGGATTTGTTTTCTAACGTTTGTAAACGTTTGGCTTAAATTGCTAAAAAGGTGAAACGCTTGGATTTGTTTCGTAACGTTTGTAAACGTTTGGCCTAAATTGCTAAAAAGGTGAAATGCTTGGATTTTTTTCGTAACGTTTGTAAATGTTTGGCTTAAATTGCAAAAAACGTGAAACATTTTGATATGTTTCATAACCTTTGTAAACGTTTGGCTTAAATCGCTAAAAAGGTGAAACGTTTGGATTTGTTTCATAACGCTTGTAAACGTTTGGCTTAAATTGCAAAAAACGTGAAACATTTTGATATGTTTCGTAACGTTTTAATTTGTTTCGTAACGTTTGTAAACGTCTGGCATAAATTGCTCAAAAGGTGACATGTTTGGATTCGTTTCATAACGTTTTAAACGTTTGGCTTAAATCGCTAAAATGGGGAAGCATTAAGATTTGTTTCGTATCGTTTGTAAACGTTTGGCTTAAATTGCTAAAAAATTGAAATGTTTGGTTATGTTTCGTAACGTTTTTAAACGTTCGGCTTAAATTGCTAAAAATGGGAAACGTTTCGATTTGTTTCGTAACGTTTGTAAACGTTTGGCTTAAATTGCTAGAAAGGCGAAACGTTTGGATTTGTTTTGAAACGATTGTGAATATTAAGCCTAAATTACTAAAAAGGTGAATAAATTGCTAAAAAGGTGAAACGCTTGGTTTTGTTTCGTAACATTTGTAAAGGTTAGGCTTAAATCGCTAAAAATGTGAAACGTTTGGATTTATTTAATAACGTTTTAAACGTTTGTATTTGCTTCGTAACATTTGTAAACGTTTGGCTTAAATCACTAAAAAGGGGAAACATTTAGATTTGTTTTGTAACATTTGTAAACGTTTGGCTTAAATTGCTAAAAAGGCGAAATGTTTGGATTTGTTTCGTAACGTTTGGAAACGTTTGGCTAAAGTAGCTAAAAAGGTGAAACGTTTTGATTTGTTTCGTAACGTTTGTAAATGTTTGGCTTATATCGCTAAAAAGGGGAAACGTTTGGATTTGTTTCGCAACGTTTGAAACCGTTTGGCTTTAATTGCTAAAAAGGTGAAACGCTTGGATTTGTTTCGCAACGTTTGTAAACGTTTAGCTTAAATTGCTAAAAAGGTGAAACGCCTGGATTTGTTTCGTAAGGTTTGTAAACGTTTGGCATAAATTGCTAAAAAGGTGAAACATTTGGATTTGTTTCAAATTGCTAAAAAGGTGAAACATTTGAATTTGTTTCTTAACATTTGTAAATATTTGGCTTAAATCGCTAAAAAGGTGACACGTTTGGATTTGTTTCGTAACGTTTGTAAACGTTTGGCTTAAATCGGTAAAAAGGTGAAACATTTGGATTTGTTCCTTAACGTTTGTAAACATTAGGCCTAAATTTCTAAAAAGGGGAAATGCTTGGATTTGTTTCGTAACGTTTATAAACTTTTGGCATAAATTGTTCAAAAGGTGAAATGTTTGGATTTGTTTCGTAACGTTTTAAATGTTTGGCTTCAATCGCTAAAATGGAGAAGCATTTGGATTTGTTTCGTAAAGTTTGTAAACGTTTGGCTTAAATTAATAAAAAGTTTGTAAATGTTTGGCTTATATTGCTAAAAAGGTGAAACGCTTGGATTTGCATTGTAATGTTTGTAAACGTTTGGTTTAAATTGCTAAAGAGATGAAACGCTTGGATTTGTTTCGTAATGTTTGTAAACGTTTGACTTAAATTGCTAAAAAGGTAAAAATCTTGGATTTGTTTCGTAACATTTTTAAACGTTTGGCTTAAATTACTAAAAAGGTGAAACGCTTGAATTTGTTTCGGAACGTTTGTAAATGTTTGGCTTAAATTGCTAAAAAGGCAAAATGCTTGGATTTATTTCGCAACGTTTGTAAACATTTTGCTTAAATTGCTAAAGAGGCGAAACACTTGGTTTTGTTTCGTAACGTTTGTAAGGGTTTGGCTTAAATCGCTAAAAATGCAAAACGTTTGGATTTGTTTTGTAAAGTTTTAAACGTTTGGTTATGTTTCGTAACGTTTGTAAACGTTTGGCTTAAATCGTTAAAAGGTGAAACGTTTGGATTTGTTTCGTAACGTTTGTAAACGTTTGGCTTAAATTGCTAAAATGGCGAAACGTTTTGATTTGTTTCGTAAAGTTTGTAAACGTTCGGCTTAAATCGCTAAAAAGGTGAAACATTTGGATTTGTTTCGTAACATTTGTAAACGTTTGGCTTCAAAAGCTAAAAAGGTGAAACGTTTGGATTTGTTTTGCAATGTTTGTAAATATTTGGCTTAAATCACTAAAAAAGGGGAGACGTTTGGATTTGTTTCGTAACGTTTGTAAACGTATGGCTTAAATCGCTAATACATTTAAATGTTTGGATTTGTTTTCTAACGTTTGTAAACGTTTGGCTTAAATTGCTAAAAAGGTGAAACGCTTGGATTTGTTTCGTAACGTTTGTAAACGTTTGGCCTAAATTGCTAAAAAGGTGAAATGCTTGGATTTTTTTCGTAACGTTTGTAAATGTTTGGCTTAAATTGCAAAAAACGTGAAACATTTTGATATGTTTCATAACCTTTGTAAACGTTTGGCTTAAATCGCTAAAAAGGTGAAACGTTTGGATTTGTTTCATAACGCTTGTAAACGTTTGGCTTAAATTGCAAAAAACGTGAAACATTTTGATATGTTTCGTAACGTTTTAATTTGTTTCGTAACGTTTGTAAACGTCTGGCATAAATTGCTCAAAAGGTGACATGTTTGGATTGGTTTCATAACGTTTTAAACGTTTGGCTTAAATCGCTAAAATGGGGAAGCATTAAGATTTGTTTCGTATCGTTTGTAAACTTTTGGCTTAAATTGCTAAAAAGTTGAAATGTTTGGTTATGTTTCGTAACGTTTTTAAACGTTCGGCTTAAATTGCTAAAAATGGGAAACGTTTCGATTTGTTTCGTAACGTTTGTAAACGTTTGGCTTAAATTGCTAGAAAGGCGAAACGTTTGGATTTGTTTTGAAACGATTGTGAATATTAAGCCTAAATTACTAAAAAGGTGAATAAATTGCTAAAAAGGTGAAACGCTTGGTTTTGTTTCGTAACATTTGTAAAGGTTAGGCTTATATCGCTAAAAATGTGAAACGTTTGGATTTATTTAATAACGTTTTAAACGTTTGTATTTGCTTCGTAACATTTGTAAACGCTTGGCTTAAATCACTAAAAAGGGGAAACATTTAGATTTGTTTTGTAACATTTGTAAACGTTTGGCTTAAATTGCTGAAAAGGCGAAATGTTTGGATTTGTTTCGTAACGTTTGGAAACGTTTGGCTAAAGTAGCTAAAAAGGTGAAACGTTTTGATTTGTTTCGTAACGTTTGTAAATGTTTGGCTTATATCGCTAAAAAGGGGAAACGTTTGGATTTGTTTCGCAACGTTTGAAACCGTTTGGCTTTAATTGCTAAAAAGGTGAAACGCTTGGATTTGTTTCGCAACGTTTGTAAACGTTTAGTTTAAATTGCTAAAAAGGTGAAACGCCTGGATTTGTTTCGTAAGGTTTGTAAACGTTTGGCATAAATTGCTAAAAAGGTGAAACATTTGGATTTGTTTCAAATTGCTAAAAAGGAGAAACATTTGAATTTGTTTCTTAACATTTGTAAATATTTGGCTTAAATCGCTAAAAAGGTGACACGTTTGGATTTGTTTCGTAACGTTTGTAAACGTTTGGCTTAAATCGGTAAAAAGGTGAAACATTTGGATTTGTTCCTTAACGTTTGTAAACATTTGGCCTAAATTTCTAAAAATGGGAAATGCTTGGATTTGTTTCGTAACGTTTATAAACTTTTGGCATAAATTGTTCAAATGGTGAAATGTTTGGATTTGTTTCGTAACATTTTAAATGTTTGGCTTCAATCGCTAAAATGGAGAAGCATTTGGATTTGTTTCGTAAAGTTTGTAAACGTTTGGCTTAAATTAATAAAAAGTTTGTAAACGTTTGGCTTATATTGCTAAAAAGGTGAAACGCTTGGATTTGCATTGTAATGTTTGTAAACGTTTTTCTTAAATTGCTAAAATGGTGAAACGCTTGGTTTTGATTTGTAAAGTTTGTAAACGTTTGGCTGAAATCGCTAAAAATGTGAAACGTTTAAATTTTTTTCGTAACGTTTTAACGTTTGGTTTTGTTTCGTAAAGTTTGTAAACGTTTGGCTTTAATCGCAAAAAGGTGAAACGTTTGGATTTGTTTCGTAACGTTTGTAAATGTTTCGCCTAAATCGCTAAAAAGTTGAAACGTTTGGATTTGTTACATAACGTCTATAAACGTTTGGCTTAAATCGCTAAAAAGGTGAAAAGTTTGGTTTTCTTTCATAACGGTTGTAAATGATTTGCTTAAATCGCAAAAAAGGTGAAACGTTTGGATTTATGTCGTAACGTTTGTTTTAAATCGCTAAATAGGTGAAAGGTTTGGATTTGTTTCATAACGTTTTTCAACGATTGGTTTTGTTTCGTAATGTTTGTAAACGTTTGGCTTAAATAGCTAAAAATGGGAAACGTTTGGATTTATTTCGTAACATTTTAAACGTTTAGTTTTGTTTCGTACCGTTTGTAAACGTTTGGCTTAAATCGCTAAAAAGGTGAATTGTTTGGATTTATTTCGTAACGTTTGTAAATGTACGGCTTAAATTGCTAAAAAGATGAAACGTTTGGATTTGTTTCGTAAGATTTCTAAACGTTTGGCTTTAATCGCTAAAAAGGTGAAACGTTTGGATTTGTTTCATAATTTTTGTAAACATTTGGCTTATATCGCTAAAAAGGTAAAACGTTTGGATTTGTTCCGTAACGTTTTAAATGTTTGGCTTAAATCGGAAAAATGGGGAAACATTGTGATTTGTTTTGTAATGTTTGTAAATGTTTGACTTAAATCGCTAAAAAGGGGAAACGTTTGGATTTGTTTCGTAATGTTTGCAAAAGTTTGGCTTATATTGCTAAAAAGGTGAAACGCTTGGATTTGTTCCGTAACGATTTTAAACATTTGGCTTAAATCGCTAAAAAAGATAAACGTTTGGATTTGTTTCGGAATGTTCGTAAACGTTTGGCTTCAATCGTAAAAAAGGGGGAACGTTTGGATTTATTTTGTAACTTTTGTAAACGTTTGACTTAAATTGCTAAAATGGAAAATCGTTCGGATTTGTATTGTAACGTTTGTAAACGTTTGGCTTAAATAGCTAAAAAGTTGAAACGTTTGGATTTATTTCGTAACTTTTGTAAACGTTTGGCTTAAATCACTAAAATTGGGAAACGTTTGAATTTGTTTCGTAACGTTTGTAAACATTTGGATTTGTTTCATAACGTTTGTAAACGTTTGGTTTTGTTTCGTAACGTTTATAAACGTTATGCTTAAATTGCTAAAATAGGAAAACATTTGGATTTGTTTATTCACATTTCTTAACGTTTGGCTTCAATCGCTAAAAAGGGGAACTGTTTGGATTTGTTTCGTTACGTTTGTAAACGTTTGGCTTAAATTGCTAAAAATGTGAAAAGTTTGTTTTGTTCTGTAATGTTTGTAAACGTTTTGGATATGTTTTGTAACATTTAAAAACGTTTGGCTTAAATTACTAAAAAGGTGAAACGCTTGGATTGTTTCAGAACGTTTTTAAACGTTTGGCTTAAATTTCTAAAAAGCTGAAACACTTGGATTTGTTTCGTAATGTTTGTAAACGTTTGGCTTAAAATGGGTAAAAACGTGAAACACTTTGGATTTTTTTCGTAATGTTTTAAACGTTTGATTTTGTTTCGTAACGTTTGGTTTAAATCACTAAAAAGGGGAAACGTTTGGATTTGTTTTGTAACGTTTGTAAATGTTTGACTTAAATTGCTAAAAAGGCGAAACGTTCGGATTTGTTTCGTAACGTTTGTTATCGTTTGAATTAAATCGCTAAAAAGGCGAAACGTTTGGATTTGTTTCGTAACGTTTGTAAACATTTGGCTTAAATCGGGAAAAAGATTCAACGTTAGGATTTTTTTTGTAACGTATATAAATGTTTGGTTTAAATCACTAAAAAGGCTTAACGTTTGGATTTGTTTCGTAACATTTGTAAATGTTTGGCTTAAATCGCTAAAAAGGTGAAACCTTTGGATTTTTTTCGTACTGTTTGTTAACGTTTGGCTTAAATTTCTAAAAAAGGTTTTGCAACGTTTTAAACGTTTGGATTAGTTTCATAACGTTTGTAAATGTTTTGCTTAAATCAATAAAAAGTTGAAACTTTTGGATTTGTTTTGTAACGTTTGTAAATGTTTGGCTTAAATCGCTAAAAAGGTGAAAAGTTTGGCTTAAATCGCTAAAAAGGTAAACATTTGGATTTGTTTCGTAACGTTGGTTATCGTTTGAATTAAATCACTAAAAAGGGGAAACGTTTGGATTTGTTTTGTAACGTTTGTAAATGTTTGACTTAAATTGCTAAAAAGGCGAAACGTTTGGATTTGTTTCGTAACGTTTGTTATCGTTTGAATTAAATCGCTAAAAAGGCGAAACGTTTGGATTTGTTTCGTAACGTTTGTAAACATTTGGCTTAAATCGGGAAAAAGATTCAACGTTAGGATTTTTTTTGTAACGTATATAAATGTTTGGTTTAAATCACTAAAAAGGCTTAACGTTTGGATTTGTTTCGTAACATTTGTAAATGTTTGGCTTAAATCGCTAAAAAGGTGAAACCTTTGGATTTTTTTCGTACTGTTTGTTAACGTTTGGCTTAAATCGCTAAAAAGGTGAAACGTTTGGATTTGTTTCATAACGTTTGTAAACGTTTGGCTTAAATTGCAAAAAACGTGAAACATTTTGATATGTTTCGTAACGTTTTAATTTGTTTCGTAACGTTTGTAAACGTTTGGCATAAATTGCTCAAAAGGTGACATGTTTGGATTGGTTTCATAACGTTTTAAACGTTTGGCTTAAATCGCTAAAATGGGGAAGCATTAAGATTTGTTTCGTATCGTTTGTAAACGTTTGGCTTAAATTGCTAAAAAGTTGAAATGTTTGGTTATGTTTCGTAACGTTTTTAAACGTTCGGCTTAAATTGCTAAAAATGGGAAACGTTTCGATTTGTTTCGTAACGTTTGTAAACGTTTGGCTTAAATTGCTAGAAAGGCGAAACGTTTGGATTTGTTTTGAAACGATTGTGAATATTAAGCCTAAATTACTAAAAAGGTGAATAAATTGCTAAAAAGTTGAAACGCTTGGTTTTGTTTCGTAACATTTGTAAAGGTTAGGCTTAAATCGCTAAAAATGTGAAACGTTTGAATTTATTTAATAACGTTTTAAACGTTTGTATTTGCTTCGTAACATTTGTAAACGTTTGGCTTAAATCACTAAAAAGGGGAAACATTTAGATTTGTTTTGTAACATTTGTAAACGTTTGGCTTAAATTGCTAAAAAGGCGAAATGTTTGGATTTGTTTCGTAACGTTTGGAAACGTTTGGCTAAAGTAGCTAAAAAGGTGAAACGTTTTGATTTGTTTCGTAACGTTTGTAAATGTTTGGCTTATATCGCTAAAAAGGGGAAACGTTTGGATTTGTTTCGCAACGTTTGAAACCGTTTGGCTTTAATTGCTAAAAAGGTGAAACGCTTGGATTTGTTTCGCAACGTTTGTAAACGTTTAGCTTAAATTGCTAAAAAGGTGAAACGCCTGGATTTGTTTCGTAAGGTTTGTAAACGTTTGGCATAAATTGCTAAAAAGGTGAAACATTTGGATTTGTTTCAAATTGCTAAAAAGGTGAAACATTTGAATTTGTTTCTTAACATTTGTAAATGTTTGGCTTAAATCGCTAAAAAGGTGACACGTTTGGATTTGTTTCATAACGTTTGTAAACGTTTGGCTTAAATCGCTAAAAAGGTGAAACATTTGGATTTGTTCCTTAACGTTTGTAAACATTTGGCCTAAATTTCTAAAAAGGGGAAATGCTTGGATTTGTTTCGTAACGTTTATAAACTTTTGGCATAAATTGTTCAAATGGTGAAATGTTTGGATTTGTTTCGTAACATTTTAATGTTTGGCTTCAATCGCTAAAATGGAGAAGCATTTGGATTTGTTTCGTAAAGTTTGTAAACGTTTGGCTTAAATTAATAAAACGTTTGTAAACGTTTGGCTTATATTGCTAAAAAGGTGAAACGCTTGGATTTGCATTGTAATGTTTTTAAACGTTTTTCTTAAATTGCTAAAATGGTGAAACGCTTGGTTTTGATTTGTAAACGTTTGTAAACGTTTGGCTGAAATCGCTAAAAATGTGAAACGTTTAAATTTTTTTCGTAACGTTTTAAACGTTTGGTTTTGTTTCGTAAAGTTTGTAAACGTTTGGCTTTAACCGCAAAAAGGTGAAACGTTTGGATTTGTTTCGTAACGTTTGTAAATGTTTCGCCTAAATCGCTAAAAAGTTGAAACGTTTGGATTTGTTACATAACGTCTATAAACGTTTGGCTTAAATCGCTAAAAAGGTGAAAAGTTTGGTTTTCTTTCATAACGGTTGTAAATGATTTGCTTAAATCGCAAAAAAGGTGAAATGTTTGGATTTATGTCGTAACGTTTGTTTTAAATCGCTAAATAGGTGAAAGGTTTGGATTTGTTTCATAACGTTTTTCAACGATTGGGTTTGTTTCGTAATGTTTGTAAACGTTTGGCTTAAATAGCTAAAAATGGGAAACGTTTGGATTTATTTCGTAACATTTTAAACGTTTAGTTTTGTTTCGTACCGTTTGTAAACGTTTGGCTTAAATCGCTAAAAAGGTAAATTGTTTGGATTTATTTCGTAACGTTTGTAAACGTACGGCTTAAATTGCTAAAAAGGTGAAACGTTTGGATTTGTTTCGTAAGATTTCTAAACGTTTGGCTTTAATCGCAAAAAAGGGGAAACGTTTGGATTTAATTCATAATTTTTGTAAACATTTGGCTTATATCGCTAAAAAGGTAAAACGTTTGGATTTGTTCCGTAACGTTTTAAATGTTTGGCTTAAATCGGAAAAATGGGGAAACATTGTGATTTGTTTTGTAATGATTGTAAATGTTTGACTTAAATCGCTAAAAAGGTGAAACGTTTGGATTTGTTTCGTAATGTTTGCAAAAGTTTGGCTTATATTGCTAAAAAGGTGAAACGCTTGGATTTGTTCCGTAACGATTTTAATCATTTGGCTTAAATCGCTAAAAAAGAGAAACGTTTGGATTTGTTTCGGAATGTTCGTAAACGTTTGGCTTCAATCGTAAAAAAGGGGGAACGTTTGGATTTATTTTGTAACTTTTGTAAACGTTTGACTTAAATTGCTAAAATGGAAAATCGTTCGGATTTGTATTGTAACGTTTGTAAACGTTTGGCTTAAATAGCTAAAAAGTTGAAACGTTTGGATTTATTTCGGAACTTTTGTAAACGTTTGGCTTAAATCACTAAAATTGGGAAACGTTTGAATTTGTTTCATAACGTTTGTAAACATTTGGATTTGTTCATAACGTTTGTAAACGTTTGGTTTTGTTTCGTAACGTTTATTAACGTTATGCTTAAATCGCTAAAATAGGAAAACATTTGGATTTGTTTATTCACATTTCTTAACGTTTGGCTTCAATCGCTAAAAAGGGGAACTGTTTGGATTTGTTTCGTTACGTTTGTAAACGTTTGGCTTAAATTGCTAAAAATGTGAAAAGTTTGTTTTGTTCTGTAATGTTTGTAAACGTTTTGGATATGTTTTGTAACGTTTAAAAACGTTTGGCTTAAATTACTAAAAAGGTGAAACGCTTGGATTGTTTCAGAACATTTTTAAACGTTTGGCTTAAATTTCTAAAAAGCTGAAACACTTGGATTTGTTTCGTAATGTTTGTAAATGTTTGGCTTAAAATGGGTAAAAACGTGAAACACTTTGGATTTTTTTCGTAATGTTTTAAACGTTTGATTTTGTTTCGTAACGTTTTGTTTAAATCACTAAAAAGGGGAAACGTTTGGATTTGTTTTGTAACGTTTGTAAATGTTTGACTTAAATTGCTAAAAAGGCGAAACGTTTGGATTTGTTTCGTAACGTTTGTTATCGTTTGAATTAAATCGCTAAAAAGGCGAAACGTTTGGATTTGTTTCGTAACGTTTGTAAACATTTGGCTTAAATCGGGAAAAAGATTCAACGTTAGGATTTTTTTTGTAACGTATATAAATGTTTGGTTTAAATCACTAAAAAGGCTTAACGTTTGGATTTGTTTCGTAACATTTGTAAATGTTTGGCTAAAATCGCTAAAAAGGTGAAACCTTTGGATTTTTTTCGTACTGTTTGTTAACGTTTGGCTTAAATTTCTAAAAAAGGTTTTGCAACGTTTTAAACGTTTGGATTAGTTTCATAACGTTTGTAAATGTTTTGCTTAAATCAATGAAAAGTTGAAACTTTTGGATTTGTTTTGTAACGTTTGTAAATGTTTGGCTTAAATCGCTAAAAAGGTGAAAAGTTTGGCTTAAATCGCTAAAAAGGTAAACATTTGGATTTGTTTCGTAACGTTTGTTATCGTTTGAATTAAATCACTAAAAAGGGGAAACGTTTGGATTTGTTTCGTAACATTTGTAAACATTTGGCTTAAATCGGGAAAAACATTCAACGTTAGGATTTTTTTTGTAACGTATATAAATGTTTGGTTTAAATCACTAAAAAGGCTTAACGTTTGGATTTGTTTCGTAACATTTGTAAATGTTTGGCTTAAATCGCTAAAAAGGTGAAACCTTTGGATTTTTTTCGTACTGTTTGTTAACGTTTGGCTTAAATTTCTAAAAAATCCAAAACGTTTGGATTTGTTTCATAACGCTTGTAAACGTTTGGCTTAAATTGCAAAAAACGTGAAACATTTTGATATGTTTCGTAACGTTTTAATTTATTTCGTAACGTTTGTAAACGTTTGGCATAAATTGCTCAAAAGGTGACATGTTTGGATTGGTTTCATAACGTTTTAAACGTTTGGCTTAAATCGCTAAAATGGGGAAGCATTAAGATTTGTTTCGTATCGTTTGTAAACGTTTGGCTTAAATTGCTAAAAAGTTGAAATGTTTGGTTATGTTTCGTAACGTTTTTAAACGTTCGGCTTAAATTGCTAAAAATGGGAAACGTTTCGATTTATTTCGTAACGTTTGTAAACGTTTGGCTTAAATTGCTAGAAAGGCGAAACGTTTGGATTTGTTTTGAAACGATTGTGAATATTAAGCCTAAATTACTAAAAAGGTGAATAAATTGCTAAAAAGGTGAAACGCTTGGTTTTGTTTCGTAACATTTGTAAAGGTTAGGCTTAAATCGCTAAAAATGTGAAATGTTTGGATTTATTTAATAACGTTTTAAACGTTTGTATTTGCTTCGTAACATTTGTAAACGTTTGGCTTAAATCACTAAAAAGGGGAAACATTTAGATTTGTTTTGTAACATTTGTAAACGTTTGGCTTAAATTGCTAAAAAGGCGAAATGTTTGGATTTGTTTCGTAACGTTTGGAAACGTTTGGCTAAAGTAGCTAAAAAGGTGAAACGTTTTGATTTGTTTCGTAACGTTTGTAAATGTTTGGCTTATATCGCTAAAAAGGGGAAACGTTTGGATTTGTTTCGCAACGTTCGAAACCGTTTGGCTTTAATTGCTAAAAAGGTGAAACGCTTGGATTTGTTTCGCAACATTTGTAAACGTTTAGCTTAAATTGCTAAAAAGGTGAAACGCCTGGATTTGTTTCGTAAGGTTTGTAAACGTTTGGCATAAATTGCTAAAAAGGTGAAACATTTGGATTTGTTTCAAATTGCTAAAAAGGTGAAACATTTGAATTTGTTTCTTAACATTTGTAAATGTTTGGCTTAAATCGCTAAAAAGGTGACACGTTTGGATTTGTTTCGTAACGTTTGTAAACGTTTGGCTTAAATCGCTAAAAAGGTGAAACATTTGGATTTGTTCCTTAACGTTTGTAAACATTTGGCCTAAATTTCTAAAAAGGGGAAATGCTTGGATTTGTTTCGTAACGTTTATAAACTTTTGGCATAAATTGTTCAAATGGTGAAATGTTTGGATTTGTTTCGTAACATTTTAATGTTTGGCTTCAATCGCTAAAATGGAGAAGCGTTTGGATTTGTTTCGTAAAGTTTGTAAACGTTTGGCTTAAATTAATAAAAGTTTGTAAACGTTTGGCTTATATTGCTAAAAAGGTGAAACGCTTGGATTTGCATTGTAATGTTTGTAAACGTTTTTCTTAAATTGCTAAAATGGTGAAACGCTTGGTTTTGATTTGTAAAGTTTGTAAACGTTTGGCTGAAATCGCTAAAAATGTGAAACGTTTAAATTTTTTTCGTAACGTTTTAAACGTTTGGTTTTGTTTCGTAAAGTTTGTAAACGTTTGGCTTTAATCGCAAAAAGGTGAAACGTTTGGATTTGTTTCGTAACGTTTGTAAATGTTTCGCCTAAATCGCTAAAAAGTTGAAACGTTTGGATTTGTTACATAACGTCTATAAACGTTTGGCTTAAATCTCTAAAAAGGTGAAAAGTTTGGTTTTCTTTCATAACGGTTGTAAATGATTTGCTTAAATCGCAAAAAAGGTGAAACGTTTGGATTTATGTCGTAACGTTTGTTTTAAATCACTAAATAGATTTATGTCGTAACGTTTGGATTTGCTTTGTAATGTTTGTAAACATTTTGCTTAAATTGCTAAAATGGTGAAACGTTTGGTTTTGATTTGTAACGTTTGTAAACGTTTGACTTAAATCGCTAAAAATGTGAAACGTTTAAATTTTTTTCGTAACGTTTAGAACGTTTGGTTTTGTTTCGTAAAATTTGTAAACGTTTGACTTTAATCGCTAAAAGGTGACACGTTTGGATTTCTTTCATAACGTTTGTAAATGTTTGGCCTAAATCGCTAAAAAGGTGAAACGTTTGGATTTATTTCGTAACGTTTGTAAACGTTCGTTTTAAATCGCTAAATAGGTGAAACGTTTGGATTTGTTTCGTAACATTTTTAAACAATTGGTTTTTTATCGTAATGTTTGTAAACGTTTGGCTTAAATAGCTAAAAATGTGAAACGTTTGGATTTATTTGTAACATTTTAAAAGTTTAGTTTTGTTTCGTAACGTTTGTAAACGTTTGGCTTAAATCGCTAAAAAGGTGAAATGTTTGGATTTCTTTCGTAAAGTTTGTAAACGTTTGGCATAAATTGCTAAAAAGATGAAACGTTTGAATTTGTTTCGTAAGATTTCTAAACGTGTGGCTTAAATCGCTAAAAAGGTGAAATGTTTGGATTTATTTCGTAACGTTTGTAAACGTTTGACTTAAATCGCTAAAAAGGTGAAATGTTTGGATTTGTTTCGTAACGTTTTAAACGTTTGGCTTAAATAAAAAAAATGGGGAAACATTGTGATTTGTTTCGTAATGTTTCTAAATGTTTGACTTAAATCGCTAAAAAGGTGAAACATTTGGATTTGTTTCGTAATGTTTGCAAACGTGTGGCTTATATTGCTAAAAAGGTGAAACGCTTGGATTTGTTCCGTAACGTTTGTAAACATTTGGATTAAATAGCTAAAAAGGGGAAACGTTTGGATTTTTTTTCTTAATATTTGTAAACATTTGGCTTCAATCGCAAAAAAGGGGGAACGTTTGGATTTGTTTCATAACTTTTGGAAACGTTTGGCTTAAATTGCTAAAATGGGAAAATGTTTGGATTTGTTTTGTAACTTTTGTAAACGTTTGGCTTAAATAGCTAAAAAGGTGAAATATTTGGATTTGTTTTGTAACGTTTGTATATGTTTGGCTTAAATCACTAAAATGGGGAATTGTTTTGATTTGTTTCGTAACGTTTGTAAACTTTTGGATTTGTTTCATAACGTTTGTAAACGTTTGGTTTTGTTTCATAATGTTTATAAACGTTATGCTTCAATCGCTAAATGGGGAAACATTTGGATTTGTTTCTTCACATTTCTAAACGTTTGGCTTCAATCGCTAAAAAGGTAAAACGTTTGGATATGTTTCGTTACGTTTGTAAACGTTTGGCTTAAATTGCTAAAAATGTGACAAGTTTGTTTTGTTATGTAATGTTTGTAAACGTTTGGATATGTTTCGTAACGTTTGTAAATGTGGGGCTTAAATTACTAAAAAGGTGAAACGCTTGGATTGTTTCAGAACGTTTCTAAACGTTTGGCTTAAATTTCTAAAAAGGGGAAACGTTTGGATTTGTTTCGTAACGTTTGTAAACGTTTTGCTTAAAATGGCTAAAAAGGTGAAACGCTTTGGATTTGTTTCGTAACGTTTTAAACGTTTGATTTTGTTTCATAATATTTGTAAACGTTTGGCTTAAATTGCTAAAAAGGCGAAGCGTTTGTAATCATCTGGCTTAAATCGCTAAAAAGGCGAAAAGTTTGGATTTGTTTCGTAACGTTTGCAAACGTTCGACTTAAATCAGGAAAAAGATTCGACGTTTGGATTTTTTTTGTAACGTTTATAAACGTTTGGCTTAAATCACTAAAAAGGTTCAACGTTTGGATTTGTTGCATAACATTTGTAAACGTTTGGCTTAAATCGCTAAAAAGGTAAAACTTTTGGATTTTTTTCGTAACATTTGTTAAAGTTTAGCTTAAATTGCTAAAAAAAGGTTTCATAGCGTTTTAAACGTTTGGGTTAGTTTCGTAACATTTGTAAACGTTTCGCTTAAATCACTAAAAAGGTGAAACATTTGGATTTGTTTTGTAACGTTTGTAAACGTTTGGCTTAAATCGCTAAAAAGGTGAAACGTTTGGCTTTAATCGCTAAAAAGGTGAAACATTTGGATTTGTTTCGTAACATTTGTAAACGATTGGCTTAAACCGCTAAAAAGGTGAAACGTTTGGATTCGTTTCGTAACGTTTGACTTAAATCGCTAAAAATGTGCAACCATTGGGTTTCTTTTGTAACGTTTGTAAACGTTTGGCTTAAATCGCTAAATAGGTGAAAAGTTTGGATTTGTTTCGTAATGTTTGTAAACGTTTGGCTTAAATTGCTAATAAGATGAAACGCTTAGATTTGTTTCGCAACATTTGTAAACGTTTGGCTTAAATTGCTAAAAAGGTGGAACGCTTGGATTTGTTTCATAATCTTTGTAGATGTTTGGCTTAAATTGATAAAAAGGTGAAACATTTGGATTTGTTTCATAACGTTTGTAAACGTTTGCCTTAATTCGGTTAAATGGTGATACATTTGGATTTGTTTCCTAACATTTGGCTTGAAGCGCTAAAAAGGTGAAACACTTGGATTTGTTTCATAATGTTTGTAAACATTTGGCTTAATTACTAAAAAGGTGAAACGCTTGGATTTGTTTTGTAATGTTTGTAAATGTTTGGCTTAAATTGCTAAAAAGATGAAACGCTTGGACTTGTTTCGTAACGTTTGGCCTAAATTGCTAAAAAGGTGAAACGCTTGGATTGGTTTCGTAACGTTTGGAAACGCTTGGCTTAAATTGCTAAAAAGGTGAAACGCTTGGATTTGTTTCTTAACGTTTGTAAACATTTGGGTTAAATTACTAAAAAGGTGAAACACTTAAATTTGTTTCGGAACGTTTGTAAACATTTGGCTTAAATTGATAAAAAGGCAAAACGCTTGGATTTGTTTCGTAACGTTTGTAAACGTTTTGCTTAAATTGCTAAAGAGGTGAAACACTTGGTTTTGTTTCGTAACCTTTGTAAAGGTTTGGTAAAAATCGCTAATAATGCGAAATGTTTGGATTTGTTTCGTAGAGTTTTAAACGTTTGGTTATGTTTCGTAACGTTTGTAAACGTTTAGCTTAAATTGTTGAAAGGGGAAACATTTGGATTTGTTTCATAACGTTTGTAAACTTTTGGCTTAATTTGCTAAAGAGGCGAAACTTTTTGATTTGTTTCGTAATGTTTGTAAACGTTTGGTTTAAATCGCTAGAAAGGTGAAACGTTTGGATTTGTTTTGTAACGTTTGTAAACGTTTGGCTTAAATCGCGAAAAAGGTGAAACTTTCGGATTTGTTTTGTAATTTTTGTAAACGTTTAGCTTAAATAACTAAAAAGGGGAAACATTTGGATTTGTTTGTTTGGATTTGTTTTGTAATTTTTGTAAACGTTTCGTTTAAATCCCTAAAAAGGGAAAACGTTTGGATTTGTTTCGTAACATTTGTAAACATTTGGCTTAAATTGCTAATACGTTGAAATGTTTGCATTTGTTTTCTAACGTTTGTAAACGTTTGGCTTATATTGTTAAAAAGGTGAAACGCTTGGATTTGTTTCGTAACGTTTGTAAACGTTTGGTTTAAATTGCTAAAAAGGTGAAACACTTGGTTTTGTTTCGTAACATTTGTAAAGGTTTGGCTTAAATCGCTAAATTTGTTTCATAACGTTTTAAACATTTGGTTTTGTTTCGTAATGTTTGTAAATGTTTGGTTTAAATCACTAAAAAGGTGAAACGTTTGGATTTGTTTTGTAATGTTTGTAAATGTTTGGCTTAAATTGCTAAAAAGGCGAAACGTTTGGATTTGTTTCGTAACGTTTGTAATCGTTTGGCTTAAATCACTAAAATGGGGAAATGTTTGGATTTGTTTCGTAACGTTTGTAAGCCTTTGGCTTCAATCGCTAAAAATGTTCAACGTTTGGATTTGTTTTTTAACGTTTGTAAACGTTTGGCTTAAATCATTAAAAAGGTTCAACGCTTGGATTTGTTTCGTAACGTTTGGCTTAAATCGCCAAAAAGGTGAAACGTTTGGATTTGTTTCGTAACGTTTGTAAACGTTTAGCATAAATTGCTAAAAAGGTGAAACACTTGGATTTGTTCGTAACGTTTGTAAACGTTTGGATGAAATTGCTAAAAAGGTGAAACGCTTGGATTTCTTTCACAACGTTTGTAAACGTTTGGCTTAAATTACTAAAAATGTAGAACGCTTGGATTTGTTTCATAACCTTTGTAAATGTTTGGCTTAAATTGATAAAAAGGTGAAACATTTGGATTTGTTTCATAACGTTTGTAAACGTTTGGCTTAAATCTCTAAAAACCCGATACATTTGGATTTGTTTCTTAACATTTGGCTTAAATCGCTAAATATATGAAACGCTTGGATTTGTTTCGTAACATATCTAAACGTTTGGCTTAAATTACTAAAAAGGTGAAACACTTCGATTTGTTTTGTAATGTTTGTAAACGTTTGGCTAAAATGCAAAAAAGGTGACACGTTTGGATTTGTTTCGAAACGTTTGTAAACATTTGGCTTAAATTGCTAAAAAGGTGAAACGCTTGGATTTGTTTTGTAACGTTTGTAAATGTTTGACTCATATTGCTAAAAAGGTGAAACGCTTGGATTTGTTTCGTAACGTCTGTAAATGTTTGACTTAAATTGCTCAAAATGTGAAACGCTTGAATTTGTTTCGTAACGTTTGTAAACGTTTGGCTTCAATCGCTAAAAAGATGAAACATTTGGATTTGTTTCGTAACGTTTTTAAACGGTTGGCATAAATCGCTAAAAAGGTGAAACGTTTGGATTTGTTTCGTAACGTTTTAAACGTTTGGCTTAAGTTGCTAAAATGGGGAAACATTAATATTTGTTTCCTAACGTTTGTAAACGTTTGGCTTAAATTGCTAAAAAGGTGAAACGTTTAGTTTTGTTTTGTAAAGTTTGTAAACGTTTGTCTTAAATCGCTAAAAATGTGAACCATTTGGATTTGTTTCGTTTTCGTAACGTTTGTAAACGTTTGGCATAAATTGCTAAAAAGGCGAAACGTTTGGATTTTTTTAGTATCGGTTATAAACGTTTGGCTAAAATTGCTAAAACGGTGAAACGTTTGGATTTGTTTTGTAACGTTTGTAAACGTTTGTTTTAAATCGTTAAATAGGTGAAACATTTCGATTTATTTCGTAACGTTTCTAAACGTTTGGCTTAAATTGCTAAAACGGTTTCGTAACGTTTGGAATGTTTGGATTAGTTTAGTAACGTTTGGAAACGTTTGCCTTAAATCGCTAAAAAGGTAAAACATTTGGATTTGTTTCGTAACGTTTGGCTTAATCGTTAAAAAAGTGAAACATTTTGATTTGTTTCGTAACGTTTGGCTTAAATCGCTAAAAAGGTGAAACGTTTTGCTTAAATCACTAAAAAGGTGAGACTTTTGGATTTGTTTCGTAACGTTTGTAAACGTATGGCTTAAATCGCTAAAAAGGTGAAACGTTTGGATTTAAATTGCTAAATAGGTGAAACGTTTAGATTTGTTTCGTAACGTTTGTAAATGTCTTGCTTAAATCGCTAAAAAGGTTAAACGTTTTAGTTTCTTTTGTAACGTTTGTAAACGTTTGGCTTAAATCGCTATAAAGGTGATACATTTGTTTTGTTTCCTAACGTTTGTAAACGTTTGGTTTAAATTGGTAAAAAGGTTAAACGCTTGGATTTGTTTCGTAGCGTTTGTAAACATTTGGCTTAAATCGCTTAAAAAGGTGATACATTTAGATTTGTTTTGTAATGTTTGTAAACTTTCAGCTAAAATTAATAAAAAGGTGAAATGTTTTGTTTTGTTCCGTAACGTTTGTAAACGTTCGGCTTAAATAGCTAAAAAGGTGAACATTTGTTTTTGTTTCGTAACGTTTGTAAATGTTCGGCTTAAATTTCTTAAAAGGGAAACATTTGGATTTGTTCCGTAACATTTGTATATTTTTGGCTTAAATTGCTAAAAACGTGAAACGTTTGGATTTGTTTCGTATTGTTTGCAAACGTTTGGCTTAAATCGCTAAAAATGGGAAACGTTTGGATTTATTTCGTAATATTTTAAATCTTTGGTTTTGTTTCGTAACATTTGTAAATGTTTGGCTTAAATCGCTATAAAGGTGAAACGTTTGGTTTCGTTTCGTAACATTTATAAACGTTTGGCTTCAATGGCTGATAAGGTGAAACGTTTGGATTTGTTTCGTAACGTTTGTAAACATTTGGCTTAAATCGCTAAAAAGGTGAAACGTTTGGATTTATTTCGTAACGTTTTGAAAGTTTGGCTTCAATCGAAAAAATGGGGAAACATTGTGATTTGTTTTGTAATGTTTGTAAATGTTTGACTTAAATAGCTAAAAAGATGAAACGTTTCCATTTGTTTCGTAATGTTTGCAAACGTTTGGCTTATATTGCTAAATAGGTGAAACGCTTGGATTTGTTTCGTAACGCTTGTAAACATTTGGCTTAAATCGTTTAAAAGGGGAAACGTTTTGATTTGTTTCGTAAAATTTGTAAAGGTTTGGCTTCAATCGCAAAAAAGGGGAAACGTTTGGATTTTTTTTGTAACGTTTGTAAACGTTTGGCTTAAATCGCTAAAAAGGGGAAACGTTTAGATTTGTTTCGTAACGTTTTTAAACGTTTGGCTTAAATCGATAAAATGGGGAAACGTGTTCTTTCGTAATGTTTGTAATCATTTGGATTTTTTTCATAACATTTGTACACGTTTTGTTTTATTCCATAACATTTATAAACGTTTGGCTTAAATCGCAAAAACAGGGAAAAATCTGAATTTGTTTCTTCACGTTTGTAAACGTTTGGCTTCAATCAGTAAAAAGGGGAAACGTTTGGATTTGTGTCGTTACGTTTGTAAACGTTCGGTTTAAATTTCTAAAAATGTGAATAGTTTGTTTTTG
Source organism: Mercurialis annua (assembly GCF_937616625.2). Taxonomy (NCBI): domain Eukaryota; kingdom Viridiplantae; phylum Streptophyta; class Magnoliopsida; order Malpighiales; family Euphorbiaceae; genus Mercurialis; species Mercurialis annua. Next base: position 25,684,023 of record NC_065571.1, read on the forward strand.
TTCCGTAATGTTTGTAAACGTTTGGATTTATTTCGTAACTTTTGTAAACGTTTGTAAATGTTTGGCTTTAATTGCTAAAAAGGTGAAATTTTGGATTTTTTCAAAATGTTTGTAAACGTTTTGGCTTAAATCGCTAAAATGGGGAAACATTTAATTTGTTTCGTAATCTTTGTAAACCTTTGGATTTGTTTCGTAACGTTTGTAAATGTTTGGTTTTGTTTCGTAACGTTTATAAACGTTTGGCTTAAATCGCTAAAAAGGGGAAATGTTTGGATTCGTTTCGTAACGTTTGTAAACATTTGGCTTCAATCGCTAAAAAGGTGAAACTTTTGGATTTGTTTCGTAGCTTTTGCAAACGTTTGGCTTAAATTGCTAAAAATGTGAAACGTTTGTTTTTGTTACGTAATGTTTATAAACGGTTGGATTTGTTTCGTAACATTTGAAAGATTTGGCTTAAATCGCTAAAACGGTTATACGTTTGTTTATGTTTCATAATGTTTGTAAACGTTTGGTTTAAATCGCTAAAAAGGGGAAACGTTTGTATTTGTTTCGTAACGTTTGTAAATGTTTGGCTTAAATTGCTAAAAAGGGGAAACGCTTGAATTTGTTTCGTAACTTTTGTAAGCGTTTGGCATAAATCGCTAAAAAGGGGAAACACTTGGATTTGTTTCGTAACTTTTGTAAACGTTACGCTTAAATCGCTAAAAATGTGAAACGTTTGGTTTTGTTCCGTAACGTTTATAACATTTGGCTTAAATTGCTAATAAAAGGAAACGTTTGGATTTGTTTCATAACGTTTTAAACGTTTGGTTTTATTTCTTAACATTTGTAAACGTTTGGCTTAAATCGTTAAAAAGGTAAAAAATTTGGATTTGTTTCCAAACGTTTGTAAACGTTTGGCTTAAATCGCTAAAATGGGAAAACTTTTGGATTTGTTTCATAACCTTTATAAACGTTTGGCTTAAATCGCTAAAATGGGGAAACTTTTGGATTTGTTTCACAACATTTGTAAATGTTCGGCTTCAATCGCAAAAAAGTTGAAATTTTTTGATTTGTTTCGTATCGTTTGTAAATGTTTTGCTTAAATCCCTAAAATGGGAAAACGTTTGGATTTGTTTCGTAACGTTTGTATATGTTTGGTTTAAATCGCTAAAAAGGTGAAACGTTTGGATTTGTTTCGTAACGTTTGTAAACGTTTGGCTTAAATTGCTAAAAAGGTGAAACGTTTGGATTTTTTCTTAACGTTTGTAAACATTTGCTTAAATCGCTAAAAAGGTAAAACGTTTGGATTTGTTTTATAACGTTTGTAAACGTTTGGCTTAAATCGATAAAAAGGTAAAACATTTGGTTTTGTTTCGTAATGTTTGTAAACGTTCGGCTTAAATCGCTAAAAATGTGAAACGTTTGGATTTGTTTCGAAACGTTTAAATGTTTGGTTTTTTTTCGTAACGTTTGTCATGTTTGGTTTTGTTTCGTAATGTTTTGTAACGTTTGTAAACGTTTTGCTTAAATTGCTAAAAATGGGAAACGTTTGGATTTTGTTCGTAACGTTTGTAAACATTTGACTTAAGTCGCTAAAAATGGGAAACGTTTGGATTTTTTTTGTAATGTTTTAAACATTTGGTTTTGTTTCATAGCGTTTGTAAAAGTTTGGCTTAAATTGCTAAAAAGGTAAAACGTTTGGATTTATTTCATAACGTTTTTAAACGTTTGGCTTAAATCACAAAAAAGGTGTAACGTTTGGCTTAAATAGCTAAAAAGTTGAAACGTTTGGATTTGTTTTGTAAACGTTTGTAAACGTTTGACTTAAATCGCTAAAAAGGTGAAACGTTTGGATTTGTTTCGTAACGTTTGGCTTAAATCGCAATAAAGGTGAAACTTTAGGATTTGTTTCGTAGCGTTTGTAAATGTTTGGCTTAAGTCGCTAAAAAAGTGAAACATTTTGATTAGTTTCGTAAGTTTGTAAACGTTTGGCTTAAATCGCTAAAAAACGTTCGGCTTTATCGCTAAAATGGGGAAAGGTTTGGATTTGTATCGTAACGTTTGTAAACGTTTGGCTTAAATTGCTAAAAAGGTGAAACGTTTGGTTTTGTTTCGTAACATTTGTAAACATTTGGCTTAAATCGCTAAAAAGGTGAAACGTTTAAATTTATTTCTTAATGTTTGTAAACATTTCTCTTAAATTGCTAAAAAGGTGGCATGCTCTGATTTGTTTCGTAACGTTTGTAAACGTTTCACTTAAATTGATAAAAAGGTGAAACGCTTGGATTTGTTTTGTATAGTTTGTAAACGTTTGGTTTTGTTTCGTAACGTTTGTAAATGTTCGGCTTAAATCGCTAAAAAGGTGAAACGTTTGAATTTGTTTCGTAACGTTTGTAAACGTTTAGCTTAGATTGCTAAAAAGATGAAATTTTTGGATTTGTTTCGCAACATTTATAAACGTTTGGCTTAAATTGCTAAAAAGGGGAAACGCTTGGATTTATTTTTTAGCATTTAAAACGTTTGGTTTTATTTTGTAATGTTCGTAAACGTTTGGCTTATATCGCAAAAAAGGTGAAACGTTTTGTTTTGTTTTTCGTAATGTTTGTAAACGTTTGGTTAAATCGCTAAAAAGGTGAAACGTTTGAATTTGTTTCGTAATGTTTGAAATGTTTGCCTTAAATCGCTAAAAAGGTTAAACTTTTGGATTTGTTTCGCAACTGTAATATCCCGTAAAAAAAATTATTTTTTTCGATGAGTTACGGAAATAATTGGAATCGTTAGCGATTTCGTGGTTCAATTCGTGAGTTGAATAAATTGTTCGTTTGGTTCTTGGGTTGTATAAATCAGTTGGACCCCATTTCAGTAGAGCCCAAGAACAATTTATGCTATTCCTTGCATGGGCCATTAAGGCCCATGCAAATTCTTTTCTCACGTTACCATAAGTAATTGATGAAGCAATATTGTTTCCTTTTGTGTTTCGTTAGTTTTCGTTCCTATTTAAACATTACTTTTCAACCCTAATTCTTTCCCACTCCTTAACAAAAACTTAGCCGTCATCTATTTACAATTTCCTTTGAAAAATACCTTTCATCTTTCAACCTTTGTTGATTGAATTCTCGGTGAGTTTCTGAAACTCTTCTCAGTTTTATTCTTTTGGCGACACTTCGTTCTTGATTGATATCTCACTTGTTTTTGAACCAAATCGAGATCCGTCTCGTCCCAGCGATAGAAGACTCAGTCGTCTTCATCGTCTAACTTTCGGAATTGAATTTGGTACGTTATGTTTTTCGTTATGATTGCCGACGTCTCACCGTTTTGTGTAATTCTCAGTTTTGGTTCAAATTCGATACTTTCGTTTATTGATCCGTTCTCTTTTGTTTCAGCGTTAAATTGATATCCGTCTTGTCCCTGTGGTAGTAGACTCGATCGTCTTCAAATCTACATTTTGTTTTTGTAGAACGGTACAAAAATCAATCCGTTATAGCCGTCGTCGTTTTATCGTTTTTGAGAGTAACATTTACTGTTTCGTTTTGATTGTTTCTGCCTAATAATTTGGTTATTTTGCTAACGTGACTTATGTATTCAAGGGTTATTGTTGATGCCTTATGTTGTGATTTGATTCACAAACTGAATCGATTTTGTTTGATCTCTTGAATCTCAATTGTTGGCTTCTATTTCTTTTAGGAAAGGTTTCTGCCGATACATTCATTATATGGCTGATCATATTTTTGGTTGCTTTAATGGTTTCTCATAGGAATAAGGTTATATGATTTGATTATAATTTTTTAGTTTAAGTTATGTCAAATGGGTTTTGGTTACTCATGATTTGGTCACTGTAAGAGGCCGTTTGGTTCAAGGTTGGGAATGGGAATCAGAATGGAAATCGGAATGAGAAGGAATGGGAATGGTAATGATTGTTTTCATTTTTTGTTTGGTTCAAAACTAGTGTAGGAATGTGAATGGATAAAATTTAATAAAAAATATTTATTATTTAATAAAAATACTTTATTATTATTTTTTTAAATATTCTTTTATATAAAAAAATTATTTTTAAAAAAAATAAAAAAATTATTTAAAAAAATATTTTCGAAAAAATTAAAAAAATTATTTTAAAAAAAAGTTCGAAAAAATTAAAAAAATTATTTTTAAAAAAATTATAAAAATTACAAAAAATTATTTAAAAAAAATTAAAAATTATTTTTAAGAAAAAGATTAAAAAAGTTTTTTTATTATTTTAGTATATTTTTTATAATATATATTTAAAAATAGTTTTTTTAATAATTATATATTTATTATTAAAATATTTTGTAAAATTTTTATTCCCATACCCAAAAGTCCATTTTCATGGGGTAAGCGGGGAATGAGTGATTCCCATTGAGGGACTTGAATCCAGACTTTAAATTATTTCTCATTTCTAAAATTGTAATCAATAAAATTATTTAAATCTAAAAATATTGTTAGCGTCTATTTTAATTTAGATTGTTTAATTTATAATTTAGTAAATTAAGAACGAGTAATTAAATTGATTTTATTTTTACTCTACAGAATTAGTTCCGACTTTTAATTTGAAAATTTAATTAGTAATTATAATTTTAAATTTACTTAGACATTTTTATTTTAAATTTAGCGATTTTATTAATCTTATAATATTTAAATGATTTTGCATTAATTTGCTTATTATTATTATAAATTGGAATTGGATAATTATTTTTAATAATTATTTTGTGAAGTGGTTTAACGTGCCAATTTGACTAAATTTATACTTTAGCCTTTTAAATTGATTATTAAATTATTTAGAGAAGTAATTGTCGGTAATATTCGATTACTTGGGTTTCAAGCTATTGAGTTCCATTTTTATATTTGACTAATATTTTAATAGAATTATAATTATAAACTATGGTTTATAATTTTGGAATATCAGTTGGGTCGGTTGAGATTTGGGTCGCCAACATGTGGGTTTAGCTTGGTAGTTTTAAGAAACTCAGCTAACCCACTATTTGAGGAATTTATTATAAGTTATCATTTAAATATTATTTTAATAATATTTTGGATTGGATTTTAAGTGTGAACTCAATAGTCTTGAATTATTTGCGGCATTATAATTTAATTGAGAATTGTGTTTCTCTGTGCTTTTATCTGGCGTATTAATTGTGTTAGTCCTACGTGGTGTCTAGTAGTCTTAGAGTTAGGGGTTGTTCGGATATTAACTTATTTATTATTTTAGACCCGTCGACTGCTCGTGCTTCGGAGTCTACGCAGGGTTAGCTGTTTGCCAAGATTCACGTGGATAAGCAAGCAGTGAGTTTGTAGTGCTATTTACCGCTTTATTAAGTACTGCATCGTATTTTAATATTATAAATGCTTTTGAACTGTTTTTACGGATTATGGATCTGGATTGAAACGAGCTACTCGATAGGCTTGTATCGAGACTGTGTGCACCGGTAAGTACTCTGGGAAACGGCAGACTAATGTCTTGCTTACGCTGGTATATAAATATATGATGAGGATTTGTTCCCGTCCACTCTAGGTTTTGTTGGCGCAGCGGGAGGCGCGGGTCCGGATCGTATATTTCAATTCAAAATCGAAATTCCAACAATTCGGATCCTAAAGTTGATCATATCAACAACAAATGGATCGTCGTATCATTTAGTAATTAAAGCACGCATCTAGGAATCATAAGAAGAATACCTATGTCGATTCTCCAACGATTCTTGTAGTCACGAAAGTACGGCGACCTCAAGCTCGTCCACACGAGTATGCGTCCGATTGAATCCTCGCCTTGAAGTAATCCGTAAGAGTTCCTCTTGCCGAGCAGCCCTAAGCTCAAACTCTCGCCGCGATCACTACCTTGCTCGGATGTATGAAAAATGTCGCCAAGTTTTTCCCGTGATTGATGAATACTTGAACTCCTTCAAGTGCTTTCTCTCTCTACAACTTTGTAGTGAGATGTGTGTTGTGTGGTGTTGTGAAATGAGCAAGGACATGCTCTATTTATAGGCTAGAGCATGCCTTAAGAATGCAACACCTTGCATGCTAGGTGTCACACACCAAGCAAAGGTGTTGCCACCACATGACACCTTTCATGTGGTGACATCACATAGGTGACATCATATAGGTGATGTCATCATATGACATCACATATATGACATAGGCTTATCTCATTACATTATCACCATGACATCATCATTCCATTAGTTAATGATTAGTCATTTAAGTATCATTAATTACACTAATTAATTACTTAAACCTTTTAATCATAAAACTTGGTTAAAATATAATTAGGTTCCTACTAATTAATATGGACATAATTAATATGGACATAATTAGTCCCTAATTAATATGGACATAATACAATTAGGTTCCTACTAATTTATAACTCTTACAAATTAGTCCTTAATTTGTACTTGTTTTTCATCTTAGATTAATTTCCGAGATATGCTAGTATCTATATGAAATCGATCTTTCTTAAACTCAATCGGTTGCACACTCTATTGTGTGTGACTAACTAGGTTCACATCTATATGGCAACGAGAGACATAAGAAACCCCTTTCTTATATTAAATAATTAAATCCCATTTAATTATTAGTTCTCGTAGATCGAGAGTGACGTCTAGCAACATATCACGACCCCCAAATAGAGATGAATGTTTCGATGCATTCTTTTTGAACCAATGTTCATAATTACCGTACACTCAAAATTCCCTTCATCTAAGATTCCAATCTCAACTAGTGTCACGGTTAAGTCAAACACTGTATGTCTTGATTATATGACCTCATCTCCCAGTTCTAATTCTTGACAAATATGACTTCCACTAGAAACAACTTTCTATGTAAGTCATATACACCTGCGCAGGTTTTATCATCCATCAAGAACAATTTGAGATAGCATAGAATCTTGTCTCCGTTCATCCAGAGTGATGAATCCTTTCTAGGTTAAACCCCTATCTCTATATACAACTAACTAGAGCCAACACATCCCGCGGCCCTAGCTCATGAAAGATCTAGGGTTAAGGAGTATCAAACTCTAATCACCTATATACAAGATAGTGTCACCGCAAGTCAAAGGACATATGTACAATTATGAACTAGATGATATTAAATTGACTTTAATGAATTACCATGTATAAGTCATCTAGCGTCACTTGTTCGACTCACTCAACACCTTGAGTGTCCACATGTTTATTCTGATCCCCATCAAGTAGTATGAGACTCACTACTTCCTATAATTTAGTAACTCTTTACTAATCAGGAGAATAAACAGAGGTGACGATCTTTCTGGGATAATGCAATGCCCTTATTCGCAGGACCCCATCGATCGTGAACGGTTATTTAGATCACTTGTATAATAGAATCTGTCACTCATATTCTTAACACCTTAAGAATAGATTCTACCACAATGTGATAAGGATAATACGTAATACATGAACACTTAGTTGATGAGACACTTAGTTCAAATAGAACATATATATCTTTGCCATTGGGATTAGTTCTACAAATATACACGATCAAATGGCCCTAGGGCATATACTACTAACAATCTCCCACTTGCACTAGTGCCATTGACAACTATATCTAAGCCCCATCTTCACAAGATGTAAATATTAATGACTCTAAGTCATGTAAACCTTAATGACTCTAAGTCATGTAAACCTTAATGACTCCAAGTCATGGGCTTTGTCAGTGGGTTAGCCGTCTTATTGGCTAATGCTATCTTTTAGAGAAACAATTTTCTCTTTCCAACTATTTCTTTAGATAATATGATAATGCCTTTCTTTATGTTCGGATAAGTTGTGAGACCCGGTTTCTTTTGCTAGGGCAGTAGCACCATTGTGGTCGCAGAAAAGAGGAACTTTCGACTTAATGGAAGAAAACCGTACTTAGTTCAGTTATAAACTAATTTATCCAAACACCTTCTATTACGACATCTCATGTCATAATATACTCGGCTTCTATAATGGAGTATGGAGTTGATTCTTGCTTAGAACACTGCAAGCTCACTACTCCTTCATTATAGATAAATATGAATCTGGAGATAGACTCTCTATTATCCATATCTGATTATTAATCAGAATCTGTAAAACGGTCTACTTAAAAATCTCGTTCTCCATTTGTTAATACCATATCTTTAGTTCTATAAAAGTACTTAAAGATATCTTTAACAACCATCCAATGTTCTCAACATAGATTAGATTAAAACCGATCAGTCCCACTAACCGCATAGACAATTTCTAGCTTTGTATGTGGCAACACATACCTCAGACTACCAATTGCCGAAGCTTATGGTATCTTTGCTAGATTCTATCTTTCTTCAGAAGTTTCGGAAGACACTCCCTTTGAAAGAAGAATTTTATGCCTAACTAGTATCAATCCTCTCTTATAACTTCCATATTGAACTACTTCAATATCTTTTCTAAGAAGAGACTTTAGGAGAAACCAATTATTCTCTTAGATCTATCTCTCTAGAGTCTAATACTGAGAATTTAGGCTACCTCTCCGAGGTCTTTGATGGAGTACGTATTAGGTAAACCAAAGTTTTACAAAAGTTAACATTCCGATATTATTATTTATTAGTAATAAGTTATCTACATGCAAGATCATGAAAGTGAGTCTGCTCCCACTAACCTTCTTGTAAACATTGGGTTTATCATCGTTTTTATTAAATTCATAACTCCTTACGGATTTATCAAGATGACGAAACTCGAAGCTTTCTTTCCATCCACTAGGGATCATTTTAGCTTACACGCCTTGGAACCTTCTTCAGATTCAAAATCCTCGACTTGTTCCATATAGATATACTCCTTAATTTAACCATTAAGGAATGTGGTTCTTACGACCATATGTCCAACCACAAAATCTGAATATGTAGCCTTGGTAAGAAAAATCTTGATGGACTTAAGCATGGCTACCGGCGATAAAGTGTATTCACAATACAACTTCTTGCCTCTAGCAAAACTCTTTTACAACAAGCCTAGCTTTAAAGGTCTCCACCTTTCCATTAGTACCAATTTTACACTTGAAGATCCATTTAAACCTTATTGGTATAATACCTTTGGATGGATCGACTAGCTCCTAAAATTTGGTTTCTTTATATGGAATCCATTTCAGATTTTATTCCTTCAAACCAATTTTGAAGAATCTATATCACATATAGTTTCCTCATAAGTAGAGGGATCAACACTTGATCATTTACTCCTAAATAACTCTTGTTTATCATGCGGGAAAACCATCTCTCTCCGGTGGATGAGATACTCTACTTAATCTTTTACTAACTCCGACTTTTAGTGGGTTTGATCAATCTTCATTGATTCATTATTTTGTTGGTAACTAGATGACTCCTCATCTAATTCTATATTCCTTTCTTAGTGTCCCTCTTGAATAAACGCTTTATCAAGAAAGACTACCACCGATAAACAACGATTGTTTGTTCGGTTCGAATATAGAAACAATATCCTAAACTGTCTTTAGGATATCCAACATAACCTTTCCATGATTGATTTTGATTCTAAATTTATCGGATATCAGTTTCCTGATATGTTCCGAACACCCTCAAATATTAACATCCTTAAGACTTGATTCCATACCATATCTCATAAGGTATCTATGGTGCAAATTAGTTGGAATTTAATTTTGAATTTTATTTGCGGTAAGAAGTGCTTGACCCTATAACGAGATGGATAAGTCAGTATATAGCTCATTATTGATTGTATCATTTCCCACAATGTATGATACCTCCTTCTTGACAGACGCACCATTCAACCATGGTGTTCCCAAGGAGTAAGTTGAAAAATAACACCACATTCCTTTTAGGAACATACCAAATTTTGTACTCAAGTATTCTTCCCTTTTCGATCACATCGTAAAGTATTAATACCTTTTCCAATTTGGTTTTCTACTTCATTCTTGAAGTCATTTGAACATTTCAAAATCTTCATGTTTGTTCTTCATAAGACAAACTTAACTATATCGTGATAAATCATCGATGTAGAAAATGAATTATAAGTATCTACCTTGGTCCGTTTCTTTAAACGTACCATATACATTACTATGTATGATCTCTTAAACGGCTTTAGCTCTACCTCTTTGTCCCACAAAGAATAATCAGGCCATGTTGCCTTTAAGATACGACTCACAAATCGGAAGAGATGAAAAATCTTGATTGCTCAAGATTCCCATCCTATTTAACTTGTTATGTCTATCTTTTGCAATACGTCCTAATTATAAATGCCAAAGTTGTTTAGAAGTTTGATAACTTATGGTATGAATTTCCAAAACATCTTTTGCATTAAACATCTTTATTCAAGTCATAAAGAACATTTTGTACATATCCATACCCAACTCCGTATTATCAAACATAATACTACAAACATCCTTTGTAAATAGAAAATCAACTACCAAATTTGTCATACAAATTCGGATATGATATTTCTATATATATTGGGTAAGTACAAAAGACTTGTTTAATTACAATTTATGTTTATTTAAGAAAATTGAAGTTGATCCTATAGCTCTTGTCGCAACGCTTGCGTCATTCCCGAGATTTAAGATTACTTCATTTTTTTTTCCTTTCTTTCTCACTTTTACTAAATTCGTAAAAGATAAACAAATATGAGAATTAGCATCGGTATCCAATACCTAAATTTTTAAATGAGCAATTGACATTGGAACATGAGATAGACATATTCTTGATGGAATTGTCGTTCCTCTCGTCATTGCCCTATAAGTATTCACAATACTTAATACAATTTCCATTTCAATGTCTTTTGTTTTGACAAAAGAAACAATTTCTTTTATTAACCAAACCGCCTTTTAAATATTCCAAATATTTCCGGCTATGACTTATACTGTCCTACATCTTAACAAACGAAAACACTTTTCTTTATTAACCAATGTGCATTTCTTTTTCGCAATAGCCTTGGAGGCATCTAAATATCTTAATCAATCAAAAAATGGTTTTAAACCACTAGCCGATTACTATCGTGAATGTCACTTAAAAGGATTCTATTTAATCTTCTTATCCCTTAGATAGAAAAGATCTCTAATTAGTATTCGTGTTATTTTGTATATTTAACCATAATGATTTGGTCTTTATCAAAATGGCCTCCCACTATCTTTTTCGAATCCTACACTTTCAAAATAGGAAACGTTAATCTTTGTTGGAAAAGATTTCAAGCGGGTGATTGAGTTCTTATAGTCATTGATCTTTCCCTCAGGTACGCCTAATTGCCGTTATTGGGATCACAATGTACTACAAGTGAACAACACTTGTTCATCATTTCTCATATGAGGTTCAATCATTTCCGGCTCCTAATGCTTTCACCCTCAGATACCCATTGTCGTTATTGGGTTTCTGCATTAGTTAAGTTTAACCCATTGAATCAACTAAGATGTATCAATTTGAATAATACACGACTCAGGTACGCCTAATTGCCGTTATTGCCGTGTACTATATCGATACACCTGTAACATCTCATGCTTAACAATAAACTCAACAACAGCCTCTTGACAATATCATCTCACCCCTATGTATCCATAGCCGACAAAATGATAACTCAAAGTGTGTTAGTTTATTGCTCCAATGGAGAGCCATTGATAAATCAATTTAATGATTAATCAAAATAAACTTAATCTTTAAACTTTTAGGAAGATTTCTTAGGGTTTTAAGTTATTCCGGTCTCACTAAGCACACAACACATTTTAGCATGCATCTCATACATATTAAAGCTAAATTACATCATGCAATCACACATGTATGATCATGAACTTTCTAGGTCTCATTCTTTAGGCACAAAAGAATGAACAAACTATTACATATCTCGGAAATGATTCTCTAATCATTTACTATGTAACATCTACTTTCTTTAGGTATCGAGGATTCATCATAGAACCTCCGAAAGCCTCAACCGATTGCTAATCCTCGTACGTTTTTTTTTACGGTTTTTTTTTTCGAGTCGGAAACTTTTTCCCGTGTGTAAAACCCCATTTTCAGCATTTCGGTTTTTTACGAAAAAAAAATATATATTTTTTTTTTCGATCCGAAATATTTTTCCCGGGTGTAAACCCCGTTTTTCAGCATTTTTGGTTTTTATAAAAAAAAATTATTTTCTTTTCCCGGTTTTTTTTTTCGGGTTTCGCTTTTTCCGCACATCCCGTTGATGATAACATAATGCACAAGCGAATCACGTATTGTGTTAAATTATCACATTAGAAAAATTCCCAGGATAGATTGGAGGGTCACGAGCGGACCACTTAAGTACCAATCTCCTAGACAGAATTTAATCAAATGTAATTAATATCACAATAGCGTTTGTTCGTTTTGAAAAAAAGAAACAAGCCCTCGTAATTATAAATTACATGCCCAATAATAATTCCTAAGTCCATGATTATTTATACATGTATTCAATCGTAAAGCGTTAATACTCGATGATACGGTGGCTTTGATATCACTGTTGGCGCAGCAGGAGGCGCGGGTCCGGATCGTATATTTCAATTCAAAATCGAAATTCCAACAATTCGGATCCTAAAGTTGATCATATCAACAACAAATGGATCGTCGTATCATTTAGTAATTAAAGCACGCATCTAGGAATCATAAGAAGAATACCTATGTCGATTCTCCAACGATTCTTGTAGTCCTGAAAGTACGGCGACCTCAAGCTCGTCCACACGGGTATGTGTCCGATTGAATCCTCGCCTTGAAGTAATCCGTAAGAGTTCCTCTTGCCGAGCAGCCCTAAGCTCAAACTCTCGCCGCGATCACTACCTTGCTCGGATGTATGAAAAATGTCGCCAAGTTTTTCCCGTGATTGATGAATACTTGAACTCCTTCAAGTGCTTTCTCTCTCTACAACTTTGTAGTGAGATGTGTGTTGTGTGGTGTTGTGAAATGAGCAAGGACATGCTCTATTTATAGGCTAGAGCATGCCTTAAGAATGCAACACCTTGCATGCTAGGTGTCACCCACCAAGCAAAGGTGTTGCCACCACATGACACCTTTCATGTGGTGACATCACATAGGTGACATCATATATGTGATGTCATCATATGACATCACATATATGACATAGTCTTATCTCATTACATCATCACCATGACATCATCATTCCATTAGTTAATGATTTGTCATTTAAGTATCATGAATTACACTAATTAATTACTAAAACCTTTTAATCATAAAACTTGGTTAAAATATAATTAGGTTCCTACTAATTTATAACTCTTATAAATTAGTCCCTAATTAATATGGACATAATACAATTAGGTTCCTACTAATTTATAACTCTTACAAATTAGTCCTTAATTTGTACTTGTTTTTCATCTTAGATTAATTTCCGAGATATGCTAGTATCTATATGAAATCGATCTTTCGTAAACTCAATCGGTTGCACACTCTATTGTGTGTGACTAACTAGGTTCACATCTATATGGCAACGAGAGACATAAGAAACCCCTTTCTTATATTAAATAATTAAATCCCATTTAATTATTAATTCTCGTAGATCGAGAGTGACGTCTAGCAACATATCACGACCCCCAAATAGAGATGAATGTTTCGATGCATTCTTTTTGAACCAATGTTCATAATTACCGTACACTCAAAATTCCCTTCATCTAAGATTCCAATCTCAACTAGTGTCACGGTAAAGTCAAACACTGTATGTCTTGATTATATGACCTCATCTCCCAGTTCTAATTCTTGACAAATATGACTTCCACTAGAAACAACTTTCTATGTAAGTCATATACACCTGCGCAGGTTTTATCATCCATCAAGAACAATTTGAGATAGCATAGAATCTTGTCTCCGTTCATCCAGAGTGATGAATCCTTTCTAGGTTAAACCCCTATCTCTATATACAACTAACTAGAGCCAACACATCCCGCGGCCCTAGCTCATGAAAGATCTAGGGTTAAGGAGTATCAAACTCTAATCACCTATATACAAGATAGTGTCACCGCAAGTCAAAGGACATATGTACAATTATGAACTAGATGATATTAAATTGACTTTAATGAATTACCATGTATAAGTCATCTAGCGTCACTTGTTCGACTCACTCAACACCTTGAGTGTCCACATGTTTATTATGATCCCCATCAAGTAGTATGAGACTCACTACTTCCTATAATTTAGTAACTCTTTACTAATCAGGAGAATAAACAGAGGTGACGATCTTTCTGGGATAAGGCAATGCCCTTATTCGCAGGACCCCATCGATCGTGAACGGTTATTTAGATCACTTGTATAATAGAATTTGTCACTCATATTCTTAACACCTTAAGAATAGATTCTACCACAATGTGATAAGGACAATACATAATACATGAACATTTAGTTGATGAGACACTTAGTTCAAATAGAACATATATATCTTTGCCATTGGGATTAGTTCTACAAATATATACGATCAAATGGCCCTAGGGCATATACTACTAACAGGTTTATCGGTATGCTATGTCATACTTACGCTGGGATCATTTCAATACTGTTTTCCATAATCATACTATATTAGTATAAACTGTTTTGATTCAAGAGTTTTAAACTTAATAAATATAAATAGTATTGCGAACTCATCTCAGTATATCTGACCCTGTTGTTTTCCCAAATTTTCCAGGTTTATGATTTGAAAGCTAGTCCACTCCGATTCTTTTGATTCTTCGGAGGTTTTTATGTTATTTAACTAGTTACTGTTTTCGAACTCTTAGACCGCAGTAGAACTAGTTATTTATTACATTTGATACCACACTTTAGGATTGTCGATATATTCGATTATTTATATTTGGCATGATTAATCTGGATTACGGTATTGTTATATATAAGGCATGATGTTGAACATTTAAGATATTTAAGTTATTTATATTAGAACTGTAATATAAATTGCTAGACCTGTTGGAGTCTCGGTTGCCCCCGAGCAGTTTTCTGCAGGTTTAAATGTTTATTTGATTTCCGCGAAGCTTGCTACGGGTTTTGGTACAACCATACCAATACCCTAGCGCCGGTCACGATTCATGAAATTGGGTCGTGACAGCAACGTTTATAAATGTTTGGCTTAAATTGCTAAAAAGATGAAACGCTTGGATTTGTTTCGTACCGTTTAAAACGTTTGGTTTTGTTACGCAATGTTCGTAAACGTTTGGCTGAAATCCCAAAAAAGGGGAAATGTCCTGTTTGTTTTTCGTAACGTTTGTAAACGTTTGGCTTAAATCGCTAAAAAGGTGAAACGTTTGGATTTGTTTTGTAACGTTTGTAAACGTTTGGCTTGAATCGCTAAAAAGGTGAAACGTTTGGATTTGTCTCATAATGTTTTTAAACGTTTGGCCTTAATCGCTAAAAAGGTGGAACGCTTGGATTTGTTTTGTAATGTTTGCAAACGTTTGGCTTAAATATAAAAAGGTGAAACGTTAGGATATATTTTGTAGCATTTGTAAACATTTTGCTTAAATTGCTACAAAGGTGAAACGTTTGGTTTTTTTTCGTAATGTTTGTAAACGTTTGTTTGGCTTAAATCGCTAACAAGGGGAAATGTTTTGATTTTTTTCGTAATGTTTGTAAACATTAGTTTTAGATGGCTAAAAAGGTGAAACGTTTGGATTTGTTTCGTAACGTTTGTAAATGTTTGGCTTAAATTACTAAAAAGGATTTCATAATGTTCTAAACG
Organism: Mercurialis annua; assembly: GCF_937616625.2. Lineage (NCBI taxonomy): Eukaryota > Viridiplantae > Streptophyta > Magnoliopsida > Malpighiales > Euphorbiaceae > Mercurialis > Mercurialis annua. The sequence goes on from NC_065571.1 coordinate 25,699,661, forward strand.
TTTGGATTAGTATCATACAGTTTGTGAACTTTTGGCTTAAATAGCTAAAAAGGTGAAACGTTTGGATTTGTTTAGTAAAGCTTGGAAACATTTGGTTTATATCGCTAAAAAGGTGAAACGTTTGGATTTGTTTCGTAACGTCTGTAAATGTTTGGCTTAATTCGCTAAAAAGGTGAAACGTTTGGCTTAAATTGCTAAAAAGGTGAAACGTTTGGATTTGATTCGTAACCTTTGTAAATGTTTGGCATCAATCGCTAAAAATGTGAAACGTTTGGATTTAAATTGATTAAAAGGTGAAACGTTTGGATTTTTTTTCGTAACGTTTGTAAACGTTTGGCTAAAATCGCTAAAAAGGTGAAATCTTTAGATTTAAATTGATTATAATGTGAAACGTTTGGATTTGTTTCTTAATATTTGTAAATGTTTGGCTTTCATCGCTAAAAAGGTGAAACGCTTGGATTTGTTTCCAACGTTTGTAAACGTTTTGCTTAAATAGCTAAAAAGGGGAAAAGTTTGGATTTGTTTCGTAAAGATTGTAAACGTTTGTCTTAAATCGCTAAAAAGGTGAAATGTTTGAATTTGTTTCGTAACATTTGTAAACGTTTGGCTTACATCGCTAAAAAGGTGAAACGTTTGGCTTAAATCGCTTAAAAGATGACACGTTTGGATTTGTTTCGTAAAGTGTGTAAACGTTTGGCTTAAATCGCTAAAAAAATGAAACGTTTGGATTTAAAATTGCTAAAAAGGTGAAACGTTTGGATTTGTTTCGTAACTTTTGTAAACGTTTGGCTTAAATCGCTGAAAAGGTGAAACGTTTGGATTTGTTTTGTAACGTTTGTAAACTTTTGGTTTAAATCGCTATAAAGGTGAAACATTTGGTTTTGTTTCGTAACGTTTGTAAACGTTTGGTTTAAATTGCTAAAAAAGTGAAACGCTTGGATTTGTTTAGTAGCGTTTCTAAACATTTGGCTTAAATCGCTAAAAAGGTGAAACATTTGGATTTGTTTCGTAATGTTTTTTAACGTTTGGCTCAATTCGCTAAAAAGGTGAAACTTTTGGTTTTGTTTTATAAAGTTTGTTAATGTTTGGCTTAAATAGCTAAAAAGGTGAAATATTTGGTTTTGTTTCGTAACGTTTGTAAACGTTCGTCTTAAATTTCCAAAAAAGGGAAACGTTTGGATTTGTTTCATAACATTTGTAAACGTTTGGCTTAAATTGCTTAAAAGCTGAAAAGTTTGGATTTGTTTCGTAACGTTTGTAAACGATTGGTTTTGTTTCGTAATGTTTGTAAACGTTTGGCTTAAATCGCTAAAAAAGGGAAACGTTTGGATTTGTTTCATAACGTTTTAAACGTTTGGTTTTGTTTCGTAACATTTATAAACGTTTGACTTAAATCGCTAAAAAGGTGAAACGTTTGTATTTATTTAGTAACGTTGTAAACGTTTGGCTTAAGTGGCTAAAAAGGTGAAACGTTTGGATTTGTTTCGTAATATTTGTAAACGTTTGGCTTTAATCCTTAAAAAGGTGAAACGTTTGGATTTGTTTCGTAACATTTGTTAACGTTTGGCTTATGTCGCTAAAAAGGTGAAACATTTCGATTTGTTTCGTAACGTTTTAAACGTTTGGCTTAAATCGTAAAATGGGGAAACATTTGGATTTGTTTCGTAACGTTTGTGAACGCTCGAATTAAATCGCTAAAAAGGTGATACATTTGGATTTGTTTCGTAACGTTTTTAAACGTTTAGCTTAAATCGCTAAAAAGGTGAAACGTTTGGATTTGTTTTGTAACGTTTGGATTTGTTCCGTAATATTTGTAAACGTTTGGCTTCTATCGCTAAAAAGGTAAAACATTTGGATTTGTTTCCGACGTTTGTAAATGTTTGGCTTAAATCGCTAAAAAGGCGAAATGTTTGGAATTGTTTCGTAACGATTGAAACGTTTGGCTTAAATCGCTAAAAAGTTGAAACGTTTGCATTTGTCTCGTAACGTTTGTAGACGTTTGGCTTAAATCGCTAGAAATGTGAAACATTTGGCTTAAATAGCTAAAAAGGTGAAACATTTGGATTAGTTTCGTAACCTTTGTAAACGTTTGGCTTTAATTGCTCAAAAGCTGAAACGTTTCGATTTGTTTCGTAACATTTGTAGATGTTTGGCTTAAATCGCTGAAAAGGTGAAAAATTTGGTTTATTTTGTAACATTTGTAAACGTTTGGTTTAAATCGCTAAAAAGATGAAACATTTGGTTTTGTTTCGTAACGTTTGTAAATGTTTAGTTTAAATTTCTAAAAAGGAGAAACGCTTGGATTTATTTCGTAGCGTTTGTAAACATTTGCCTTAAATCGCTAAAAAGGTGAAACTTTTGGATTTTTTTCGTAACGTTTGCAAACATTCGGCTTAAATCGCTAAAATGGTGAAACTTTTGGTTTTGTTTTGTAATGATTGTTAACGTTTGGCTTAAACAGCTAAAAAGGTGAAAAATTTTGTTTTTTTTCGTAATGTTGGTAAACGGTTGGCTTAAATCGCCAAAAAGGGGAAACGTTTGGATTTGTGTCGTAAAGTTTGTAAACGTTTGGTTTAAATTGCTTAAAACCTGAAATGTTTGGATTTGTTTCGTAACGTTTGTAAACGATTGGTTTTGTTTCGTAATGTTTGTAAATGTTTGGCTTAAATAGCTAAAAAATTGAAACGTTTGGATTTATTTCGTAACGTTATAAACTTTTGGTTTTTTTCATAACGTTTGTAAATGTTTGGCTTAAATCGCAAAAAAGGTGAAACGTTTGGATTTGTTTAGTAACGTTTGTAAACATCTGGCTTAAATTGCTAAAAAGGTGAAACGTTTGGATTTGTTTTGTAACGTTTGTAAATGTTTGGCTTATATCGCTAAAAAGGGGAAACGTTTGGATTTTTTTCGTAATGTTTTAAACGTTCGGCTTAAATTGCTAATATGGGGAAACATTTGGATTTGTTTCGTAACATTTGTAAACGTTTGGCTTATTTTGCTAAGAAGGTAAAACGCTTGGATTTGTTTCGTAACGTTTGTAAACGTTTGGCTTAAATCGCTAAAAAGGTGAAACATTTGGATTTGTTTCGTAATGTTTGTAAACGTTTGGCTTTAATCGCAAAAAAGGTGAAACGTTTGGATTTGTTTAGTAACGTTTGTAAACATCTGGCTTAAATTGGAAAAAAGGTGAAACGTTTGGATTTGTTTTGTAACGTTTGTAAATGTTTGGCTTATATCGCTAAAAAGGGGAAACGTTTGGATTTTTTTCGTAATGTTTTAAAACGTTTGCCTTAATCGCAATAATGGGGAAACGTTTGGATTTGTTTTGTAACGTTTGGAAATGTTTGGATTGGTTTCGTAACATTTGGAAACGTTTGGATTTTTTCCGAAACGTTTACAAACGTTTGGCTTAATTCGCTAAAAAGGTTAAACGTTTGGTTTTGTTTCGAAACGTTTGTAAACGTTTGGCTTAAATTGCTAGAAAGGTAAAACGTTTGGATTTATTTCGTAGCGTTTGTAAATGTTTGGCTTTAATTTCTATAAAGGTGAAACGCTTGGATTTGTTTCGAAACTTTTGTACACATTTGGGTTAAATCGGTAAAAAGGTAAAACGCTTGTATTCGTTACGTATCGTTTGTAAACGTTTGGCTTAAATTTCTAAAAAGGTGGAACGCTTGGATTTGTTTTATAACTTTTGTAAACTTTTGGTTTAAATCGCTAAAAAGGTGAAACATTTTCTTTTGTTTCGTAACGTTTGTAAACGTTTGGTTTAAATTGCTAAAAAGGTGAAACACTTGGATTTGTTTAGTAGCGTTTCAAAACATTTGGCTTAACTCGCTAAAAAGGTGAAACGTTTGGATTTGTTTCGTAACGTTTGTTAACGTTTGGCTCAATTCGCTAAAAAGGTGAAACTTTTGGTTTTGTTTTATAATGTTTGTTAACGTTTTGCTTAAATAGCTAAAAAGGTGAAACATTTGATTTTATTTCGTAACGTTTGTAAACGTTCGTCTTAAATCGCCAAAAGGGGGAAATATTTGGATTTATTTCGTAACATTTGTAAACGTTTGGCTTAAATTGCTTAAAAGCTTAAAAGTTTGGATTTGTCTCGTAACGATTGTAAACGATTGGTTTTGTTTCGTAATGTTTGTAAACATTTGGCTTAAATCGCTAAAAATGTGAAACGTTTGGATTTGTTTTTGGTTTTGTTTCGTAATATTTACAAACGTTTGCCTTAAATCGCTAAAAAGGTGAAACATTTGTATTTATTTAGTAACGTTGTAAACGTTTTGCTTAAGTTGCTAAAAAGGTGAAACGTTTGGATTTGTTTTGTAACGTTTGTAAATGTTTGGCTTCAATCCCTAAAAAGGTGAATCGTTTGGATTTGTTTCGTAACATTTGTTAACTTTTGGCTTATATCGCTAAAAAGGTGAAACATTTCGATTTGTTTCATAAATTTTTAAACGTTTGGCTTAAATCGCTAAAATGGGGAAACATTTGGATTTGTTTTGTAACGTTTGTGAACGTTCGAATTAAATCCCTAAAAAGGTGATATGTTTGGATTTGTTTCGTAATGTTTTTAAACGTTTGGCTTAAATCGCTAAAAAGGTGAAACGTTTGGATTTGTTTTGTAATGTTTGGATTTGTTTCGCAATATTTGTAAACGTTTGGCTTCAATCGCTAAAAAGGTAAAATATTTGGATTTGTTTCCGACGTTTGTAAATGTTTGGCTTAAATCGCTAAAAAGGCGAAATGTTTGGAATTGTTTCGTAACTATTATAAACGTTTGGCTTAAATTACTAAAAAGTTGAAACGTTTGGATTTATTTCATAACGTTTGTAAACGTTTGGCTTAAATAGCTAGAAAGGTGAAACATTTGGCTTAATTTCTTAACGTTTGTAAACATTTTGCTTGAATCGCTAAATAGCTGAAATGTTTGGATTTGTTTCGTAACATTTGTAGACGTTTTGCTTAAATCGCTGAAAAGGTGAAAAATTTGGAATTGTTTTGTAAAATTTGTAAACGTTTGGTTTAAATCGCTAAAAAGATGAAACATTTGGTTTTGTTTCGTAACGTTTGTAAACGTTTAGTTTAAATTGCTAAAAAGGAGAAACGCTTGGATTTATTTCATAGCGTTTGTAAACATTTGCCTTAAATCGCTAAAAAGGTGAAACGTTTGGATTTGTTTCGTAACGTTTGTAAACGTTCGTCTTAAATCGCTAAAAAGTTGAAACTTTTGGTTTTATTTTGTAATGTTTGTTAACATTTGGCTTAAACATCTAAAAAGGTTAAAAATTTGGTTTTGTTTCATAATGTTTGTAAACGGTTGGCTTAAATAGCCAAAAAGGGGAAACGTTTGGATTTGTTTCGTAAAGTTTGTAAGCGTTTGGTTTAAATTGCATAAAACCTGAAACGTTTGGATTTGTTTCGTAACGTTTGTAAACGATTGGTTTTGTTTCGTAATGTTTGTAAACGTTTGGCTTGAATAGCTAAAAAGGTGAAACGTTTGGATTTGTTTAGTAACGTTTGTAAACATCTGGCTTAAATTGCCAAAAAGGTGAAAAGTTTGGATTTGTTTTGTAACATTTGTAAACGTTTGGCTTAAATCGCTAAAAAGGTGAAACATTTGGATATTTTTTTTCGTAATGTTTGTAAACGTTTGGCTTCAATCACAAAAAAGGTGAAACGTTTGGATTTGTTTCGAAACATTTTTAAACGTTTGTCTTAAATCGCTAAAATGGGAAAACGTTTGGATTTGTTTCGTAATGTTTTTAAACATTTGGATTTGTTTCGTAACATTTGTAAACGTTTGGTTTTGTTTCGTAAAGTTTATAAACGTTTTGTTTTGTTTCGTAAAGTTTATAAACGTTTGGCTTAAATCACTAAAATGGGGAAACGTTTGGATTTGTTTCTTAATGTTTGTAAACGTTTGGCTTCAATCGCTAAAAAGGTGAAACGTTTGGATTTGCTTCGTAACGTTTGTAAACGTTAGGCTTAAATTGCTAAAACCGTGAAAAGTTTGTTTTTGTTCCGTAATGTTTGTAAACGTTTGGATTTGTTTCGTAACGTTGTCAAATGTTTGGCTTAAATCGCTAAAATGGGGAAACATTTGGATTTGTTCTGTAACATTTGTAAACATTTGGATTTGTTTCGTAACGTTTGTAAACGTTTGGTTTTGTTTCGTAAAGTTTATAAACGTTTGGCTTAAATCACTAAAATGGGGAAACATTTGGATTTGTTTCTTAATGTTTGTAAACGTTTGGCTTCAATCGCTAAAAAGGTGAAACGTTTGGATTTGCTTCGTAACGTTTGTAAACGTTAGGCTTAAATTGCTAAAACCGTGAAAAGTTTGTTTTTGTTCCGTAATGTTTGTAAACGTTTGGATTTGTTTCGTAACGTTGTCAAATGTTTGGCTTAAATCGCTAAAATGGGGAAACATTTGGATTTGCTCTGTAACATTTGTAAACATTTGGATTTGTTTCGTAACGTTTGTAAACGTTTGGTTTTGTTTCGTAAAGTTTATAAACGTTTGGCTTAAATCACTAAAATGGGGAAACATTTGGATTTGTTTCTTAATGTTTGTAAACGTTTGGCTTCAATCGCTAAAAAGGTGAAACGTTTGGATTTGCTTCGTAACGTTTGTAAACGTTAGGCTTAAATTGCTAAAACCGTGAAAAGTTTGTTTTTGTTCCGTAATGTTTGTAAACGTTTGGATTTGTTTCGTAACGTTGTCAAATGTTTGGCTTAAATCGCTAAAATGGGGAAACATTTGGATTTGCTCTGTAACATTTGTAAACATTTGGATTTGTTTCGTAACGTTTGTAAACGTTTGGTTTTGTTTCGTAAAGTTTATAAACGTTTGGCTTAAATCACTAAAATGGGGAAACATTTGGATTTGTTTCTTAATGTTTGTAAACGTTTGGCTTCAATCGCTAAAAAGGTGAAACGTTTGGATTTGCTTCGTAACGTTTGTAAACGTTAGGCTTAAATTGCTAAAACCGTGAAAAGTTTGTTTTTGTTCCGTAATGTTTGTAAACGTTTGGATTTGTTTCGTAATGTTGTCAAATGTTTGGCTTAAATCGCTAAAAAGGTGAAACATTTGGATTTGTTTCGTAACGTTTCTAAACATTTTACTTAAATCGCTATAATGGGGAAACATTTGGATTTGTTTCGTAACGTTTGGAAACGTTTGGATTTGTTTCGTAACATTTGGAAACGTTTGGATTTTTTCGTAAAGTTTACAAACGTTTGGCTTAATTCGCTAAAAAGGATAAACGTTTGGTTTTTTTTCGTAATGTTTGTAAACGTTTGGCTTAAATCTCTAAAATGGTGAAATATTTAATTTGTTTCTTAACGTTTGTAAATGTTAGGCTTTAATTTCTATAAAGGTGAGACGTTTGGATTTGTTTCGAAACTTTTGTAAACATTTGGGTTAAATCGCTAAAAAGGTGAAACGCTTGTATTTGTTACCTACCGTTTGTAAACGTTTGGCTTAAATTGCTAAAAATGGGAAACGTTTGAAACGTTTTGTTTTGTTCCATAACGTTAATAAACGTTTGGCTTAAATCGCTAAAAATGTGAAACATTTGGATTTATTTCGTTATGGTTTAAACGTTTGGTTTTATTTCTTAACGTTTGTAATCGTTTGGTTTGAATTGTTAAAAAGTTGAAACGTTTGTAAACGTTTGACATAAATTGCTAAAATGGGGAAATATTTTGATTTGTTTCTTAACGTTTTAAACGTTTGGTTTTGTTTCATAACGCTTGCAAACGTTTGGCTTTAATCGCTGAAAAATTGAAACGTATGGAATTGACACGTACAGTTTGTAAACGTTTGGCTTAAATCGCTGAATAGGTGAAAGTTTGGATTTATTTCGTATGTTTGTAAACATTTGGCTTCAATTGCTAAAAAGGTTTAACGCTTGGATTTGTTTCGAAACATTTGTAAATGTTTGGCTTATATTGCTAAAAAGGTGAAACGCTTGGATTTGTTTCGTTACATTTGTAAATGTTTGGTTTCAATTGCTTAAAAGATGAAACGTTTGGTTTTGTTTCGTAATGTTTGTAAACGTTTGGCTTAAATTACTAAACATGTGAAATGTTTGGATTTGTTTCATAATGTTTGTAAACGTTTGGCTTAAATCGCTAAAAAGGGGAAACGTTTGGATTTGTTTCGTAACGTTTTAAACGTTTGGCTTAAATCGCTAAAATGGGGGAACGTTAGGATTTGTTTTGCAACGTTTGTAAATGTTAGGCTTAAATTGATAAAAAGGTGAAACGTTTCTTTTTGTTTCGTAGCGTTTGTAAACGTTCGGCTTAAATAGCTAAAAAGGTGAAAAGTTTGGTTTTGTTTCGTAACGTTTGTAAACGTGTCCCTTAAATTGCTAAAAAGGTGAAACGCTTGTATTTGTTTTGTATGGTTTGTAAACGTTTGGTTTTCTTTTGTAATGTTAGGATTTGTTTCGTAACGTGTGTACACGTTTGGCTTAAATTGCTGAAAAGGTGAAACGTTTGGATTTGTTTCGTAACGTTTGTAAACATTTTGCTTAGATCGCTTAAAAGGTGAAACGTTTGGATTTGTTTCGCAACTTTGATAAACGTTTTGCTTATATTGCAAAAAAGGTGAAACGCTTGGATTTGTTTCATAACGATATAAACGTTTGACATAAATCACAAAAAAGGTGAAACATCGTGCTTTGTTTCATAAAGTTTGTAAACGTTTGGCTTAAATTGCTAAAAAGGTGTAACGTTTGGATTTGTTTCATAATATTTGTAAATGTTTGGCGTAAATATCTAAAAAGGTGAAATGTTTGGATTTGTTTCATAACGTTTTTAAACGTTTGGCTTCATTCGCTAAAAAGGTGAAACGCTTGGATTTGTTTCGTAACGATTGTAAACGTTTGGCTTAAATTGCTAAAAGTTGAAATGTTTAAATTTGTTTCGTAACGTTTGTAAACATTTCGCTTAAATCGCTAAAAAGGTGAAACATTTGGCTTGAATCGCTAAAAAGGTGAAACGTTTGGATTATTTTCGTAACGTTTGTAAACGTTTGGCTTAAATCGCTAAAAAGCTTAAACGTTTGGATTTGTTTCGTAACATTTGTAGACGTTTGGCTTAAATCGCTGAAAAGGTGAAAAATTTGAATTTGTTTTGTAACATTTGTAAACGTTTGGTTTAAATCGCTCAAAAGATGAAACATTTGGTTTTGTTTCGTAACGTTTGTAAACGTTTAGTTTAAATTGATAAAAAGGAGAAACACTTGGGTCTATTACGTAGCGTTTGTAAACATTTGCCTTAAATCGCTAAAAAGGTGAATTATTTGGATTTGTTTCGTAACGTTTGTAAACGTTCGGCTTAAATCGCTTAAAAGGTGAAAGTTTTGGTTTTGTTTTGTAATGTTTGTTAACGTTTGGCTTAAACACCTAAAAAGATGAAAAATTTAGTTTTGTTTCATAATGTTTGTAAACGTTCGGATTAAATCGCCAAAAAGGGGAAACATTTGGATTTGTTTCGTAAAATTTGTAAACGTTTGGTTTAATTTGCTTAAAACCTGAAACGTTTGGATTTATTTTGTAATGTTTGTAAGCGACTGGTTTTGTTTTGTAATGTTTGTAAACGTTTGGCTTAAATAGCTAAAAATTTGGATTTGTTTCGTAATGTTTTAAACTTTTGGTTTTTTTTCATAACTTTTGTAAACGTTTGGCTTAAATCGCTAAAAAGGTGAAACGTTTGAATTTGTTTAGTAACGTTTGTAAACATCAGGCTTAAATTGCTAAAAAGGTGAAACGTTTGGATTGGTTTTGTAACGTTTGTAAACGTTCGGCTTATATCACTAAAAAGGTGAAACGTTTGGATTTGTTTCGTAATGTTGTAACCGTTTGGCTTAAATCGCTAAAATGGGGAAACATTTGGATTTGTTTCGTAACGTTTGTAAACGTTTGACTTATTTTTCTAAGAAGGTAAAACGCTTGGATTTGTTTCGTAACGTTTGTAAACGTTTGCCGTAAATCGCTAAAAAGGTGAAACATTTGGATTTGTTTCGTAATGTTTGTAAACATTTGGCTTCAACCGCAAAAAAGGTGAAACGTTTGGATTTGTTTCGAAACATTTTTAAACGTTTGTCTTAAATCGATAAAATGGAAAAACATTTGGATTTGTTTCGTAATGTTTGTAAACGTTTGGCTTAAATCGCTAAAAAGGTGAAACATTTGGATTTGTTTCGTAAAGTTTGGCTCAAATCCCTAAAATGGGGAAACATTTGGATTTGCTCTATAACGTTTGTAAACATTTGGATCTGTTTCGTAACGTTTGTAAACGTTTGGTTTTGTTTCGTAAAGTTTATCAACGCTTGGCTTAAATCACTAAAATGGGGAAACGTTTGGATTTGTTTCTTAATTTTTGTAAACGTTTGGCTTCAATCTCTAAAAAGGTGAAACGTTTGGATTTGCTTCGTAACATTTGTAAACGTTAGGCTTAAATTGCTAAAACCGTGAAAAGTTTGTTTTTGTTCCATAATGTTTGTAAACGTTTGGATTTGTTTCGTAACGTTGTCAAATGTTTGGCTTAAATTGCTAAAAAGGTGAAATATTTGGATTTGTTTAGTAACGTTTCTAAACGTTTGGATTAAATCGCTATAATGGGGAAACGTTTGGATTTGTTTCGTAACGTTAGGAAACATTTGGATTTTTTTCGTAACATTTGGAAACGTTTGGAATTTTTTCGTAACGTTTACAAACGTTTGGCTTAATTCGTTAAAAAGGTTAAACGTTTGGTTTTGTTTCGTAACGTTTGTAAACGTTTGGTTTAAATTGCTAAAAAGGTGAAACGTTTGGATTTGTTTCGTAACGTTTGTAAATGTTTGGCTTTAATTTCTATAAAGGTGGGACGCTTGGATTTGTTTCGAAACTTTTGTAAACATTTGGGTTAAATCGCTAAAAAGGTGAAACGCTTGTATTTGTTACCTACAGTTTGTAAACGTTTGGCTTAAATTGCTAAAAATGGGAAACGTTTGAAACGTTTTGTTTTGTTCCATAACGTTAATAAACGTTTGGCTAAAATCGCTAAAAATGTGAAACATTTGGATTTATTTCGTTATGTTTTAAACGTTTGGTTTTATTTCTTAAGGTTTGTAATCGTTTGGTTTGAATTGTTAAAAAGTTGAAACGTTTGTAAACGTTTGACATAAATTGCTAAAATGGGGAAATGTTTTGATTTGTTTCTTAACGTTTTAAACGTTTGGTTTTGTTTCATAACGCTTGCAAACGTTTGGCTTTAATCGCTGAAAAATTGAAACGTATGGATTTGACACGTACAATTTGTAAACGTTTGGCTTAAACCGCTGAATAGGTGAAAGTTTGGATTTATTTCGTATGTTTGTAAACATTTGGCTTCAATTGATAAAAAGGTTTAACGCTTGGATTTGTTTCGAAACATTTGTAAATGTTTGGCTTATATTGCTAAAAAGGTGAAACGCTTGGATTTGTTTCGTTACGTTTGTAAATGTTTGGTTTCAATTGCTTAAAAGATGAAACGTTTGGTTTTGTTTCGTAATGTTTGTAAACGTTTGGCTTAAATTACTAAACATGTGAAACGTTTGGATTTGTTTCATAATGTTTGTAAACGTTTGGCTTAAATCGCTAAAAAGGGGAAACGTTTGGATTTGTTTTGTAACGTTTTAAACGTTTGGCTTAAATCGCTAAAATGGGGGAACGTTAGGATTTGTTTCGCAACGTTTGTAAATGTTAGGCTTAAATTGATAAAACGGTGAAACGTTTCTTTTTGTTTCGTAGCGTTTGTAAACGTTCGGCTTAAATAGCTAAAAAGGTGAAAAGTTTGGATTTGTTTCGTAACGTTTGTAAACGTGTCGCTTAAATTGCTAAAAAGGTGAAACGCTTGTATTTGTTTCGTATGGTTTGTAAACGTTTGGTTTTCTTTTGTAATGTTAGGATTTTTTTCGTAACGTGTGTACACGTTTGGCTTAAATCGCTGAAAAGGTGAAACGTTTGGATTTGTTTCGTAACGTTTGTAAATGTTTTGCTTAGATCGCTTAAAAGGTGAAATGTTTGGATTTGTTTCGCAACTTTGATAAACGTTTTGCTTATATTGCAAAAAAGGTGAAACGCTTGGATTTGTTTCATAACGATATAAACGTTTGACATAAATCACAAAAAAGGTGAAACATCTTGTTTTGTTTCATAAAGTTTGTAAACGTTTGACTTAAATTGCTAAAAAGGTGTAACGTTTGGATTTGTTTCATAATATTTGTAAATGTTTGGCATAAATATCTAAAAAGGTGAAATGTTTGGATTTGTTTCATAACGTTTTTAAACGTTTGGCTTCATTCGCTAAAAAGGTGAAACGCTTGGATTTTTTTCGTAATGATTGTAAACGTTTGGCTTAAATTGCTAAAAAGTTGAAACGTTTAAATTTGTTTCGTAACGTTTGTAAACACTTCGCTTAAATCGCTAGAAAGGTGAAACATTTGGCTTGAATCGCTAAAAAGGTGAAACGTTTGGATTATTTTCGTAACGTTTATAAACGTTTGGCTTAAATCGCTAAAAAGCTTAAACGTTTGGATTTGTTTCGTAACATTTGTAGACGTTTGGCTTAAATCGCTTAAAAGGTGAAAAATTTGAATTTGTTTTGTAACATTTGTAAACGTTTGGTTTAAATCGCTCAAAAGATGAAACATTTGGTTTTGTTTCGTAACGTTTGTAAACGTTTAGTTTAAATTGATAAAAAGGAGAAACGCTTGGGTTTATTACGTAGCGTTTGTAAACATTTGCCTTAAATCGCTAAAAAGGTGAATTATTTGGATTTGTTTCGTAACGTTTGTAAACGTTCGGCTTAAATCGCTAAAAATGTGAAACTTTTGGTTTTGTTTTGTAATGTTTGTTAACGTTTGGCTTAAACAGCTAAAAAGATGAAAAAATTAGTTTTGTTTCATAACGTTTGTAAACGGTCGGATTAAATCGCCAAAAAGGGGAAACATTTGGATTTGTTTCGTAAAATTTGTAAACGTTTGGTTTAATTTGCTTAAAACCTGAAACGTTTGGATTTATTTTGTAATGTTTGTAAGCGACTGGTTTTGTTTCGTAATGTTTGTAAACGTTTGGCTTAAATAGCTAAAAATTTGGATTTGTTTCGTAACGTTTTAAACTTTTGGTTTTTTTTCATAACTTTTGTAAGCGTTTGGCTTAAATCGCTAAAAAGGTAAAACGTTTGAATTTGTTTAGTAACGTTTGTAAACATCAGGCTTAAATTGCCAAAAAGGTGAAACGTTTGGATTGGTTTTGTAACGTTTGTAAACGTTTGGCTTATATCACTAAAAAGGTGAAACGTTTGGATTTGTTTCGTAATGTTGCAACCGTTTGGCTTAAATCGCTAAAATGGGGAAACATTTGGATTTGTTTCGTAACGTTTGTAAACGTTTGACTTATTTTTCTAAGAAGGTAAAACGCTTGGATTTGTTTCGTAACGTTTGTAAATGTTTGCCGTAAATCGCTAAAAAGGTGAAACATTTGGATTTGTTTCGTAATGTTTGTAAACGTTTGGCTTCAACCGCAAAAAAGGTGAAACGTTTGGATTTGTTTCGAAACATTTTTAAACGTTTGTCTTAAATCGATAAAATGGGGAAACATTTGGATTTGTTTCGTAATGTTTGTAAACGTTTGGCTTAAATCGCTAAAAAGGTGAAACATTTGGATTTGTTTCGTAAAGTTTGGCTTAAATCCCTAAAATGGGGAAACATTTGGATTTGCTCTATAACGTTTGTAAACATTTGGATCTGTTTCGTAACGTTTGTAAACGTTTGGTTTTGTTTCGTAAAGTTTATAAACGTTTGGCTTAAATCACTAAAATGGGGAAACGTTTGGATTTGTATCTTAATTTTTGTAAACGTTTGGCTTCAATCTCTAAAAAGGTGAAACGTTTGGATTTGCTTCGTAACATTTGTAAACGTTAGGCTTAAATTGCTAAAACCGTGAAAAGTTTGTTTTTGTTCCATAATGTTTGTAAACGTTTGGATTTGTTTCGTAACGTTGTCAAATGTTTGGCTTAAATTGCTAAAAAGGTGAAATATTTGGATTTGTTTAGTAACGTTTCTAAACGTTTGGATTAAATCGCTATAATGGGGAAACGTTTGGATTTGTTTCGTAACGTTAGGAAACATTTGGATTTTTTTCGTAACATTTGGAAACGTTTGGATTTTTTTCGTAACGTTTACAAACGTTTGGCTTAATTCGTTAAAAAGGTTAAACGTTTGGTTTTGTTTCGTAACGTTTGTAAACGTTTGGTTTAAATCGCTAAAAAGGTGAAACGTTTGGATTTGTTTCGTAACGTTTGTAAATGTTTGGCTTTAATTTCTAAAAAGGTGAAACGCTTGGATTTGTTTCGAAACTTTTGTAAACATTTGGGTTAAATCGCTAAAAAGGTGAAACACTTGTATTTGTTACGTAACGTTTGTAAACGTTTGGATTAAATTGCTAAAAATGGGAAACATTTGAAACGTTTGGTTTTGTTCCATAACGTTAGTAAACGTTTGGCTTGAATCGCTAAAAATGTGAAACATTTGGATTTGTTTCTTAATGTTTTCAGCGTTTGGTTTTGTTTCTTAACGTTTGTAATCGTTTGGCTTAAATTGTTAAAAAGTTGAAACGTTTGTAAACGTTTGACATAAATTGCTAAAATGGGCAAATGTTTTGATTTGTTTCTAAACGTTTTAAACGTTTGGTTTTGTTTCAAAAAATTAGCAAACGTTTGGCTTTAATCGCTGCAAAATTGAAACGCTTGGATTTGACACGTACCGTTTGTAAACGTTTGGCTTAAATCGCTGAAAAGGTGAAACGTTTGGATTTATTTCGTAACGTTTGTAAACGTTTGGCTTCAATTGCTAAAAAGGTGAAACGCTTGGATTTGTTTCGTAACATTTGTAAACGTTTGGCTTATATTGCTAAAAAGGTGAAACGCTTGGATTTTTTCGTTACGTTTGTAAATGTTTGTTTTAAATTGCTTAAAAGATGAAACGCATGGTTTTGTTTCGTAATGTTTGTAAACGTTTGGCTTAAATTACTAAACATGTGAAACGTTTGGATTTGTTTCGTAATGTTTATAAACGTTTGGCTTAAATCGCTAAAAAGGGGAAACGTTTGGATTTGTTTCGTAACGTTTTCAACGTTTGGCTTAAATCGCTAAAATGGGGGGAACGTTTAGATTTGTTCGTAACCTTTGTAAACGTTGGGCTTAAATTACTAAAATGTGAAACGTTTCTTTTTGTTTCGTAACGTTTGTAAACGTTCGGCTTAAATAGCTAAAAAGCTGAAACGTTTCGATTTGTTTCGTAACGTTTGTAAACGTGTCGCTTGAATTGCTAAAAAGGTGAAACGCTTGTATTTGTTTCGTAACGTTTGTAAACGTTTCGTTTTCTTTCGTAATGTTAGGATTTGTTTCGTAACGTTTGTACACGTTTGGCTTAAATCGCTAAAAAGGTGAAACGTTTGGATTTGTTTCGCAACGTTTATAAACGTTTTGCTTATATTGCAAAAAGGTGAAACGCTTGGATTTGTTTCGTAACGATATAAACGTTTGACTTAAATCACAAAAAAGGTGAAACGTCGTGTTTTGTTTCATAAAGTTTTTAAATGTTTGGCTTAAATCGCTAAAAAGGTGAAACGTTTGGATTTGTTTCATAATATTTGTAAACGTTTGGCTTAAATCGCTAAAAAGGTGAAATGTTAGGATTTGTTTCGTAACGTTTTTAAACGTTTGGCTTCATTCGCTAAAAAGGTGAAATGCTTGGATTTGTTTCGTAACGATTGTAAACGTTTGGCTTAAATCGCTAAAAAGTTGAAACGTTTGGAGATGTTTCGTAACATTTGTAAACGTTTGGCTTAAATCGCTAGAAAGGTGAAACATTTGGCTTAAATCGCTAAAAAGGTGAAACGTTTGGATTAGTTTCGTAACGTTTGTTAACGTTTGGCTTAAATCGCTAAAACGCTGAAACGTTTGGATTTGTTTCGTAACATTTGTAGACGTTTGGCTTAAATCGCTGCACAGGTGAAAAATTTGGATTTGTTTTGTAATATTTGTAATCGTTTGGTTTAAATCGCTAAAAATATGAAACATTTCGTTTTGTTTCGTAAAGTTTGTAAACATTTAGTCTAAATTGCTAAAAAGAAGAAATGCTTGGATTTATTTCGTAGCGTTTGTAAACATTTGCCTTAAATTGCTAAAAAGGTGAAACGTTTGTATTTGTTTCGTAAGGTTTGTAAACGTTCGGTTTAAATCGCTAAAAAGGTGAAACTTTTGGTGTTGTTTCGTAATGTTTGTAAACGTTTGGCTTAAATAGCTAAAAATTTGGATTTGTTTCGTAACGTTTTAAACTTTTGGTTTTTTTTCATAACTTTTGTAAACGTTTGGCTTAAATCGCTAAAAAGGTGAAACGTTTGAATTTGTTTAGTAACGTCTGTAAACATCAGGCTTAAATTGCCAAAAAGGTGAAACGTTTTGATTGGTTTTGTAACGTTTGTAAACGTTTGGCTTATATCACTAAAAAGGTGAAACGTTTGGATTTGTTTCGTAATGTTGCAACCGTTTGGCTTAAATCGCTAAAATGGGGAAACATTTGGATTTGTTTCGTAACGTTTGTAAACGTTTGACTTATTTTTCTAAGAAGGTAAAACGCTTGGATTTGTTTCGTAACGTTTGTAAACGTTTGCCGTAAATCGCTAAAAAGGTAAAACATTTGGATTTGTTTCGTAATGTTTGTAAATGTTTGGCTTCAACCGCAAAAAGGTGAAACGTTTGGATTTGTTTCGAAACATTTTTAAACGTTTGTCTTAAATCGATAAAATGGGGAAACATTTGGATTTGTTTCGTAATGTTTGTAAACGTTTGGCTTAAATCGCTAAAAAGGTGAAACATTTGGATTTGTTTCGTAAAGTTTGGCTCAAATCCCTAAAATGGGGAAACATTTGGATTTGCTCTATAACGTTTGTAAACATTTGGATCTGTTTCGTAACGTTTGTAAACGTTTGGTTTTGTTTCGTAAAGTTTATAAACGTTTGGCATAAATCACTAAAATGGGGAAACGTTTGGATTTGTTTCTTAATTTTTGTAAACGTTTGGCTTCAATCTCTAAAAAGGTGAAACGTTTGGATTTGCTTCGTAACATTTGTAAACGTTAGGCTTAAATTGCTAAAACCGTGAAAAGTTTGTTTTTGTTCCATAATGTTTGTAAACGTTTGGATTTGTTTCGTAACGTTGTCAAATGTTTGGCTTAAATTGCTAAAAAGGTGAAATATTTGGATTTGTTTAGTAAAGTTTCTAAACGTTTGGATTAAATCGCTATAATGGGGAAACGTTTGGATTTGTTTCGTAACGTTAGGAAACATTTGGATTTTTTTCGTAACATTTGGAAACGTTTGGATTTTTTTCGTAACGTTTACAAACGTTTGGCTTAATTCGTTAAAAAGGTTAAACGTTTGGTTTTGTTTCGTAAAGTTTGTAAACGTTTGGTTTAAATCGCTAAAAAGGTGAAACGTTTGGATTTGTTTCGTAACGTTTGTAAATGTTTGGCTTTAATTTCTAAAAAGGTGAAACGCTTGGATTTGTTTCGAAACATTTGTAAACATTTGGGTTAAATCGCTAAAAAGGTGAAACACTTGTATTTGTTACGTAACGTTTGTAAACGTTTGGCATAAATTGCTAAAAATGGGAAACATTTGAAACGTTTGGTTTTGTTCCATAACGTTAGTAAACGTTTGGCTTGAATCGCTAAAAATGTGAAACATTTGGATTTGTTTCTTAATGTTTTAAGCGTTTGGTTTTGTTTCTTAACGTTTGTAATCGTTTGGCTTAAATTGTTAAAAAGTTGAAACGTTTGTAAACGTTTGACATAAATTGCTAAAATGGGGAAATGTTTTGATTTGTTTCTAAACGTTTTAAACGTTTGGTTTTGTTTCAAAAAATTAGCAAACGTTTGGCTTTAATCGCTGCAAAATTGAAACGTTTGGATTTGACACGTACCGTTTGTAAACGTTTGGCTTAAATCGCTGAAAAGGTGAAACGTTTGGATTTATTTCGTAACGTTTGTAAACGTTTGGCTTCAATTGCTAAAAAGGTGAAACGCTTGGTTTTGTTTCGTAACATTTGTAAACATTTGGTTTATATTGCTAAAAAGGTGAAACGCTTGGATTTGTTTCGTTACGTTTGTAAATGTTTGTTTTAAATTGCTTAAAAGATGAAACGCTTGGTTTTGTTTCGTAATGTTTGTAAACGTTTGGCTTAAATTACTAAACATGTGAAACGTTTGGATTTGTTTCGTAATGTTTGTAAACGTTTGGCTTAAATCGCTAAAAAGGGGAAACGTTTGGATTTGTTTCGTAACGTTTTCAACGTTTGGCTTAAATCGCTAAAATGGGGGAACGTTTAGATTTGTTCGTAACCTTTGTAAACGTTGGGCTTAAATTACTAAAATGTGAAACGTTTCTTTTTGTTTCGTAACGTTTGTAAACGTTCGGCTTAAATAGCTAAAAAGCTGAAACGTTTCGATTTGTTTCGTAACGTTTGTAAACGTGTCGCTTGAATTGCTAAAAAGGTGAAACGCTTGTATTTGTTTCGTAACGTTTGTAAACGTTTGGTTTTCTTTCGTAATGTTAGGATTTGTTTCGTAACGTTTGTACACGTTTGGCTTAAATCGCTAAAAAGGTGAAACGTTTGGATTTGTTTCGCAACGTTTATAAACGTTTTGCTTATATTGCAAAAAAGGTGAAACGCTTGGATTTGTTTCGTAACGAAATAAACGTTTGACTTAAATCACAAAAAAGGTGAAACGTCGTGTTTTGTTTCATAAAGTTTTTAAATGTTTGGCTTAAATCGCTAAAAAGGTGAAACATTTGGATTTGTTTCATAATATTTGTAAACGTTTGGCTTAAATCGCTAAAAAGGTGAAATGTTAGGATTTGTTTCGTAACGTTTTTAAACGTTTGGCTTCATTCGCTAAAAAGGTGAAATGCTTGGATTTGTTTCGTAACGATTGTAAACGTTTGGCTTAAATCGCTAAAAAGTTGAAACGTTTGGAGATGTTTCGTAACATTTGTAAACGTTTGGCTTAAATCGCTAGAAAGGTGAAACATTTGGCTTAAATCGCTAAAAAGGTGAAACGTTTGGATTAGTTTCGTAACGTTTGTTAACGTTTGGCTTAAATCGCTAAAATGCTGAAACGTTTGGATTTGTTTCGTAACATTTGTAGACATTTGGCTTAAATCGCTGCACAGGTGAAAAATTTGGATTTGTTTTGTAATATTTGTAATCGTTTGGTTTAAATCGCTAAAAATATGAAACATTTCGTTTTGTTTCGTAAAGTTTGTAAACATTTAGTCTAAATTGCTAAAAAGAAGAAATGCTTGGATTTATTTCGTAGCGTTTGTAAACATTTGCCTTAAATTGCTAAAAAGGTGAAACGTTTGTATTTGTTTCGTAACGTTTGTAAACGTTCGGTTTAAATCGCTAAAAAGGTGAAACTTTTGGTGTTGTTTTGTAATGTTTGTAAACGTTTGGCTTAAACAGCTAAAAAGGTGAAAACTTTGGTTTTGTTTCATAACGTTTGTAAACGGTCGGCTTAAATCGCCTAAAAGGGGAAACGTTTGGATTTGTTTCGTAAAGTTTGTAAACGTTTGGTTTAAATTGCTTAAAACCTGAAACGTTTGGATTTATTTCGTAACGTTTGTAAACGATTGGTTTTGTTTCGTAATGTTTGTAAACGTTTGGTTTAAATAGCTAAAAATTTGAAACGTTTGGATTTGTTTCGTAACGTTTTAAACTTTTGGTTTTTTTTCATAATGTTTGTAAACGTTTGGCTTAAATCGCTAAAAAGGTGAAACGTTTGGATTTGTTTAGTAACGTTTGTAAACATCTGGCTTAAATTGCCAAAAAGGTGAAACGTTTGGATTTGTTTTGTAACATTTGTAAACGTTTGGCTTATATCGCTAAAAAGGTGAAACGTTTGGATTTGTTTTGTAATGTTTTTAACGTTTGGCTTAAATCGCTAAAATGGGGAAACATTTGGATTTGTTTCGTAACGTTTGTAAACGTTTCGCTTATTTTGCTAAGAAGGCAAAACAGTTGGATTAGTTTCGTAACGTTTGTTAATGTTTACCTTAAATCGATAAAAAGGTGAAACATTTGGATTTGTTTCGTAATGTTCGTAAACGTTTGGTTTCAATCGCAAAAAAGGTGAAACGTTTGGATTTGTTTCGTAACATTTTTTAACGTTTGTCTTAAGTCGCTAAAATGGGGAAACGTTTCGATTTGTTTCATAATGTTTGTAAGTGTTTGGGTTAAATCGCTAAAAAGGTGAAACATTTGGATTTGTTTCGTAAAGTTTGGCTCAAATCACTAAAATGGGGAAACATTAGGATTTGCTCTGTAACGTTTGTAAACATTTGGATTTGTTTCGTAATGTTTGTAAACGTTTGGTTTTGTTTCGTATAGTTTATAAACGTTTGGCTTAAATCACTGAATGGGGAAACGTTTGGATTTGTTTATTAATGTTTGTAAACGTTTGGCTTCAATCGCTCAAAAAGTGAATCGTTTGGATTTACTTCGTAACGTTTGTAAACGTTAGGCTTAAATTGCTAACATCGTTAAAAGTTTGTTTTTGTTCCGTAATGTTTGTAAACGTTTTGATTTGTTTCGTAACGTTGTCAAATGTTTGGCTTAAATCACTAAAATATTGAAACATTTGGATTTGTTTCGTAACGTTTCTAAACGTTTGGCTTAAATCGCTATAATGGGGAAACGTTTGGATTTGTTTCTTAACGTTTGGAAACTTTTGGATTTGTTTCGTAACATTTGGAAATGTTTGGATTTTTTCGTAACATTTACAAACGTTTGGCTTAATTCGCTTAAAACGTTAAACGTTTGGTTTTCTTTCGTAACGTTTGTAAACGTTTGGCTTAAATCGCTAAAAAGGTGAAACGTTTGGATTTGTTTCGTAACGTTTGTAAATGTTTGGCTTTAATTTCTAAAAAGGTGAAACGCTTGGATTTGTTTCGAAACTTTTGTAAACATTTGGGTTAAATCGCTAAAAAGGTTAAAGGCTTGTATTTGTTACGTACCGTTTGTAAACGTTTGGCTAAAATTGCTAAAAATGGGAAACGTTTGAAACGTTTGGTTTTGTTCCATAACGTTAGTAAACGTTTGGCTTAAATTGTTAAAAATGTGAAACATTTGGATTTGTTTCGTTATGTTTTAGGCGTTTGGTTTTGTTTTTTAACGTTTGTAATCGTTTGGCTTAAATTGTTAAAAAGTTGAAACGTTTGTAAACGTTTGACATAAATTGCTAAAATAGGGAAATGTTTTGATTTGTTTTTTAACGTTTTAAACATTTGGTTTTGTTTCATAACGATTGCATACGTTTGGCTTAAATCGCTAAAAAGGTGAAACGTTTGGATTTGTTTCATAATATTTGTAAACGTTTGTCTTAAATCGCTAAAAAGGTGAAATGTTAGGATTTGTTTCGTAATGTTTTTAAACGTTTGGCTTCATTCGCTAAAAAGGTGAAACGCTTGGATTTGTTTCGTAACGTTCGTAAACGTTTGGCTTAAATCGTTAAAAAGGTGAAACGTTTGGATTTATTTCGTAAAGTTTGTAAACGTTCGGCTTAAATCGTTAAAAAGGTGAAACATTTGGATTTGATTCGTAACGTCTGAAACATTTGGCTTAATTCGCTAAAAAGGTGAATATTTTGCAATTGTTTCGTAACGTTTGTAAAGCTTTGTTTTAAATCGCTAAAAATGTGAAACATTTTGATTTGTTTTGTAACGTTTCTAAACGTTTGGCTTAAATTTCTATAAAGGGTTTCGTATCATTTTAAACGTTTTGATTAGTTTCACAATGTTTGTAAACGTTTGGCTTAAATCGCTAAAAAGGTGAAACGTTTGGATTTGTTTTGTACCGTTTGTTAACGTTTTTGCTTAAATCGCTTAAAAGGTGAAAGATTTGGATTAGTTTTGAAAAGTTTGTAAACGTTTGGCATTAATTGCTAAAAAGTTGAAATGTTTGGCTTAAATCGCTAAAAAGGTGGAATGTTTGGATTTGTTTCGTAACATTTGTAAACGTTTGGCTTAAATCACTAAAAAGGTGAAACGTTTGGATTTAAATTGCTAAAAAGGTGAAACGTTTGGATTTGTTTCGTAACATTTGTAATCATTTTCCTTAAATCATTAAAAAGGTGATACGTTTGGATTTGTTTGGTAATGTTTGCATTTGTTTCTTAATATTTGTAAACGTTTGGCTTCAATTGCTAAAAAGGTGAAACGCTTGGATTTGTTTCGTAACATATGTAAATGTTTGCCTTATATTGCTAAAAAGGTGAAACTCTTGGATTTGTTTCGCTACGTTTGTAAATGTTTGGTTTCAATTGTTTAAAAGATGAAACGCTTGGTTTTGTTTCGTAATGTTTGTAAACGTTTGGCTTAAATTACCAAATATGTGAAACGTTTGGATTTGTTTCGTAATTTTTGTAAACGTTTGGCTTAAATCACTAAAAAGGGGAAACGTTTGGATTTGTTTCGTAACGTTTTAAACGTTTGGCTTAAATCGCTAAAATGGGGGAACGTTTAGATTTGTTTCGTAACGTTTGTAAACGTTAGGCTCAAACTGCTAAAAAGGTGAAACGTTTCTTTTTGTTTTGTAACGTTTGTAAACGTTTGGCTTAAATAGCTAAAAAGGTGAAAAGTTTGGATTTGTTTCATAACGTTTGTAAACGTGTCGCTTAAATTGCTAAAAAGGTGAAACGCTTGTATTTGTTTCGTAACGTTTGTAAACATTTGGTTTTCTTTCGTAATGTTAGGATTTGTTTCGTAACGTTTGTACACGTTTGGCTTAAATCGCTAAAAAGGTGAAACGTTTGGATTTGTGTCGTAACGTTTGTAAACGTTTTGCTTAAATCGCTTAAAAGGTGAAACGTTTGGATTTGTTTCGCAACGTTTAAAACGTTTTGCTTATATTGTAAAAAAGGTGAAACGCTTGGATTTGTTTCGTAACTATATAAACGTTTGACTTAAATCACAAAAAAGGTTAAACGTCGTGTTTTGTTTCATAAAGTTTGTAAACGTTTGGCTTAAATCGCTAAATAGGTGAAACGTTTGGATTTGTTTCATAATATTTGTAAACGTTTGGCTTAAATCGCTAAAAAGGTGAATTGTTAGGATTTGTTTCGTAACGTTTTTAAACGTTTGGCTTCATTCGCTAAAAAGGTGAAACGCTTGGATTTGTTTCGTAACGATTGTAAACGTTTGGCTTAAATCGCTAAAAATTTGAAACGTTTGGATTTGTTTCGTAAAGTTTGTAAACGTTTGGCTTAAATCGCTAGAAAGGTGAAACATTTGGCTTAAATCGCAAAAAAGGTGAAACATTTGGATTAATTTCGTAACGTTTGTAAACGTTTGGCTTAAATCGCTAAAAAGGTGAAACGTTTGGATTTGTTTCGTAACATTTGTAGACGTTTGGCTTAAATCGCTGAAAAGGTGAAAAATTTGGATTTGTTTTGTAACATTTGTAAACGTTTGGTTTAAATCGCTAAAAAGATGAAAACTTTGGTTTTGTTTCCTAACGTTTGTAAGCGTTTAGTTTAAATTGCTAAAAAGGAGAAACGCTTGGATTTATTTCGTAGCGTTTTTTAACATTTGCCTTAAATAGCTAAAAAGGTGAAACATTTGGATTTGTTTCGTAACGTTTCTAAACGTTTGGCTTAAATCGCTATAATGGGGAAACGTTTGGATTTGTTTCGTAACGTTTGGAAACGTTTGGATTTGTTTCGTAACATTTGGAAACGTTTGGATTTTTTTCGTAATGTTTACAAACGTTTGGCTTAATTCGCTAAAAAGGTTAAACATTTGGTTTTGTTTCGTAACGCTTGTAAACGTTTGGCTTAAATCGCTAAAAATGTGAAACGTTTGGATTTGTTTCATAACGTTTGTAAATGTTTGGCTTTAATTTCTAAAAAGGTGAAACGCTTGGATTTGTTTCGAAACTTTTGTAAACATTTGGGTTAAATCGGTAAAAAGGTGAAACACTTGTATTTGTTACGTACCGTTTGTAAACGTTTGGTTTAAATTGCTAAAAATGGGAAACATTTGTAAACGTTTCAACTTTTTATCGATTGAAGCCAAACGTTTAAAAACGTTACGAAACAAATCCTAACATTTCACCTTTTTAGCGATTTAAGCCAAACGTTTACAAATATTATGAAACAAATCCAAACGTTTCACCTTTTTAGCGATTTAAACCAAACGTTTACAAACTTTATGAAACAAAACACGACGTTTCACCTTTTTTGTGATCTAAGTCAAACGTTTATAACGTTACGAAACAAATCCAAGCATTTCACCTTTTTTACAATATAAGCAAAACGTTTAAATATGTTGCGAAACAAATCCAAACGTTTCACCTTTTAAGCGATTTAAGCAAAACGTTTACAAACGTTACGAAACAAATCCAAACGTTTCACCTTTTTAGCGATTTAAGCCAAACGTGTACAAACGTTACGAAACAAATCCTAACATTACGAAAGAAAACCAAACATTTACAAACGTTAAGAAACAAATACAAGCGTTTCACCTTTTTAGCAATTGAAGCGACATGTTTACAAACGTTGCGAAACAAATCCAAACTTTTCACCTTTTTAGCTATTTAAGCCGAACGTTTACAAACGTTACGAAACAAAAAGAAACGTTGCACCTTTTTAGCAATTTAAGCCTAACGTTTACAAATGTTACGAAACAAATCTAAACATTCCC
Source organism: Mercurialis annua (assembly GCF_937616625.2). Classification (NCBI taxonomy): domain Eukaryota; kingdom Viridiplantae; phylum Streptophyta; class Magnoliopsida; order Malpighiales; family Euphorbiaceae; genus Mercurialis; species Mercurialis annua. The sequence continues at coordinate 25,724,458 of NC_065571.1, forward strand.
CCATTTTAGCGATTTAAGCCAAACGTTTAAAACGTTACGAAACAAATCCAAATGTTTCCCCTTTTTAGCAATTTAAGCCAAACGTTTACAAACATTATGAAACAAAGGTGCTAGGTTGTTCGTATGATTATGGCGTGGTTAATTCGCTGTTTTGGCAATGTAAAAGAGGGCTGGAAATTCTTATTAAAGGCTAATCTTATGTGTTTGAATCAGTGTTACATCTTTTGGCATGCTTAGTAAATCATAAGATGATTGGTTGGCTTGTAAATGCATGATTTCACCTCGTTTATGTGCCGAGTACATTTCAACGATATAGTTGCTGTCCATAATCGTATTGGGGCTGTTTTGTATCGTTCTTGACATGATGGCATTGCGTTGTTTGCGTTAGACTCATTCGTGTTGATTATGCCTTAGTAGACAAGTTTATGCCATGATTTGATTATCGTTTCAAATCTGAGTTTAACGTTAAAATGGATGATTTAATCCTTTTTGTTTCATTTAAAAGAAGTTTAACAAACTTATGTTGGTATGGTGTGATTTGCCGATTGTTGGCTAAACGATGGATTATGTTCTTGTTTTTAAAAGACTATACTTTTCATTCAAGTTATTCAGAATGTAAACTTGGGTTTTATTTTGGTTTAACTTTGGGTTGGGTTTGACTATGGTCGCCCAACAAGTGGGAAGAAGCTTGGAAGTTTGGATAACTCGGCTGACTCACTGGTATGGATTTAAACTTGGATTATTTAAAACTGTTTTCTGAATTATTCAAATTGTGTTTTGAAATGGAAAATTATATGGTTTGTATTCTATAACTTGGGTTCTGGTTTGGCTGCGCATGAAGCTTATGTGTTCGGTTATATGTTGGCTTGTTATTGTATGTGCTAGTCCTACATGGTGTCTAGTACTTCCTAGAGTTAGGGTACATTTTTGATTATTATTTATACCTTGTCTAGACTCGTCGACCGTTCGTGCTTCGGAGACGAAACAGGATTAGATTGCGTGCCAGGTTATCACGTGGATTAGCAAGCGGTGAGTTTATATCGCTATTTACCGCTTTATTAAGTAAATTGTATTTTTGCATATATATATATATATATATATATATATATGTATATACAGCTTTCGAACTGTTTTCAACATTATGGATCTGAATTGGAACGGGCTACTCGATGGGCATCATCGAGACTGCGTGCACACCAGTATATGATCATATGGTATTGAGGTAGGTTCGAGATACGTCTCGCCTTAGTGAGGGCGCCGGTGGAAGATATGTCTCCTGGGACTCACGTGTTTATTTGAGTGACAGTTGGGGATCGGTTATGGAGATACGTCTCACCGACACGACAACTGGATTTAGATATTTGTGGTTTAGGGTTTCAATACTTTTCCATAATGATAAATTGCTTTATAAATGGTTTAAGGTTTTTAAAGGTTTTCACTTAATAAATGTAAATAGTTGTATGAACTCATCTCAGTATATCTGACCCCGTTGTTTTCCCAATTTTTCCCAGGGTTATGATTTGAGCGAGTCAACTTGTCTCCGATTCTTTATTTCTTCGGAGGTCTTACTTTATTTTATTAAAGTTATTGAATTGATTTTACTCTTAGACCGCAGTAGTAATTAGAAGTCTTACTTGTTATAGTACTTGTTATCAGATTAACTCAATTGAATTATTTGTTGATTGGTATTATTATATTAACTTTGGTTATTTAATATTTATGCCATGTTAGAGACTCGGAGTTGACCGAGCATTTATTATTTATATGTCGTACATATAAACTGCTATAATAGGTTGGAGTCTCGGTTGCCCCCGAGCATGTGGTTTTATGCAGGTACAATGTTTTAAATGATTAATGTATGTTATCCGCAAGGCTTGCTACGGGTTTCGGTACAACCATATCCATACCCTAGCGTCGGTCGCGATTCATGAAAATGGGTCGTGACAAAGTTGGTATCAGAGCTTTGGTTTCAAACCAAGGCCTTATGCATGTTATGTGTTTATTAGTTTGGCATGATAAGTTATGTCGTGTCTTAGGAACTACTACGGAATTAGGATTCATGTCTTGTCTTTTGAAACGTCATCTTTTGTTTTCAAACTTTCAGCCTACATCCTATAGGTGATGTGTGTCAGTCATTATTTAGTGTTGTTGCTATGATTGATAATTAATTTCACTTGGATGTTATTTGCTGTGTTTTATCATGTTGAGGTTATTTTACTTGGGTGATTATAATTACTTTTGATTTCTTGGAAAATCTTAGGTTGGTAATTTTTTTAAAACTCATACTCGGGTATGATTTTGTATGATTAATTTTGGCGCTTATACCTGATACAATTTTGAGTATATGGTATGGTTACGGCTATTTTACATGATGTGTTGAATTGCTTTTGCCTTTTCAATAAAGTACATCTTGGCTTTGGCCTCGATTGTTGATTTTAAATGTGATCGTATGCTGGGCGTTAGCCTTGTTTTTTTTTATTTAAAGAGATTTTGGGTTAAACTTTAAACCGTGTTTTGGTGGTCATACATTGTTTAACCACATGTTGTTTTAAAGATTTTCATTGAGAGTATTGTTTTATCCGATTTGTGTTTCGACACAGAATCATAAGAGAAGTTTGACTTTTAATTATTTAAAGGTTTGATTTTCGTTAAGTGGCCAGTAAAAAGAAATTTCTGTGTTTTGAAATATAATGTTTGGTTTAGTGTTAACAAACGATGATTTCAAAAAGATATTTTTAAGAGATCAGCCATTGATTTGAGAATTTAACGTTGAAGTTATTTGACCATGTTGTAGTATGTCAACATTTTTATTTTTGGGATTTACGAAGTGGTTGTTTGAGATTAAAGATTTCTCACTTGAGTTTTTGAATTGCTGTTTAACAGTTGGATTATGTTGAGCTCCTAATTTTGGAAGTATGGAAATTTTATTTGAGTGCATTTTCTCGGACTTACAAATGTTTTGATTACGTTTTATAAACGGTTGTTTTAGGTTTGACTTGGGTCACCCAAATTTAGGAGTTGAGCTTGGTAGTTTTAATGACTCATCTAACTCGATGGTTTCATGGATTGAGATACTTGGGTATTCTTTTCATAAGCAATTGATTTATAAGAAGATATTTTTACGGATATTGATTTTGTTTTAACCGTGGGGCTCAACAAAATTTGAAAGTTTTGTGATTAACTTTAAATTTCAAAATGAATTTTGAAGCATACTCTTTAAAGATGAATTATTACAGGGTGATTTTGTTATAAAATTCAAAACTTGTTGTAGCATGTTTTGATATTTGTCTTTAATAATGATTGAGATGTTTTTGCTGAATGGCATGCTTACGTGGTTTATGATTTACAGATTTGGTATCTTTTGGAAATAGTTTGCGTTGTATAACTCGCTTGTCTGTTGGACTAAGTTGATTGTTTGTGTTTTGTCTCTTCGTGCGGAGCAGCACGTGAGATGATTTAATCACGTGGTCATGGTTGGCTTACCTCGATGTATGGTCTTGACCTATGAGTAAGAACTTTGTTTAGACCCTATTTGCCTTGTTCGGTTTTGGGTTGCGCGGGGTTTCGCTGTTTGTTTCGTGGATCTAAACCTTTGGGTTTGGATATCGAGAAAGACGAGGGGAGTATTCCCCTGGAATGGTTGATGGTTTCTGATTATCCTAAAAAGGATATTGGAAATTCTGGCCGAAAACATAAAGCGGTGTATTAATACATTGATGTTTTCATCAAGTTAATGATGCGATGCGGGAGCTGGCGGTAGGTTTCGTAGGAACGTATGTGATGTGCTATTTTCATTGAGTATACGTTTCAGTTGGGTTGAAGTTAGTTGGATACTTCTTTATATGTAGAGTTTTTAACAAAGATATCAGGTTGAGTCGTTATAATCGAATGTTGTTAGATTTCAAGCATGGAGTTTGAGAAATATTTTGAGGTTATCGAGTGCACATCTCACAGAGTGTAACGTCTAGCAAATATTAATGAGAAATTGATTTTAAAGGTTGATTTTTTAAAAAATATTTGAAATATTTTCAACACGTAATTGTGCCCAGACATATCATGAACATGCATTTTGAATGTCACGAATAGGATTTCATTGAGCATTAAGTATGTTCACTAAATAAAAGATTAAAAAAAATTGAGACATGCATAATGGTACATTCATCACGTGCATAGAAATTATCAGGGTTGGATGCAACTCTTTGGGGATGAGAGATGTCATCACCCTCGCGCACAATTATGTAAAATGGATTTTATTGATTAAGTATTTTGAGAATGATGTTTTGAAACGAGCTCGCGAGTCACATTGTGATAAACTTATTTATAAAGTTGTTGGATTTTAAATGATTTTGAAACTGTTACCGAAAGATAGCTAGACAAATTCTCTGTGATGATGATGATGCATTTTGGATGATTGCGTTGTAATGGATTAGTTTGTTTTCTCAGAATCTTGTGTTTCATAGAAAATAAATATGGTTTTGAGGTTTGCACTCGAGATATAGTTGTACCAATTGCAGTGAGTGGTTAGATTCAGATTAGAAAATTTTCGTGATTGTTTTCGATTTGTGATTTAAGGATTTGTGGATTAAGGATATTGGTTATGCTCCATGTGTGTTTATACACTGCGTTTTTTTTAAAAAAGAGATGTTATCTTTCAGATTAGATTTTTTCAATTACTTTGGGTAAATGGATATAAAAGTATTTTCATAAACAAAGAGATTTGCGTTTGTTAAATTTTATCCTTTTGAGGAAAGGAATAAATTTTGTCAAGATTAATTCAAAAGGAATAATAAATTTTTCGGTTGAACGACTCTTCAAATTGTGTTTTTGTTTGAGAAAATTTAGAAGCGACTTAAAATTTTGTGATGTTTTGGAACATTAATGTGTATTTTCAATACGAAAGATGTTTCCACAGTTGGTGTATATTCAAAAAAAGATATAAATTGATTTTAGCAAGTTTGGTTTAAATAGAACATAATTTTTGCCAAATGAACTGTTTTATAAACGTAATGAAAAGTAAGGGAAAATTTCAGATTCAAAATGTGAATATTTTGAAAATTTTCAAGGGTTTACAAAACTGATTGTTTTTTTGACAGTAAAGCATTTTGATTTTTGAATATAAAAAGGAGGTGTAAGACATATAGTCTTTTAAAGAAAAGTGAAATTTTTTAATATAAAATATTTGAGCGTAACTAACAATCCGGTCGGGATGAATTGATCGTAGTGACCTCTCGTTGTATACGAGGTTATAGTCATTTGATTTAATAATTTGGTTTAGGATATATGAGCTAGCTAGTCCAAAAATCGATGATCGTGATTGGTGAATTTCGATAACAAAGTTGGTTGGTCGATGCTGTTGATTGAGGGTTTAATTGTTAAAATTTTGGATATCATTTTGTTCGGATATTGAACCTTTTGTGTGTGGAATAAAGTTAAGTATGTGAAACTTAGTTAAAATTAATTTGATGGTTAGTTACCTTAGGTTATTACAGGCTGTTTATTTTTGAATGATTGGAGGAATAATTATGATTGACATGGTTTGTTACTAATCTGGAGATTTTGTTATCATGTGATAAGTTCACGTATTCTTTTGAATGACGATATGAGTTTTTGTGTTTTATGATTCGCGAGATTGATGGTATTATCAAATTTGGTGTTAATTGTTGTACCGAGTGATCCAAGTAGTGTTTGTTTTTGGCCGAAATATTATTTGGTTGTTATTGAGTATTGTTATCGATTATTTTGGTGTCGAACTCGTTATAAGTGGACAGGTGAGTAAGTGTTGTGGAACGCAATATTTTCCTGTTTGATACGATAGAGTTTGGAATGGTAAGAACTATAGTTTGAGGTTAAGGCTTGTTCTTGCGCTTTAATAATGTGGATTTGGTAATCGTTAAGATTGAGCTGATTTTGAAAGCCATCTTGGTAAAGAGTAATTGTAATTCTCAGTTGGATAATTTTTGTCTGTTCACTTTTGTGTTGATCGAGTAATCGTTAGAGCACCGGGTTGTTAGACTTAATTTTTTGTGCATATGTATGTTGTGACCGTTTAAACTGCGAATCAGTTTCATATTTAAAATTCGAGGTCGAATTTTTCATAGGTAGGGGAGAATGTAATACCCCGTATGTTTTCGGTGTGTTTCGTCTTGTGTTGACCTTCTCTGGATGAAAATTTTGTTAGAGTTATCATTGAAGAGATTCAAGGTTTTGTTCTTGATTATCCTTTGAATTTCAGTCGAGTTTCATGTGGGAGAGTTTGTATTCCTTCATTTGGTTTCACCTAGAAATGGAATTATCGTTTTATGTTAAGTGGAAGTTAGTGTTAATACTTTTTGTGATCATTTGAGATTGTTCGGTTTATGAAAGTGGTGGTTTAGAGTTATTGTTCGAGGAACAACCTATTAAGTTTTTTCTTACGCAAGTACTTAGGTCGTTAAGCATGGAAATTCCTATGACTACAGTTTGGATTGGACTCGGTTGAGGAATCTTCTTAAAAGACAGAGTTATTATGCAGAATTGTTATTATTGTTGTCATTGATTACCTTGGGTATCTTTTTATGCGTTTTACATTGGTTATGTGCGTTTAGTTCAGTTTGATATGTAGTTTTATGTTATGTTATTCGTCGGTCGTTTTTGTTTTAAATTCGAGGACGAATTTTATATAAGTTGGGGAGATTGTGATATCCCGTATTTTTCCGTTTGGTTTCGGCGTTGTTCCGTCACCGTGTTGATCGTTTTTGGTGTTCGTTGGGCTCCGTGTGTTCCATGTTATACCTTGAGTTTGGTCCGTCGTTGCCATTGGGCCTTATGCAAGTTTTTGCATTTTTATAGCTTTGTGCAGGGAGGCACGATGGAAGGCACGATGGGTCCATCGCGCCTGCCATCGTGCCCTAGGTTTTTTCCATGCTGCTGAGGAAGGCACGATGGAAGGCACGATGGGTCCATAGCGCCTTGCATCGTGCCCTAGGCATTTTTTCCATTTTGCCGAGGAAGGCACGACGGAAGGCACGATGGGTCCATCGCACCTCCCATCGTGCCCCTCTGTCAGATTTGATATTTTGACCTATAAATAGACCCCTAACTCGACCTAACCTAATTTTTCACGTTTCTAAAACCCTAGAGCCGCCCTAGCATATGAGATACTCTATTTTCCTTCATTCCCTTTGGTTTAATCATTCGGTAAGTGATTCTAATACTCCTTTCTTCGATTAATCAATTCCTTATCGCGTATATCGGCTCTTAACTTATTCGAACCTTTTTCCAGCGTATTGTGGATATTGATTTACTGTTTCCTTTCAATTGTTACGCCAATCTAGATTCATTACGGTATGTGTTGCAATCCTTTAAGTTTTTGCGTAGAGATTCGCGTTCTAATTCGATAGATTGTGTTCTATTGTGTTGTACCTATGTTGTGGCTGATTTGATCTCTGAAACGCTTAGCCTAATCTGTAATAGGGTGTTTACGATTGAATTATCATGCTATAACATTTAGATTTAAACGTTGATTATTGGGTTAAGGTGCTAGGTTGTTCGTATGATTATGGCGTGGTTAATTCGCTGTTTTGGCAATGTAAAAGAGGGCTGGAAATTCTTATTAAAGGCTAATCTTATGTGTTTGAATCAATGTTACATCTTTTGGCATGCTTAGTAAATCATAAGATGATTGGTTGGCTTGTAAATCCATGATTTCACCTCGTTTATGTGCCGAGTACATTTCAACGATATAGTTGCTGTCCATAATCGTATTGGGGCTGTTTTGTATCGTTCTTGACAAGATGGCATTGCGTTGTTTGCGTTAGACTCATTCGTGTTGATTATGCCTTAGTAGACAAGTTTATGCCATGATTTGATTATCGTTTCAAATCTGAGTTTAACGTTTAAATGGATGATTTAATCCTTTTTGGTTCATTTAAAAGAAGTTTAACATACTTATGTTGGTATGGTGTAATTTGCCGATTGTTGGCTAAACGATGGATTATGTTCTTGTTTTTAAAAGACTATACTTTTCATTCAAGTTATTCAGAATGTAAACTTGGGTTTTATTTTGGTTTAACTTTGGGTTGGGTTTGACTATGGTCGCCCAACAAGTGGGAAGAAGCTTGGAAGTTTGGATAACTCGGCTGACTCACTGGTATGGATTTAAACTTGGATTATTTAAAACTGTTTTCTGAATTATTCAAATTGTGTTTTGAAATGGAAACTTATATGGTTTGTATTCTATAACTTGGGTTCTGGTTTGGCTGCGCATGAAGCTTATGTGTTCGGTTATATGTTGGCTTGTTATTGTATGTGCTAGTCCTACATGGTGTCTAGTACTTCCTAGAGTTAGGGTACGTTTTTGATTATTATTTATACCTTGTCTAGACTCGTCGACCGTTCGTGCTTCGGAGACGAAACAGGATTAGATTGCTTGCCAGGTTATCACGTGGATTAGCAAGCGGTGAGTTTATATCGCTATTTACCGCTTTATTAAGTAAATTGTATTTTTGCATATATATATATATATATATATATATATATATATATATATATATATATATATATTGTCTATACAGCTTTCGAACTGTTTTCAACATTATGGATCTGAATTGGAACGGGCTACTCGATGGGCATCATCGAGACTGCGTGCGCACCAGTATCTGATCATATGGTATTGAGGTAGGTTCGAGATACGTCTCGCCTTAGTAAGGGCGCCGGTGGAAGATACGTCTCCTGGGACTCAAGTGTTTATTTGAGTGACAGTTGGGGATCGGTTATGGAGATACGTCTCACCGACACGACAACTGGATTTAGATATTTGTGGTTTAGGGTTTCAATACTTTTCCATAATGATAAATTGCTTTATAAATGGTTTAAGGTTTTTAAAGGTTTTCACTTAATAAATGTAAATAGTTGTATGAACTCATCTCAGTATATCTGACCCCGTTGTTTTCCCAATTTTTCCCAGGGTTATGATTTGAGCGAGTCAACTGGTCTCCGATTCTTTATTTCCTCGGAGGTCTTACTTTATTTTATTAAAGTTATTGAAGTGATTTTACTCTTAGACCACAGTAGTAATTAGAAGTCTTACTTATTGTAGTACTTGTTGTCAGATTAACTCAATTGAATTATTTGTTGATTGGTATTATTATATTAACTTTGGTTATTTAATATTTATGCCGTGTTAGAGACTCGGAGTTGACTAAGCATTTATTATTTATATGTCGTACATATAAACTGCTATAATAGGTTGGAGTCTCGGTTGCCCCCGAGCATGTGGTTTTATGCAGGTACAATGTTTTAAATGATTAATGTATGTTATCCGCAAGGCTTGCTACGGATTTCGGTACAACAATACCCATACCCTAGCGCCGGTCGCGATGAAAATAGGTCGTGACAGTAACGTTTGTAAACGTTCGGCTTAAATCGCTAAAAAGATGAAACGTTTGGATTTGTTTCGTAACGTTTGTAAACGTTTGGCTTAAATTGCTAAAAATGTGAAACGCCTGGATTTGTTTCGTAACGTTTGTAAACATTTGGCTTAAATATCTAAGAAGGTGAAACGCTTGGATTTATTTTGTAATGTTTGTAAACATTTGGCTTAAATTGCTAAACAGGCGAAATGCTTGGTTTTGTTTCATAACGTTTGTAAACGTTTGGATCGCCCAAAATGTGAAACGTTTGAATTTGTTACGTAATGTTTTAAATGTTTTGTTTTGTTTCGTAAAGTTTGTAAATGTTTATAAATGTTTGGCATAAATCGCTAAAAAAGGAAACTTTTGTATTTGTTTCGTAATGTCTGTAAACGTTTGGCTTAAATCGCTGAAAAGGTGAAACATTTGGATTTCTTTTTTAACGTTTGAAAACGTTTGGCTAAAATCGCTAAAATGGTTAAACGTTTGTATTTGTTTATTAATGTTTGTAAACGTTTGTCTTAAATCGCTAAAAAGGGGAAACGTTTGGATTTGCTTCGTAACGTTTGTAAATGTTTGCCTTAAATCGCTAAAAGGGTGAAACGTTTGAATTTGTTTCGTAACGTTCGTAAACGTTTGGCTTAAATTCCTAAAAAGCTGAAATGCTTGGATTTGTCTCGTAACATTTGTAAACGTTTGGCTTAAATTGCTAAAAAGGTGAAACACTTGGATTTGTTTCGTTAAGTTTGTAAACGTTTTGCTTAAATTTCTGAAAAGGTGAAAAATTTGGATTTGTTTCGTAACTTTTGCAAACATTTGGATTTGTTTCTTACGTTTGAAAACGTTTTACTTAAATAGGTGAAATGTTCAGATTTTTTTCGTAACGTTTTTTAATAGTTGGCTTAAATTGCTAAAAAGGTGAAACACTTGAATTTGTTTTGAAACATTTATAAACGTTTGGTTAAATCGCTAAAAAGGTGAAACACTTGGATTTGTTTCGTAACGTTTTAAACGTTTGGCTTAAATCGCTAAAAAGGTGAAACACTTGGATTTGTTTTTGTAATACCCCAAAATATTTTAAGATAATTACGTCGTGTCACGTGTCGAGATTTCCGATAAATTAAATTAAGGAGAATTTAATTTAATTATATCGGGAATTTAGAATAAATTTTAATAAGTCAATTAGCGGGATTTGAGGATTTGACTTCAGAAATTAATATAAAATAAATTATAAATCCGATAACGATAATTATTTCGCCAAAGTCCGCGAAATAATATATATTATTAGTGGTAAAAGTTTCGAGTCGATCGGAGATCGTTTAAAATTTGGACGCGAATAGGTTTTGGACTCAATTGAAACTTTTGAAAAGTTTGAAGGACCAAAGTGCAAATTAGCCGTTTATATATATGAAATAAGAAATGAAGAAGAGTCCAGAACCCTTTCCTTCATCAGATCAACGTTTTCTTTCTCTCTCGCTTCGTTCTCGACGGTTCGTCGCGCGGTTTCTGTTTCTCGTCCGTTTCCGACGTTCTATAACTCAAAACGATCATATTCCAGAGGTGAATCACGGTAAGCTTGACCTTTTACCGTATAAACGGATATATTTTGAGTTATATCAATTCAAAGTATTAGGCCACGAAACGAATATACCGTTTTAATCGACATTAGAATTGAATTATAGCATTGTGAGCCTAGATTATGTGTTATACGTGTGTTAGGAGCGTTTTTGGGTCGAAAGCACGTCGGAAAATCCGGAAATTGATTTTTCGGGTCGGGGTGTGCGGCACGCCCGCGAGGCATGCGTGCGCCCGCATATGCGGGGCATGCGTCCGCAAACCGCACATCGAGGCGTGCGTCCGCAGTCCGCACAAGTCGGCGGCTCGCCCGCAAAGAAAATTCGCCGATCGATCTATTTTGAGAAAAATTTGTCGTACACATATATCGAGAATTTGAAATCAATTGGTATTCGATTAATTATCGAATAGTTTGAGACGTTAACCTAATGAGGTTAAACGAGAATCGATTTTAAAGTAATATTCAATCCGTAAACGAGTTAGATGCCGTTTATCGGGATAATTACGTGAGAAGCACGACGGTTAATAAAAGTTCAGTGTGTCGAGTCTCGAGTCTAGAGTCAATCTTAGAATAGGATTCTAATACAAGTCAAAAGTTTTAAAATTTGTTTTAGATCCGGCGAGGCAAGAAGCAGCTGGACCAGCAGTTCGAGAAGCTTGACGTTTCTAAACTCCGACGTATTGTTGGATAAGCGTTTTCTGTGAGTTTATACGATTTGCTTTTAAAGTATTCATTCAAGCAATTATTCTATATTGCTTTATGTTTGAATTGCATGTTTTATATGCGAAATTTTTATATGAATTGCGCATACGCTTGATTTGAAACCAGTATTGATCCGATGAAACGTGCTACCTGTTGAGCGGCAATAGGACTGTGTGATCACCAGTTTTGATTTGATACAGCTGTGAGCTGATTATGATTATGAAATTTGAGATTTGAGGTATAATTCGATACGAGTGAGCACTCGGTAACGGTGTAACCTGGAGTCCCTGTATGTCACGACCCAATTTCATGGATCGTGACCGGCGCTAGGGTATGGGTATGGTCGTACCAAAACCCGTAGCAAGCCTCGCGGATAACCTTAAATACAAATAAACCTGCAAGAAAATCAATGCTCGGGGGCAATCGAGACTCCAACCTAAGTCTAGCAGTTTATATAACAACTTAAATAATAACTTAAATATCTGAAATACTCGGCTAAAACCCGAGACTCAACAGCCTTCCTTAATTATATATAACGATATAAACCAAAGTATAACATGCCAAGGTTAATAACAAAACAATCGGACCAATCCGACAACTAACATAAGATATCCATAACAAATAAACTAGCTCTACTACGGTCTACGAGTTTAAAACAGTTGACTAGTTTAAACAACATAAAAACCTCCGAGGAATCAAAGAATCGCAGATCGACCAACTCTCTCAAATCATAACCCTGGAAAAATTTGGAAAACAACAGGGTCAGATATACTGAGATGAGTTCATAATGCTATTTACATTTATTAAGTTTAAAACCCTTAAAACCAAATCCTTTTAATACTTATATACTTATATACTTCATTATGGAATACAGTATTGAAATGAAATTCCAAAGTGTATATATATCCCAAAGTATAATCCAAAGTAGGCCAGACATTGGTCAGCCAATCCCAAAGTACTTACCGGTGCACGCAGTCTCGATACAAGCCTATCGAGTAGCTCGTTTCAATCCAGATCCATAATCCTTAAAAGAGTTCGCAAACAGTTGTAATACTAATAATTTGCGGTACTTAATAAAGCGGTAAATAACACTACAAACTCACTGCTTGCTTATCCACGTGATAATCTTGGCAAACAGCTAACCCTGCGTAGACTCCGAAGCACGAGCAGTCGGCGAGTCTAAAACAAGGTATAAGTTAAAAGCACATCAACCCCTAACTCTAAGAATACTAGACACCACATATGACTAGTATCTCAAACAACAACCAAGGTACAAGCCAAAGTAAATGCCACAGCATAGCATTCATACATATACAATCCATATACAAAGTAATGCCAAAGTATACCAACAAGTTAAGCATAATTTAGTTCCCCTTTGAAAACATAATCTAGAAGCTTATATAACTTGAAAACCTTAAAACAAAGTGAAATCCCAAAGTAGTGAATTAGCCTTCAAGCTTAATCTCACATGTCGGACGACCCAAGTCTATCCCGACCCAAAGATACCAAAGTAAACCAAAGTATGAATCCGGAACCTTTAAATCAAAACATTGCTCATTTGAAAATATGGAACTCAACCTACCTTAACAACAGAGATGCACATTTACAACAAACCCAAAGTTAGCCACACTTGGCCAAAACACCCAAAGAAGACACAAGCGTGTCACAACACTTAAATAGGTTCTAAATATGCATATGAGTTCATCAACCCAGATCTGAAAATAGAGAAGCCAAATCAACCATTTACATGGCATAATAATTCCACCTTACATATTAACAACTTGAAATCAAACAGATGATATTTAAACAATGTCAACATGTTACAAACATCTAGAACATCCTTAGAATCACTTATGGGCAGCCACTTATGTCTTGAACAACAATCGAGTCAAAACAAGTTGAATACATGCATTACGAATCCAAAAACCAACCTTAAATCTATTAAAATTGGCCCAAACAACATCAAGTTGAATTCATTAACTTATAACAGCCCTAAGTATGGATTTCCAGCAGTATAAGATCAACCAAAACAGTAATCAAACATGACGAGATCGTACCAAGGACCTAGCATTCAATTCCATCAATCTATAATATAACTCTAGAGTGTATTTCAATCACAACACATACTAGAATCATCCTAACATACAACTCAGATTTAACATAATGAAAACATTAGGTAATCATAATAACAACACACCAACGAATCTAGAACGCGATAAATACGATATGGCGCAAGAATGGTACATACCCGATGTGAGACAATGGAATAAATCAAAGAACAAATGAGATCATATTAGAGGTGATTTTCAATTACCCTAGTCGTTGGAAATCAGAGATAAACAAGTAAGGAATCGATTAAAAAGAAAGGAACATGAATTAACCACGAACGAAGTGTGAGAATTACTTACCAAGCATTAAAATTGAGAGGAAAGGAAACCAAGGATCAATCTCATAGTGTTTTTATGATTTGGGTTTGGCTAGGGTTTGTAAAACGTGAATGAGAGCGTTTAAAATCAGAAAAGGGGTCTATTTATAAGCTCCAAATCAAAGTTACAGGTGAGGGTGCGATGGGAGGCGCGATGCGAGGCGCGTTCGTCCCATTGCGCCTTCACAGGCGCAGACAAATAGCCTGGGGCGCGTTGCGAGGCGCGATGGGCCATCGCGCCCTCCAACGCGCCTCAAATTTTGATCGGATATTAAACTCCCTGGGTCACTAGTGTTATCTTGAATTACATAATGATCACTAAACTTCATTTTGTTACAAAATGGTCAATGAACTATACCTTTTATTACAAAGGGGTGTCACTCTTATAAAACGCATCGTTTTCATGCTTATGTTGTTACAAAAAGAATACTAAACTTTTCATGAATTACAAAAAAGTCATTGAGTTATACTTTTTATTGCAAAAAGGTCACTGAACTATGTACCTTTTTGTAATTAAAGCTTGCCATGTAAGCAAAAACGTTGCGTTTTATATGAGTGACACCCCTTTGTAACAAAAGGTATAGTTCAGTGACCATTTTGTAACAAAATCAAGTTTAATGATCATTATGTAATTCGAGGTAACTCTAGTGACCCATGGAGTTTAATATCCAATTTTGATCCAATGGTCAGCTCTGTCTCTTGCACAACATATCCAAAGATGAGCTCGATCCAACGGTTAAATTGGGAGTTATGGATGTTTTATCAAAACATGTCAGATTCAAAAGGCATACGAACAAATCATCGATTATAATCCGGATACAAATCAATTTCTATCAAAAACCCACACGAAACATGTGACGCATATAAGATACAAATCAAAACCCAAAGTAAATGTCACACTTGCTATTTCCACCATAAATGATCTGGAACCAAGTCGGAAACACGACGAAACCATGACGGAAAAACACGGGATATTACAATCTCCCCAACTTATATAAAATTCGTCCTCGAATTTAAAACAACGAAACTAAGCACAAACACATATAAACGCACCAAAGTAAATCACATAACATATACCCAATGTACTAACATAACATCGACTATACGAAGCAACGCTAAACCCAATGTAACCAAGAATGAAAGATAATAATTCTACATAACGGACTTTGTTCCCTAAGTATATTCCCTAACTATAACCGAAAATAATAATTTATTGAAACCATAGGAATACCTCCACTAATCATTATACGCACTTGCGTAACCGGAACACGAAAGTTGTAACTCGAATGATAACTCAAATCACCCATTACATAAAACAACAAAGCAAATATTCACACCGCGCAGGCGCAAAATTTAAAACTTGACAGTTCAGAGCTCCAAACTATTATTTGATTAAACAAAAAAAAAAATTCCAAGATTATTCAACAATAAACATTAAGCATCTCACAAGGGCGGTTACCAAAAGTCGCTCGAGTTCCAATAGCTATCATAACAACCTTAACAAGGTGCAAGGACAAGCCCGAAACTCAAATCGTAATTCTTATAATACAAAAATCTAACTCTTCAAATGGAAACCTTGAATCCCCATTAATAACATCATGCAACCCTCGCCACCTACTTAGCATCTCTACACTTATCATCTCATATCGAAGCATATAATTAACTCGTTACATCAAACGAACGATCTAGTCCATAAACAATTAGATAAAGTTCTTGCCAAATTATATATTAGCCAACTTAAACATCAAGAGAATCGAGCTTTACACCCGAAAAGGACTAAACTCGACAAGACCATCAACCTTAACGAATCCAAAAACACGTACGCACATACTGACATTCCAAAGGATATATCACTTTAACTAATGATAAAAAAATCTCCAAGATACATACAAATCGACTCATTCAAAAAGATTCTTCCACTCATACCATAAGAAAGCATACAGCCCGAAGTTACCCAAGGTAATTGACCACCCACTTACATCCTAACTATATTTCATAGACTTAATTTTTATTTCACACACAAAAGGTTCAATATCTGAATAAAGCGATATCCAAACTTTCAAAAACAGCAATTCACAATTAACAATATCGACCAACCAACCTTTATTGTCAAAACCCACTCATCACAATCCTCGAATCTGCTAACTCATAAATCCGAAACAAACTCAAATTATCAAATCAATTCACCAAATGTAACTGTAACCTTATATTCAAGAGATCACCTAGATCAAATCCACTAGTACTCGGGTCATTTATGCTCAAAATCACATTTATAGGAAAATAAAATTTCCAAAATACAAAATATTATATATTAATATAATCCACCTCTTTATAAAAGACATTAACCTCTTAAATTTCATTTCGTTTCCAAACTGAAAATAAATAACCTGTTAGGAAAAACCTCCAGTTTCATAATGCATCAAAATACTAAAATACTTTCTTTTTGAATTCGTAATTTAAACCTTACCTTTTTAAATAAATTTACAATGTTATGAAATCGTTTAGCTGACAAAATTTTATTATCCTCTTTAAAATTAAATTATCCTTTTTAAAATTAACCTTGATAAAATATCCTCACTTTCTCAAAAAGGAAAAATCTTGCAAATAAGCATCCCTTCGTTTACAAAAGAATAATTATATTGATATAGCAAAACTTTTTGGACACAATTCGAATCTGTAAAAGACAAAATTTCTTTTAAAATTTTAAGTGTAAACACACATGTGGAGCATAACCAAATTACTCAATCCAACAACCCTCAAAGCATAAATTGGAAGCTAACACGTAAGCCTTCCGAACCGACCTCAAAATCCTATCATACTTATAACAAAAATAACTCAAGTGCAATCATATATTCATTCTTACTCCCTACGAAGCCCAAAATTTCTGATATTACAGACCAATCACTCCTGACATATGCGTCCTCAATTCACCACCATCATCATAGAGTATTTGTCTAGCTACTTTTCGGTAAAATTTCAAACCATTTGAAATCTATCAATTTTATAAATAAATTTATCCCAAGGTGACTCGCGAGTTCTTTTTAAAACATTTTTCTCAAAAACACTTTATTGCCAAAATCCACTTTACATAATTGTGCGCCAGGGTGATGACACCTCTCATCCCCAAAGAGTTGCATCCAACTCTAATCATTTCTATGCACGTGATGCATGTACTATTATGCATGTATCAATTTTTAATTTCTCTTTTATTTAGTGAACATACTAAGTGCTCAATGCAATTTCCTATTCGTGATATTCAAAATGCATGTGCATGATATGTCTAGCCACAATTACGTGATAAAAATATTTCAAACACTTTAACTAATCAACATTTGAAATCAATTTCTCGATAAAACATTTGCTAGACATTACACTTTGTGAGACATGCACTCGATAACCTCAAAATATTCCTCTAACTCCATACTTACAATCTACCAAGTCATACGATACCACAATAACAAATCAAAACGATAACTCCACTAAAATTCATAAGTATAAAATAATATTCTATAAAACTCCAAACAAATCGAAACTTAAGTCAAGGAAAACAATACATCACATACGTTTCTACAACACTTACCACCCGTTCCCGCATTTACATTGATCAACCCTGAAGAAAAACACTAGTGTATTAATACACTGATATATCTCCTCGAGTTAGAATTTCCAATATCCTTATATAGGATAAACATAAACCACCAACCATTCCAAGGAAATAATTCCATCAATCTCCTCGATATCAAAATTCAAAGATCTCGATCCACAAACAAAACACCAAATCCAGCGTCACCCAAACCGAAACTAAAGCAAAACAGGGTCTAAACGAAGGTTCGACTCACTATCAAACCAGACATCAAGGTAAGCCAAAAAGAACCGCGTGAAATAATTTACCTCACGTGCTTCTCCGCACGAAGAGACAAAACAAAAACAATCAACATAGTCCAACCAAACTTGCGAGGTATACAAATTAAATTAAAATCAAAAGATTGTGATTTCAACAAATCATAAACCACCCAAGCATGCCATTAACCACAATTAACCCAACGTACTTAAAAGATAAAATTAAGACATGCTGCAACCAACTTTGAATTTTCGTAACAAAATCAACCTGTAATATATAACTTTTCAAGAGTACACTTCAAAATTCATTATTGAAATTAAAGTCAACCATAAAACTTCCAAATTTGTAATTGATCCCCACAGTTAAAACAATCTCGATTATCCGGAAATTTTTTTCTTATAATTCAATTGCTTTAAAAATAATTCTCAAAGTATCTCAATCATAAACCATTGAGTTAGCCGAGTCATTACAACTACCAAGCTCAACTCCTAAACTTGGGTAACCCAAGTCAAATCCAAACAACCTTTTGTAAAACGCATTCAAAACATTTGTAAATCCGAAAAAATGCCCTTAAATAAAATCTCAATCTTTTCTCAAAAATAGGAGCTCAATGTAATCCAAGCATCAAACAGCAATTCAAAAATTTAAGTGAGAAAACCCTTTATCACAAACAACCATTCCGAGAAACAAATACTCTCGCCAAACATAATATACCAAAGCATATAACCAAAGACACCTCCAATGTACACAAACCAAAACATGGTAAGACCATTGAAGTCATAATAAATTATCAAGGTCATATTCCATCATTTAAATAATATTACTTTGAAAATAATCGTTGGTCAACCCAATCCAACTGTAAAATTCTGATATATGAGAAACTCCATTTACCAGCAAATTATCCAAAATCAAACTTTTAAAGTATTATGACTAGGCCGCTCATCCGGTTCTCGTGTCAAAACACTAATCAAATTAAAATAATTTTCTCAATAAAACCATAATACCAACGTGTAGTCAAACAACGTATAGCCACAAAACATGCTTAATAATTTAATCACCAAATATCCTTTAAAAGCAAAACAAGGCCAACGCCTAATGTATCCTCTTATGGGCCGACATATATGGCAACCAACAAATACGGCCCAACCCAAAGTGTACTCAACAAAAAGGTAAGAGCATCCAATATAATTATAATCATCCAATCATGAACACCAACAAGTAATCACCCAAGGTAAATACCGTATAAGGCACAAGAGCCAATAAAACACAACCCGAAATAAATATCATATAAGGCACAACAGCCAACAAAACAACAACCGAAGTAAATATCATATAAGGCACAACAGCCAACAAAGCATCACCCGAAGTAAACACCATATAAGGCACAACAGGCCACAAAACATCACCCGAAGTATATCTCATATATGGCTTAACAGCCAACAAACCACCCAATATTGTATAAGCAATAAACAATCCAAAGTAAAGCATCAGCAACACATAAGACCGACACTCAACATTCCTATAGATGAAGATAGAAAGTTTTGAAAACAAAAGATGACGTTTCAAAAGACAAGACTTGAATCCTAATTCCGCATTAGATCTTATGACACAACAACAACTTAACATGCCTTACATCAATAAGCACATAACATACAAAATGGCCTTGGTTTGAAACCAAAGCTCTGATACCAACTTTGTCACAACCCAATTTCATGGATCGCGACCGGCGCTAGGGTATGGGTATGGTCGTACCAAAACCCGTAGCAAGCCTCGCGGATAACCTTAAATACAAATAAACCTGCAAGAAAATCAATGCTCGGGGGCAACCGAGACTCCAACCTAAGTCTAGCAGTTTATATAACAACTTAAGTAATAACTTAAATATCTGAAATACTCGGCTAAAACCCGAGACTCAACAGCCTTCCTTATATATAACGATATAAACCAAAGTATAACAAGCCAAGGTTAATAACAAAACAATCGGACCAATCCGACAACTAACATAAGATATCCATAACAAATAAACTAGCTCTACTGCGGTCTACGAGTTTAAAACAGTTGACTAGTTTAAACAGCATAAAAACCTCAGAGGAATCAAAGAATCGGAGATCGACCAACTCTCTCAAATTATAACCGTGGAAAAATTTGGAAAACAACAGGGTCAGATATACTGAGATGAGTTCATAATGCTATTTACATTTATTAAGTTTAAAACCCTTAAAACCAAATCCTTTTAATACTTATATACTTATATACTTGATTATGGAATACAGTATTGAAATGAAATCCCAAAGTATATGTATATATCCCAAAGTATAAACCAAAGTAGATGGGAATAAATCCTGATCGAATCCCAAAGTAGGCCAAACATTGGTCAGCCAATCCCAAAGTACTTACCGGTGCACGCAGTCTCGATACAAGCCAATCGAGTAGCTCGTTTCAATCCAGATCCATAATCCTTAAAACAGTTCGCAAACAGTTGTAATACTAAAATAATTTTCGGTGCTTAATAAAGCGGTAAATAACACTACAAACTCACTGTTTGCTTATCCACGTGATAATCTTGGCAAACAGCTAACCCTGCGTAGACTCCGAAGCACGAGCAGTCGACGAGTCTGAAACAAGGTATTAGTTAAAAGCACATCAACCCCTAACTCTAAGAATACTAGACACCACATAGGACTAGTATCTCAAACAACAACCAAGGTACAAGCCAAAGTAAATGCCACAGCATAGCATTCATACATATACAATCCATATCCAAAGTAATTCCAAAGTATACCAACAAGTTAAGCATAATTAAGTTCCCCTTTGAAAACATAATCTGGAAGCTTATATAACTTGAAAACCTTAAAACCATGTGAAATCCCAATGTAGTGAATTAGCCTTCAAGCTTAATCTCACATGTCGGACGACCCAAGTCTATCCCGACCCAAAGATACCAAAGTAAACCAAAGTATGAATCCAGAACCTTTAAATCAAAACATTGCTTATTTGAAAATACGGAACTCAACCTAACTTAACAACAAAGATGCACATTTACACCAAACCCAAAGCTAGCCACACTTGGCCAAAACACCCAAAGAAGACACAAGCGCGTCACAGCACTTAAATAGGTTCTAAATATGCATATGAGTTCATCAAATCAGATCTGAAAATAGAGAAGCCAAATCAACCATTTACATGGCATAATAATTCCACCTTATATATTAACAACATGAAATCAAGCCAATTATATTTAAACAATGCCAACATGTTACAAACATCTAAAACATCCTTAGAATCACATATGGGAAGCCACTTATGTCTTGAACAACAATCAAGTCAAAACAAGTTGAATACATGCATTACGAATCCAAAAACCAACCTTAAATCTATTAAAATTGGCCCAAACAACATCAAGTTGAATTCATTAACCTATAACAGCCCTAAGTATGGATTTCCAGCAATATAACATCAACCAAAACAGTAATCAAACATGACGAGATCGTACCAAGGACCTAGCACTCAATTCCATCAATCTATAATGTAACTCTAGAGTGTATTTCAATCACAACACATACTAGAATCATCCTAACATACAACTCAGATTTAACATAATGAAAACAATAGGTAATCAAAATAACAATACACCAACGAATCTAGAACGCGATAAATACGATATGGCGCAAGAATAGTACATACCCGATGTGAGACAATGGAATGAATCAAAGAACAAAAGAGATCATATTAGAGGTGATTTTCAATTACCCAAGTTGCTGGAAATCTAAGATAAACAAGTAAGGAATCGATTAAAAAGAAAGGAATATGAATGAACCATGAACGGAGTGTGAGAATTACTTACCAAGCGTTAAAATTGAGAGGAAAGGAAACCAAGGATCAATCTCATAGTGTTTTTATGATTTGGGTATGGCTAGAGTTTGTAAAACGTGAATGAGAGCGTTTAAAATCAGAAAAGGGGTCTATTTATAAGCTCCGAATCAAAGTTACAGGTGAGGGCTCTATGCGAGGCGCGCTCGTCCTATCGCGCCTTCACAGGAGCACACAAATAACCTGGGGCGCGTTGCGAGGCGCGATGGCCCATCGCGCCCTCCAACGCGTCTCAAAGTTTGATCCAACGGTCAACTTTGTCTCTTGCACAATATCTCCAAAGATGAGCTCGATCCAACGGTTAAATTCGGAGTTATGGATGTTTTATCAAAACATGTCAGATTCAAAAGGCACACGAACACATCATCGATTATAATCTGGATACAAATCAAATTGCTATCAAAAACCTACACGAAACATGTGACGCATATAAGATACAAATCAAACCCCAAAGTAAATGTCACACTTGATATTTTCACCATAAACAATCTGGAACCAAGTCGGAAACACGACAAAACCATGACGGAAAAACACGGGATATTACACAGTATCTAGTGGGTTGGACCCACCAGTGAGTTGGACTCACAACTTGATATTAATGATTGGGTTACTTGATTGATGATTAGTATGTTTGAGGATTAAGGTTTCAATCGGATCTCGTACTTGGCTGCATACGACTGAGTATCGTTTTATGTTTTATTTGAATACTTATTAGTAAATGTATGAACTCACTCAGTATATCCCCATATACTGACCCCTCACAGATTTCCTTTCAGGATAAAAGACGCTTTGAAGCAACGGACTTCTATCATACTTCCAGAAGTCTGTATTTTTGAAAGTATGTAAAGAAACAATACTTTACTCCTAGAGCTGCAGTAGATAAGTGTTTTGCAAGTCAACTTGTAATGTATAGTTTTCTGTAAATATAACTTTAATGTTTTAAAGTTTTTAAATGTTTTACGCTAGCTGCGTTTTGATATTTGAGATTTCCAGAGGATGTGTATGCCTGGCATGTATGATTCTGCATGACACGTGTTTATGTATGTCATGCATGATGTTTATGTTTCGAGAAAAATTATTTTACGTTTTTAGGCTTGCTACGGGTTTTGGAGCAACCACTCCCATTCCCTAGTGCCGGTCTCGACCAATGAGATTGGGTCGTGACAGTTTCATAACGTTTTAAACGTTTGGCTTCAATCGCTAAAAAGGTGAAACGTTTAAATTTGTTTCATAATGTTTGTAAACGTTTGGCATAAATCGCTAAAAAGGTGAAACGTTTGGATTTGTTTCGAAACGCTTTAAACGTTCGGCTTAAATCGCTAAAATTGGGAAACGTTTAAATTTGTTTCGTAACGTTTGTAAACGCTTGGCATAAATCACTAAAGAGGAGAAACGTTTGGATTTGTTTCGTAAGGTTTTAAATGTTTGGCTTATATCGCTAAAAAGGGGAAACGTTTGGATTTGTTTGGTAATGTTTGTAAACGTTTGGCTTAAATTGATAAAAAGGTGAAACGCTTGGATTTGTTTCGTAATGTTAGTAAACGTTCAGCTTATATCGCTAAAATGGTGAAACGTTTGGATATGTTTTGTAACATTTGTAAACGTTTGGATTAAATTGCTAAAAAGGTGATACGCTTGGTTTTGTTTCTTATCATTCGTAATCGTTTGGCTTAAATTTCTATAAAGGTGAAACACTTGGATTTGTTTCGTAACGTTTGTAAACGTTTGGCTTTGTTTCATAATGTTTGTAAACGTTTGGCTTAAATCGCTAAAAAGGAGAAACGTTTGAATTTGCTTCGTAACTTTTTAAATGTTTGGATTTGTTTCGAAACATTTTGGATTGTTTCGTATCGTTTGTAAATGTTTGGCTTATACTGTTAAAAATGTGAAAGGCTTGGATTTGTTTCGAAACATTGGTAAACGTTTGGCTTAAATTGCTAAAAAGGTGAAATATTTGGATTTGTTTCATAACCTTTGTAAACGTTTGGCTTGAATCGCTAAAAAGATGAAACATTGAATTTTTTTTCGTAACGTTTGTAAACGTTTGGCTTAAATAGATAAAAAGGTGAAATGTATAGATTTGTTTCGTAGCGTTTATAAATGTTTAGCTTAAATTGCCAAAAAGGGGAAACGCATGGATTTGTTTCGTAACGTTTGTAAACGTTTGGCCTAAATTGCTAAAAAGGTGAAATGCTTGGATTTGTTTTGTAATGTTTGTAAACGTTTGGCTTAAATTGCTAAGGCTTAATTACTTAAAAACCACCCACCTTGAACTTTTTTTTCGTTTATACCCTGATCTAGGAAAAATTTCATTTATACCCTGACATATGTGTTTATGTTTCACCTCTACCCGAGGCACTAAATTAACCTCTTTTCATTTAAAATAAAATTTAAAATAGTCATTCATTTAGAGAAAAATTCATTTCTAATTACACTCTAATTAGCTTAGGTTAAAAATGAAGAACTATTTTAAACTTTTTTCTTATTGAAAAGAGGTTAATTTAGTGTCTCGGGGTAGAGGTGAAACATAAATACAAACGTCAGGGTATAAATGAATTTTTTCCTAGGTCAGGGTATAAATGAAAAAAAAATTCAAGGGGTGTGGTTTTTGAGTAATTAAGCCAATTGCTAAATAGGCAGAACTCTTGGTTTTGTTTTGTCATGTTTGTAAACGTTTGAATCGCCAAAAATGTGAAACATTTGGATTTGTTTCGTAACGTTTTAAACGTTTTGTTTTGTTTCGTAACGTTTGTAAACATTTGGCTTAAATCTCTAAAAAGAGGAAACGTTTGGATTTGTTTCGTAATGTTTGTAAATGTTTGGCTTAAATTTCTAAAAAGGTGAAACGTTCGGATTTGTTTATAAACGTTTGGTCTAAATCGCTAAAATGGTGAAACGTTTGGATTTGTTTCGTAACATTTGGAAACGTTTGGCTTAAATCGCTAAAAAGGGGAAACGTTTGGATTTGCTTTGTAACGTTTGTAAACATTTGGCTTAAATTACTAAAAAGGTGAAACGTTTGGATTTATTTCGTAACGTTTGTAAACGTTTGGCTTAAATTCCTAAAAAGGTGAAATGCTTGGATTTGTTTCGTAATGTTTGTAAACGATTGGCTTAAATTGCTAAAAAGGTGAAACGCTTGGATTTGTTTCGTTACGTTTGTAAACGTTTTGCTTAAATTGCTAAAAAGGTGACAAATTTGGATTTGTTTCGTAACCTTTATAAACGTTTAGCTTAACTTGGTAAAAAGGTGAAACTTTTGGATTTGTTTCTTACGTTTGTAAATGTTTGGCTTAAATAACTAAAAAGGTGAAATGTTTGGATCTGTTTCGTAAAGTTTGTAAACGGTTGGCTTAAATTGCTAAAAAAGGTGCAACGCTTGGATTTGTTTGGAAATATTTATTAGCGTTTGGATTAAATTGCTAAAAAGGTGAAACGCTTGGATTTGTTTCGTAACATTTGTAAACATTTTGATTAAATTACTAAAAAGGTGAAACACTTGGTTTTGTTTCGTAACATTTGTACACGTTTGGCTTAAATCGCTAAAAATGTGAAACGTTCGGATTTGCTTCGTATCGTTTTAAACATTTTGTTTTGTTTCGTAACCTTTGTAAACGTTTGGCTTTAATCGCTAAAAAGGTGAAACGTGTGGATTTGTTTCGTAACGTTTGTAAACGTTTGGCTTAAATCGCTGAAAAGGTGAAACATTTGGATTTCTTTCGTAACGTTTGTAAACGTTTGGATTAAATCGCTAAAAAGGTGAAACATTTGGATTTATTTCGTAAGGTTTGGCTTAAATCGCCAAAAAGGTGAAACGTTTGGATTTGTTTCAAAACATTTTAAACGTTCGGCTTAAATCGCTAAAATGGGAAAACGTTTAAATTTCTTTCGTAACGTTTGACATAAACTACTAATGAGGTGAAACGTTTGGATTTTTTTCATAAGGCTTTAAACATTTGCCTTATATTGCTAAAAAGGTCAAACGCTTGGTTTTGTTACTTAACATTTGTAAACGTTTGGCTTAAATTGCTATAAAGGTCAAACGCTTGGATTTGTTTCGTATCGTTTGTAAACATTTGGCTTTGTTTCGTAACGTTTGTAAACGTTCGGTTTCAATTGCTAAAAAGGAGAATCATTTGAATTTGCTTCGTAAAGTTTTAAATGTTAAGATGTGTTTCGAAATGTTTTGATTTATTTCGTAACGTTTGTAAACGTTTGGCCTAAACTGCTAAAAAGGTGAAAGGCTTGGATTTGTTTCAAAACGTTTGTAAACGTTTGGCTTACATTGCTATAAAAGTGAAACATTTGGATTTGTTTCATAACCTTTGTAAACATTTGGCTTAAATTGCTAAAAAGTTGAAACATTTGGACATTTTTCGTAACGTTTATTAACGTTTGGCTTAAATAGCTAAAAAGGTGAAATGTATAGATTTGATTCATAGCGTTTGTAAACATTTGGCTTAAATTGCGAAAAAGGTGAAACGCTTGAATTTATATCGTAGCGTTTGTAAACGTTTGGCTTAAATCGCTAACAAGGTGAAACGTTTTGGATTTGTTTATTAACGTTTGTAAACGTTTGCCTTAAATCGCTAAAATGGTGAAACGTTTGGATTTGTTTCTTAGCATTTGTAAACGTTTGGCTTAAATCGCTAAAAAGGGGAAACGTTTGGCCTAAATCGCTAAAAAGGGGAAACGTTTGGATTTGTTTCGTAACGTTTGTAAACGTTTGGCTTAAATTCCTAAAAAAAGTGAAATGCTTGGATTTGTTTCGTAACGTTTGTAAATGTTTGTCTTAAATTGCTAAAAAGGTGAAATGCTTGGATTTTTTTCGTTACATTTGTAAACGTTTCGCTTAAATTGCTAAAAATGTGAAAAATTTGGATTTGTTTCGTAACCTTTGAAAACGTTTGACTTAACTCGGTAAAAAGGTGAAACGTTTGGATTTATTTCTTACGTTTGTAAATGTTTTGCTGAAATAGCTAAAAAGATGAAATGTTTGGATTTGTGTCGTAACGTTTTTAAACGCTTGGCTTAAATTTCTAAAAAGGTGAAACACTTGGATTTGTTTCGAAACATTTATAAGCGTTTGGCTTAAATTGCTAAAAAGGTGAAACGCTTGTATTTGTTTCGTAACGTTTGTAAACGTTTGGCTTAAATCGCTAAAAAGGTGAAACGTGTGGATTTGTTTGGTAACGTTTGTAAACCATTGGCTTAAATCGCTGAAAAGGTGAAACATTTGGATTTCTTTCGTAACGTTTGTAAACGTTTGGCTTAAATCACTAAAAAGGTGAAACTTTTGGATTTGTTTCGTAACGTTTTTAAACGTTTGGCTTAAATCGCGAAAAAGGTGAAACGTTTGGTCTTGTTGCGAAACCTTTTAAACGTTCGGCTTAAATCGCTAAAATGGGGAAACGATTAAATTTGTTTCGTAACGTTTGTAAACGTTTGGCATAAATCACAAAAGAGGTGTAAAACGTTTGGATTTGTTTCGTAAGGTTTTAAACGTTTGGCTTATATCGCTAAAAAGGGGAAACGTTTGAATTTGTTTCGCAACGTTTGCAAACGTTTGGCTTAAATTGCTAAAAATGTGAAACGTTTGGATTTGTTTCGTAACGTTTGTAAACGTTTTTCTTAAATTGCTAAAAAGGTGAAACGCTTGGTTTTGTTTCGTAACATTTGTAAACGTTTGACATAAATCGCTAAGCAGTTGAAATGATTGGATTTGTTTTGTAACGTTTTAAACATTTGGTTTCAATCACTAAAAAGGTGTAATGTTTAAATTTGTTTCAAATTTTTGTAAACGTTTGGCTTAAATGGCTAAAAATGTGAAACGTTTGGATTTGTTTAGAAACGTTTTAAACGTTCGGCTTAAATCGCTAAAATGGGGAAACGTTTAAATTTGTTTCGTAACATTTGTAAACGTTTGGCATAAATAACTAAAAATGTGAAACATTTGGATTTCTTTCGTAAGGTTTTAATCGTTTGGCTTATATCGCTAAAAAGGAGAAGGTTTGGATTTGTTTCGTAACGTTTGTAAATGTTTGGCTTAAATCACTAAAAAGGTGAAACGTTTGGATTTGTTTCGTAAAGTTTTAAACGTCTGGTTTTGTTTTGTAGCGTTTGTAAATGTTTGGCTTAAATCGCTAAAAAGGTGAAACGTGTGGATTTGTTTCGTAGCATTTGTAAACTTATGGCTTAAATAACTAAAAAGGTGAAATGCTTGGATTTATTTCGTAAGTTTTGTAAACGGTTGGCTTAAATTTATAAAAAGGTGAAACGCTTGGATTTGTTTCGTAACGTTTGTAAACGTTTGGCATAAATTGCTAAAAAGGTGAAACTTTTGGTTTTGTTCCGTAACATTGGTAAACGTTTGGTTTAAATCGCTAAAAATATGAAACGTTTGGATTTGTTTCGTAACGTTTTAAACGTTTGGCTTTGTTTCGTAACATTTGTAAACGTTTGGCTTAAATCGCTAAAAAGGTGAAACGTGTGGATTTGTTTCGTCATGTTTGTAAACGTTTGGTTTAAATCTCTGAAAAGGTGAAATGTTTGGATTTCTTTCGTAACGTTTGTAAACGTTTGGCTTAAATCGCTAAAAAGGTGAAACGTTTGGATTTGTTTCGTAATGTTTTGAAATGTTTCGCTTAAATCGCTAAAAAGGTTAAATGTTTGGTTTTGTTTCGTAATGTTTGTAAATGTTTGGCTTAAATCGCTAAAAAGGTGAAACGTTTGGATTTTGTTCGTAACGTTTGTAAACGTAGGGCTTAAATCGCTAAAAAAGTGAAACATTTGGTTTTGTTTCGTAACGTTTGTAAACGTTTGGCTTAAATCCCTAAAAAGGGGAGACGTTTGGTTTTGTTTCGTAAAGTTTGTAAACGTTTAGATTTGTTTCGTAACGTTTGTTTCGTAACATTTTAAACGTTTGATTTTGTTTCATAACGTTTGTAAACGTTTTGCTTAAATCGCTAAATAGGTGAAACGTTTGGTTTTGTTTCGTAACGTTTGTAAACATTTGTCTTAAATTGATAAAAAGGTGAAACGTTTGGTTTTGTTTCGTAACGTTTGTAAACGTTTTGATTTGTTTTATAACGTTTGTTTCGTAACGTTTTAAACGTTTGGTTTTGTTTTGTACCGTTTTAAACGTTTGGTTTTGTTTCGTACCGATTTAAACGTTTGGTTTTTTTTCGTAATGTTTGTAGACGTTTGGCTTAAATCCCTAAAAAGGTGAAACGTTTGGGTTTTTTTCGCAACGTTATTAATCATTTGGGTTCAATCGCTAAAAAGGTAAAACTTTTGGATCTGTTTCATAGCGTTTGTAAACGTTTGGCTTATATAGCTAAAAATGTAAAACATTTTGTTTTGTTCAGTAACGTTAGTAAATGTTTGGCTTAAATTGCTAAAAAAAGGTGAAACGCTTCGATTTGTTTTGTAACGTTTGTAAACGTTTGGCATAAATCACAAAAAAGGTGAAACGTTTGTTTTTATTTCTTAACGCTTGTATACGTTTGGCTTAAATTGCTATAAAGGATAAATGCTTGGATTTGTTTCGCAACGTTTGTAAACGTTTGGCTTTATTTCGTAACGTTTGTAAACGTTTGGCTTAAATCGCTAAAAAGGAAAAACATGTGAATTTGCTTCGTAATATTTTAAATGTTTGGATTTGTTTCGTAACGTTTATAAACGTTTGACTTAAATTGCTGAAAAGGTGAAACGCTTGGATTTATTTCGAAACGTTTGTAAACGTTTGGCTATAAATTGCTAAAAAGGTGAAACATTTGGATTTGTTTCATAACCTTTGTAAACGTTCGGCTTATATCGCTAAAAAGGTGAAACATTTGGATTTTTTTTCGTAACGTTTGTAAATGCTTGGCTTAAATAGCTAAGAAGGTCAAATTTATATATTTGTTTCATAGCGTTTGTAAACGTTTGGCTTGAATTGCTAAAAAGGTGAAACGCTTGGATATGTTTCGTAACGTTTGTAAACGTTTTGCTAAAATTGCTAATAAGGTGAAACGTTTGGATTTATTTGGTAATGTTTGTAAACGTCTGGCTTAAATTGCTAAATAGGCGAAACGCTAGGATTTGTTTCGTAACGTTTGTAAATGTTTGGATCGCCAAAAATGTGAAAAGTTTGGATTTGTTTCGTAACGTTTTAAACGTTTTGTTTTGTTTCGTAACGTTTGTAAACGTTTGGCTTAAATCGCTAAAAAGGTGAAACATTTGGATTTGTTTCGTAAAGTATTCAACGTTTGGCTTAAATCGCTAAAAAGGGGAAACGTTAGGATTTGTTTCGTAACGTTTGTAAACGTTTGGCATAATTTTTAAATAGGTGAAACGTTTGGTTTTATTTCTTAACGTGTGTAAACGTTCGGCTTAAATCGCTAAAAGGGTGAAACGCTTGGATTTGTTTCGTAACGTTTGTAAACGTTTGGCTTAAATTGCTAAACAGGTGAAACGCTTGGGTTTGTTTCGTAAAATTTGTAAACGTTTGGCTTAAATTGCTAAGAAGGTGAAACGCTTGGATTTGTTTTGTAATGTTTGTAAACGTTTGGCTTAAATTGCTAAAGGCGAAATGCTTTGTTTTTTTCGTAACGTTTGTAAACGTTTGGATCGCCAAAAATGTGAAACGTTTGGATTTGTTTCATAACGTTTTAAACGTTTTGTTTTGTTTCGAAACATTTGTAAACATTTGGCTTAAATCGCGAATAAGGGGAAACGTTTGGATTTGTTTCGTAATGTTTGTAAACGTTTGGCTTAAATCGCTATAAAGGGGAAACGTTTGGATTTGTTTATTAACGTTTGTAAACGTTTGGCTTAAATTGCTAAAATGGTTAAACGTTTGGATTTGTTTCGTATTTTTTGTAAATGTTTGGATTAAATCGATAAAAAGGGGCAACGTTTGGATTTGTTTCTTACGTTTGAAAACATTTGACTTAAATAGCTAAAAAGGTGAAGTGTTTGGATTTTTTTCGCAACATTTGTTAACGGTTGGCTTGAATTGCTAAAAAGGTGAAACGCTTGGATTTGTTTCGAAAAATTTACAAACGTTTGGCTTACATCGCTAAAAGGGGGAAACGCTTGGATTTGTTTCGTAATGTTTGTAAATGTTTGGCTTAAATCGCTAAAACGGTGAAACGTTTGGATTTGTTTCGTAACGTTTTAAATGTTTGGTTTTTTTTCGTAACCTTTATAAACGTTTGGCTTAAATCACTAGAAAGGAGAAATGTGTGGATTTGTTTCTTAACATTTGTAAACATTTGGCTTAAATAGCTGAAAAGGTGAAACGTTAGGATTTCTTTCGTAACGTTTGTAGATGTTTGGCTTAAATCGCTAAAAAGGTAAAACGTTTTGATTTATTTCATAACGTTCATAAACGTTGGCTTAAATTTCTAAAAAGGTGAAACGTTTCGATTTGTTACGAAACGTTTGTAAACGTTTGGCTTAAATCCTTAAAAAAGGGAAAAATTAGGATTTGGTTTGTAAGGTTTGTAAATGTAGGGCTTAAATCGCTAAAAATATGAAACGTTTGGATTTGTTTCGTAACGTTTATAAACGTTTGGTTTAAATTGCTAAAAAGGTGGAAACACTTGGATTTGTATCGTAACGTTTGTTAACGTTTGGCTTTACTTGCTAAAATGGTGAAAAGCTTTGTTTTGTTTCGTAGCATTTGCAAACGTTTGGCATTAATCGCTAACGAGGTGAAATGATTGGATTTGTTTTGTAACGTTTGACTTCAATCGCTAAAAAGGTGAAACGTTTAAATTTGCTTCATAATGTTTGTAAACGTTTGGCATAAATCGCTAAAAGGATGAAACGTTTGGATTTGTTTTAAACGTTTTAAACGTTCGGCTTAAATCACTAAAATGGGGAAATGTTTAAATTTGTTTCGTAACGTTTGTAAACGTTTGGCATAAATCACTAAAGAGGGGAAACGTTTGGATTTGTTTCGTAAGGTTTTAAACGTTTGGCTTATATTGCCAAAAAGGGAAAACGTTTGGATTTGTTTCGTAACGTTTGTAAAAGTTTGGCTTAAATTGCTAATAAGGGGAAACGTTTGGATTTGTTTCATAACGTTTGTAAACGTTCAGCTTAAATCGCTAAAAAGGTGAAACATTTGGATTTGTTTTGTAACGTTTGTAAACGTTTTGATTAAATTGCTAAAAAGGTGAAACACTTGGTTTTGTTTCTTAACATTTGTAAACGTTTGGCTTAAATTTCTATTAAGGTGAAACGCTTGGATTTGTTTCGTGACGTTTGTAAATGTTTGGCTTTGCTTCGTAACGTTTGTAAACATTTGGCTTAAATTGCTAAAAAGGAGAAACGTTTGAATTTGCTTCGTAACGTTTTAAATGTTTGGATTTGTTTCGAAACGTTTTGATTTGTTTCGTATCGTTTGTAAACGTTTGGCATAAATCACTAAAGAGGGGAAACGTTTGGATTTGTTTCGTAAGGTTTTAAACGTTTGGCTTATATTGCCAAAAAGGGAAAACGTTTGGATTTGTTTCGTAACGTTTGTAAAAGTTTGGCTTAAATTGCTAAAAAGGGGAAACGTTTGGATTTGTTTCATAAGTTTGAAAACGTTCAGCTTAAATCGCTAAAAAGGTGAAACATTTGGATTTGTTTTGTAACGTTTGTAAACGTTTGGATTAAATTGCTAAAAAGGTGAAACACTTGGTTTTGTTTCTTAACATTTGTAAACGTTTGGCTTAAATTTCTATTAAGGTGAAACGCTTGGATTTGTTTCGTGACGTTTGTAAATGTTTGGCTTTGCTTCGTAACGTTTGTAAACATTTGGCTTAAATTGCTAAAAAGGAGAAACGTTTAAATTTGCTTCGTAACGTTTTAAATGTTTGGATTTGTTTCGAAACGATTTGATTTGTTTCGTATCGTTTGTAAACGTTTGGCTAAAACTGTTAAAAAGGTGAAAGGCTTGGATTAGTTTCGAAACGTTTGTAAACGTTTGGCTTAAATTGCTAAAAAGGTGAAACATTTGGATTTGTATCATAACCTTTGTAAACGTTTGGCTTAAATCGATAAAAAGGGGAAACGTTTGGATTTGTTTCTTACGTTTGTAAACATTTGACTTAAATAGCTAAAAAGGTGAAATGTTTGGATTTGTTTCGCAACATTTGTTAACGGTTGGCTTGAATTGCTAAAAAGGTGAAACGCTTGGATTTGTTTCGAAAAATTTACAAACGTTTGGCTTACATCGCTAAAAGGGGGAAACGCTTGGATTTGTTTCGTAACGTTTGTAAATGTTTGGCTTAAATCGCTAAAAAGGTGAAACGTTTGGATTTGTTTCGTAACGTTTTAAATGTTTGGTTTTTTTTCGTAACCTTTATAAACGTTTGGCTTAAATCACTAGAAAGGAGAAACGTGTGGATTTGTTTCTTAACATTTGTAAACATCTGGCTTAAATAGCTGAAAAGGTGAAACGTTAGGATTTCTTTCGTAACGTTTGTAGATGTTTGGCTTAAATCGCTAAAAAGGTAAAACGTTTTGATTTATTTCATAACGTTCATAAACATTGGCTTAAATTTCTAAAAAGGTGAAACGTTTCGATTTGTTACGAAATGTTTGTAAACGTTTGGCTTAAATCCTTAAAAAAGGGAAAAATTAGGATTTGGTTTGTAAGGTTTGTAAATGTAGGGCTTAAATCGCTAAAAATATGAAACGTTTGGATTTGTTTCGTAACGTTTATAAACGTTTGGTTTAAATTGCTAAAAAGGTGGAAACACTTGGATTTGTATCGTAACGTTTGTTAACGTTTGGCTTTACTTGCTAAAACGGTGAAAAGCTTTGTTTTGTTTCGTAGCATTTGCAAACGTTTGGCATTAATCGCTAACGAGGTGAAATGATTGGATTTGTTTTGTAACGTTTGACTTCAATCGCTAAAAAGGTGAAACGTTTAAATTTGCTTCATAATGTTTGTAAACGTTTGGCATAAATCGCTAAAAGGATGAAACGTTTGGATTTGTTTCGAAACGTTTTAAACGTTCGGCTTAAATCACTAAAATGGGGAAATGTTTAAATTTGTTTCGTAACGTTTGTAAACGTTTGGCATAAATCACTAAAGAGGGGAAACGTTTGGATTTGTTTCGTAAGGTTTTAAACGTTTGGCTTATATTGCCAAAAAGGGAAAACGTTTGGATTTGTTTCGTAACGTTTGTAAAAGTTTGGCTTAAATTGCTAATAAGGGGAAACGTTTGGATTTGTTTCATAACGTTTGTAAACGTTCAGCTTAAATCGCTAAAAAGGTGAAACATTTGGATTTGTTTTGTAACGTTTGTAAACGTTTGGATTAAATTGCTAAAAAGGTGAAACACTTGGTTTTGTTTCTTAACATTTGTAAACGTTTGGCTTAAATTTCTATTAAGGTGAAACGCTTGGATTTGTTTCGTGACGTTTGTAAATGTTTGGCTTTGCTTCGTAACGTTTGTAAACATTTGGCTTAAATTGCTAAAAAGGAGAAACGTTTGAATTTGCTTCGTAACGTTTTAAATGTTTGGATTTGTTTCGAAACGTTTTGATTTGTTTCGTATCGTTTGTAAACGTTTGGCTAAAACTGTTAAAAAGGTGAAAGGCTTGGATTAGTTTCGAAACGTTTGTAAACGTTTGGCTTAAATTGCTAAAAAGGTGAAACATTTGGATTTGTATCATAACCTTTGTAAACGTTTGGCTTAAATCGCTAAAAAGGTGAAACATTTGGATTTTTTTGTAGCGTTTGTAAACGTTTGGCTGAAATAGCTAAAAAGATGAAATGTAATGATTTGTTTCGTAGCGTTTATAAACTTTTGGCTTAAATTGCTAAAAAGGTGAAACGCTTGGATTTGTTTCGTAACATTTGTAAACGTTCAGCTTAAATCGCTAAAAAGGTGAAACTTTTGGATTTGTTTTGTAACGTTTGTAAACGTTTGAATTAAATTGCAAAAAAGGTGAAACACTTGGTTTTGTATCTTCACACTTGTAAACGTTTGGCTTAAATTGCTACAAAGGTGAAACACTTGGATATGTTTCGTAACGTTTGTAAATGTTTGGCTTTGTTTCGTAACATTTGTAAACGTTTGACTTAAATCACTAAAAAGGAGAAACGTTTGAATTTGCTTCGTAACGCTTTAAATGTTTGGATTTGTTTCGAACGTTTTGATTTGTTTCGTATCGTTTGTAAACGTTTGGCTTAAACTGTTAAAAAGGTGAAAGGCTTGGATTTGTTTCGAAACGTTTGTAAACGTTTGGCTTAAATTGCTAAAAAGGTGAAATATTTGGATTTGTATCATAACCTTTGTAAACGTTTGGCTTAAACCGCTAAAAAGGTGAAACATTTTGAATTTTTTCGTAACGTTTGTAAACTTTTGGCTTAAATAACTAAAAAGGTAAAATGTATAGATTTATTTCGTAGTGTTTATAAACTTTTGGCGTAAATTGCTAAAAAGGTGAAATGCTTGGATTTGTTTCGTAACGTTTGTAAACATTTGGCCTAAAAAGGTGAAACGCTTGGATTTGTTTTGTAATGTTTGTAAACGTTTGGCTAATATCGCTAAATAAGAAAAACGCTTTGTTTTGTATTGTAACGTTTGTAAACGTTTCGATCGCCAAAAATGTGAAACGTTTGTTTTTGTTTCGTAACGTTTTGAACGTTTTGTTTTGTTTCGTAACGTTTGTAAAAGTTTAGGTTAAATCGCTAAAAAGAGAAAATGTTTGGATTTGTTTTGTAATGTTTGTAAACATTTGGCTTAGATCGCTAAAAATGTGAAACGTTCGAATTTATTTATTAACGTTTGTAAACGTTTGGTCTAAATCGCGAAAATGGTGAAACGTTTGGATTTGTTTCGCAACGTTTGTAAACGTTTGGCTTAAATCATTAAAAAGGGGAAACGTTTGGATTTGTTTCATTACGTTTGTAAACGTTTGGCTTAAATTGCTAAAAAGGTGAAACGTTTGGATTTGTTTCGTAACGTTTGTAAACGTTTGGCTTAAATTCCTAAAAAGTCGAAATGCTTGAATTTGTTTCGAACTTTTGTAAGCGATTGGCTTAAATCGCTAACAAGGTGAAACGCTTGGATTTGTTTCATTACGTTTGTAAACGTTTCGCTTAAATTGATAAAAGGGTGAAAATTTTGGATTTGTTTCGTAACCTTTGTAAACGTTTGGCTTAACTCGGTAAAAAGGTGAAACGTTTGGATTTGTTTCTTACGTTTGTAAATGTTTGGCTTAAATAGCTAAAAAGGTGAAATGTTTGGATTTCTTTCTTAACATTTGTAAACTGTTGTCTTAAATTGCTTAAAAGGTGAAACGCTTGGATTTGTTTCGAAACATTTATAAATGTTTGGCTTACATCGCTAAAAGGGTGAAACTCTTGGATTTGTTTCGTAACGTTTGTAAACATTTGGCTTAAATAGCTAAAAAGGTGAAACATTTTGATTTGTTTCGTAACGTTTTAAACATTTAGTTTTGTTTCGTAACTTTTGCAAACGTTTGGCTTAAATCGCTAAAAAGGTGAAACATGTGTATTTGTTTGGTAACATTTGTAAACGTTTGGCATAAATCGCTGAAAAGGTGAAACGTTTGGATTTCTTTCGTAACGTTTGTAAACGTTTGGCTTAAATCGCTAAAAAGGGAAACCGTTTGGATTTGTTTCGTAACGTTTCTAAACGTTTGGCTTAAATCGTTAAAAAGGTGAAACGTTTGGTTTTGTTTCGAAACGTTTTAAACGTTCGGCATAAATCGTTAAAATGGGGACACGTTTAAATTTGTTTCGTAACGTTTGTAAACGTTTGGCACAAATCACTAATGAGGGGAAACGTTTGAATTTGTTTCGTAAGGTTTTAAATTTTTGGCATATATCGCTAAAAAGGGGAAACGTTTGGATTTGTTTCGTAACCTTTATAAACGTTTGGCTTAAATTGCTAAAAGGGTGAAACGTTTGGATTTGTTTCGTAACGTTTGTAAATGTTTTTCTTAAATTGCTTAAAAGGTGATACGCTTGGTTTTGTTTTGTAACATTTGTAAACGTTTGGCATAAATCACTAAATATGTGAAATGATTGGATTTGTTTCGTAACGTTTTAAACATTTGGTTTCAATCGCTAAAGAGGTGTAACGTTTAAATTTGTTTCATAATGTTTGTAAACGTTTGGCTTAAATCGCTAAAAAGGTGAAACGTTTGGATTTGTTTCGTAACGTTATAAACGTTAGGCTTAAATCGCTAAAATGGGGAAATGTTTGGATTTGTTTCGTAAACTTTGTAAACATTTGGCTTAAATTGCTAAAAAGGTGAAACACTTGGATTTGTTTCGTAACGTTTGTAAATGTTTGGCTTAAATTGCTTAAAAGGTGAAACATTTGGATTTGTTTCATAACCTTTGTAAATGGTGAAATGTTTGGATTTGTTTCATAAAGTTTGTAAACGTTTGGCTTAAATCGCTAATAAGGTGAAACGTTTGGATTTGTTTCGTAACGTTTGTAAATGTTTGGCTTCAATTGCTAAAAAGGGAAAACGTTTGGATTAGTTTCTTAACATTTGTAAACGTTTGGCATAAATTGCTAAAAAGCTGAAATGTTTGGATTTATTCCGTAACGTTTTAAACGTTTATCATAAATTGCTAAAATGGGAAACAGTTGGATTTGTTTCGTATCGTTTGTAAACGTTTGGCTTAAACTGTTAAAAAGGTGAAAGGCTTGGATTTGTTTCGAAACGTTTGTAAACGTTTGGCTTAAATTGCTAAAAAGGTGAAATATTTGGATTTGTATCATAACCTTTGTAAACGTTTGGCTTAAACCGCTAAAAAGGTGAAACATTTTGAATTTTTTCGTAACGTTTGTAAACTTTTGGCTTAAATAACTAAAAAGGTAAAATGTATAGATTTATTTCGTAGTGTTTATAAACTTTTGGCGTAAATTGCTAAAAAGGTGAAATGCTTGGATTTGTTTCGTAACGTTTGTAAACATTTGGCCTAAAAAGGTGAAACGCTTGGATTTGTTTTGTAATGTTTGTAAACGTTTGGCTAATATCGCTAAATAAGAAAAACGCTTTGTTTTGTATTGTAACGTTTGTAAACGTTTCGATCGCCAAAAATGTGAAACGTTTGTTTTTGTTTCGTAACGTTTTGAACGTTTTGTTTTGTTTCGTAACGTTTGTAAAAGTTTAGGTTAAATCGCTAAAAAGAGAAAATGTTTGGATTTGTTTTGTAATGTTTGTAAACATTTGGCTTAGATCGCTAAAAATGTGAAACGTTCGAATTTGTTTATTAACGTTTGTAAACGTTTGGTCTAAATCGCGAAAATGGTGAAACGTTTGGATTTGTTTCGCAACGTTTGTAAACGTTTGGCTTAAATCATTAAAAAGGGGAAACGTTTGGATTTGTTTCATTACGTTTGTAAACGTTTGGCTTAAATTGCTAAAAAGGTGAAACGTTTGGATTTGTTTCGTAACGTTTGTAAACGTTTGGCTTAAATTCCTAAAAAGTCGAAATGCTTGAATTTGTTTCGAACTTTTGTAAGCGATTGGCTTAAATCGCTAACAAGGTGAAACGCTTGGATTTGTTTCATTACGTTTGTAAACGTTTCGCTTAAATTGATAAAAGGGTGAAAATTTTGGATTTGTTTCGTAACCTTTGTAAACGTTTGGCTTAACTCGGTAAAAAGGTGAAACGTTTGGATTTGTTTCTTACGTTTGTAAATGTTTGGCTTAAATAGCTAAAAAGGTGAAATGTTTGGATTTCTTTCTTAACATTTGTAAACTGTTGTCTTAAATTGCTTAAAAGGTGAAACGCTTGGATTTGTTTCGAAACATTTATAAATGTTTGGCTTACATCGCTAAAAGGGTGAAACTCTTGGATTTGTTTCGTAACGTTTGTAAACATTTGGCTTAAATAGCTAAAAAGGTGAAACATTTTGATTTGTTTCGTAACGTTTTAAACATTTAGTTTTGTTTCGTAACTTTTGCAAACGTTTGGCTTAAATCGCTAAAAAGGTGAAACATGTGTATTTGTTTGGTAACATTTGTAAACGTTTGGCATAAATCGCTGAAAAGGTGAAACGTTTGGATTTCTTTCGTAACGTTTGTAAACGTTTGGCTTAAATCGCTAAAAAGGGAAACCGTTTGGATTTGTTTCGTAACGTTTCTAAACGTTTGGCTTAAATCGTTAAAAAGGTGAAACGTTTGGTTTTGTTTCGAAACGTTTTAAACGTTCGGCATAAATCGTTAAAATGGGGACACGTTTAAATTTGTTTCGTAACGTTTGTAAACGTTTGGCACAAATCACTAATGAGGGGAAACGTTTGAATTTGTTTCGTAAGGTTTTAAATTTTTGGCATATATCGCTAAAAAGGGGAAACGTTTGGATTTGTTTCGTAACCTTTATAAACGTTTGGCTTAAATTGCTAAAAGGGTGAAACGTTTGGATTTGTTTCGTAACGTTTGTAAATGTTTTTCTTAAATTGCTTAAAAGGTGATACGCTTGGTTTTGTTTTGTAACATTTGTAAACGTTTGGCATAAATCACTAAATATGTGAAATGATTGGATTTGTTTCGTAACGTTTTAAACATTTGGTTTCAATCGCTAAAGAGGTGTAACGTTTAAATTTGTTTCATAATGTTTGTAAACGTTTGGCTTAAATCGCTAAAAAGGTGAAACGTTTGGATTTGTTTCGAAACGTTATAAACGTTAGGCTTAAATCGCTAAAATGGGGAAATGTTTGGATTTGTTTCGTAAACTTTGTAAACATTTGGCTTAAATTGCTAAAAAGGTGAAACACTTGGATTTGTTTCGTAACGTTTGTAAATGTTTGGCTTAAATTGCTTAAAAGGTGAAACATTTGGATTTGTTTCATAACCTTTGTAAATGGTGAAATGTTTGGATTTGTTTCATAAAGTTTGTAAACGTTTGGCTTAAATCGCTAATAAGGTGAAACGTTTGGATTTGTTTCGTAACGTTTGTAAATGTTTGGCTTCAATTGCTAAAAAGGGAAAACGTTTGGATTAGTTTCTT
This sequence comes from Mercurialis annua, assembly GCF_937616625.2. Lineage (NCBI taxonomy): Eukaryota > Viridiplantae > Streptophyta > Magnoliopsida > Malpighiales > Euphorbiaceae > Mercurialis > Mercurialis annua. The sequence goes on from NC_065571.1 coordinate 25,764,250, forward strand.
AACATTTGTAAACGTTTGGCATAAATTGCTAAAAAGCTGAAATGTTTGGATTTATTCCGTAACGTTTTAAACGTTTATCATAAATTGCTAAAATGGGAAACAGTTGGATTTGTTTCGTAACCTTTGTAAACGTTTGGCATAAATTGCTAAAAAGGTGAAATGTTTGGTTTTCATTTGCAACGTTTGTAAATGTTTGGCTTAAATCGCTAAAAACATGAAATGTTTGGATTTGTTTCGTAACGATTGTAAACATTCGGCTTAAATCGCTAAAAAGGTGAAACTCTTGGATTTATTTCGTAACGTTTGTAAATATTTGGCTTAAATCGCTAATAAGGTGAAACGCTTGGATTTGTTTTGGAACGTTTGTAAACGTTTGGTTTAATTCGCTAAAAAGGGAAAACGTTTGGATTTGTTTTGTAGCATTGATAAACGTTTGGCTAAAATTGCTAAAAAGGGGAAACGTTTGGATTGGTTTCGTACCGTTTGTAATCATTTGGCTTAAATCGCTAAAAAGGTGAAACATTTGGATTTGTTTTGTAACGTCTGCAAACGTTTGGGTTCAATCGCTAAAAAGGTGAAACGTTAATTAGTTTCGTAACGTTTGTAAACGTTTGGCATAAATCGCTAAATTGGTGAAATGTTTGGACTTGTTTCGTAACGTTTTAAACGTTTGTCTTAAATTGCAAAAAGGGGAAACATTTGGATTTGTTTCGTAACGTTTGTAAATGTTTGGCTTATATAGCTAAAAAGGTGAAATGTTTGGTTTTATTTCGCAACGTTTGTAAACGTTCGGCTTAAATCGCAAAAAAGGTGAAACGTATGGATTTGTTTCGTAACGTTTATTAACGTTTGGCTTAAATCGCAAAAAAAGTGAAACGTTTGGATTTGTTTCGCAATGTTTGTAAACGTTTGGCTTAAATCGCCAAAAAAGTGAAATGTTTGGATTTGTTTCGTAACGTTTATAAACGTTTGGCTTAAATCGCTAAAAAGGTGAAACGTTTTGTTTCGTAAAAGTTTGTCTTAAATCACTAAAATGGGGAAACGTTTGAATTTGTTTCGTAATGTTTGTAAACGTTTGACTAAAATCGCTTTAAAGGTGAAACGTTTGGTTTTTTTTCGTAACGTTTGTAAACATTTTGCTTAAATTTCTATAAAGGAGAAACTCTTGGATTTGTTTTGTTACGTTTGTAAACATTTGGCTTAAATTGCTAAAAAGGTGAAAGCTTGTATTTATTTTGTAACGTTTGTAAACGTTTGGCTAAAATCGCTAAAAAGGCGAAACGTTTGGTTTTGTTTCGTAACGTTTGTAAACGTTCGGCTTAAATCGCTAAAAAGGTGAAACATTTTGATTTGTTTCGTAACGTTTGTAAACATTTGTCTTAAATTGCTATAAAGGAGAAACGCTTGGATTTGTTTCGTTACATTTGTAAATGTTTGGCGTAAATTGCTAAATAGGCGAAACATTTGGATTTGTGTCAAAACCTTTGTAAACGTTTAGTTAAATCGCTAAATAGGGGAAACGTTTGAATATTTTTTATAACGTTTGTAAACGTTTGGCTTAAATTGCTAAAAAGGTGAAACGCTTAGATTTGTTTCGTAACGTTTGTAAACGTTTGGCATGCAGTGCTAAAAAGGTGAATAATTTGGATTTGTTTCGTAGTGTTTGTAAATGTTTGGCTTAAATCGGTAAAAATGTGAAACGTTTAGATTTGTTTCGTACCGTTTGTAAACGTTTGGCTTATATCGCTAAAACGGTGAAATGTTTGGATTTGTTTTGGTAACGTTTGTAAACGTTTGGCTTAAATTGCTAAAAAGGTGAAACGCTTGGATTTGTTTTGTTAACGTTTGTAAACGTTTGGCTTAAATTGCTAAAAGGGTGAAACGCTTGGATTTGTATCATTTCATTTGTAAACGTTTGGCTTAAATTGCTAAAAATCTGAAACGCTTGGTTTTTGTTTCGTAACGTTTATAAACATTTGGCTTAAATTGCTAAAAATGTGAAAAGTTTGGATTTGATTCTTTATGTTTGTAAACGTTTGCCTTCAATCGCTATAAAGGTGAAACATTTGAATTTGTTTGGTAACGTTTGTAAACGTTTGGTATAAATCGCTAAAGAGGTGAAACATTTAGATTTGTTTCGTAACGTTTTAAATGTTTGGCTTAAATCGCTAAAAAGGTGATATGTTTGGATTTGTTTCGTAATGTTTGTAAACGTTTGGCTTAAATTCCTAAAAATGTGAAACGCTTGAATTTGTTTCGGAATGTTTGTAAACGTTTGGCTTAAATTTCTAAAGAGGTGAAACGCCTGGATTTGTTTTATAACGTTTGTAAACGCTTCGCTTAAATTGCTAAAAAGGTGAAACACTTGGTTTTGTTTCGTAACGTTTGTAAAGGTTTGGATTAAATCTAAAAATATGAAACGTTTGGATTTGTTTCATAAAGTTTTAAACTTTTGGTTTTGTTTCGTAACGTTTGTAAATGTTTGGCTTAAGTCGCTAAAAAGGGGAAACGTTTGGATTTGTTTCACAGCGTTTATAAACGTTTGGCATATATTGCTAAAAAGGCAAAACATTTCGATTTGTTTTGTAATGTTTGTAAACGTTTGGTTTATATCGCTAAAAAGATGAAACGTTTGGATTTGTTTCGTAACGTTTTTAATTGTTTGTCTTATATCGGTAAAAAGGTGAAACGTTTGGATTTGTTTCGTAATGTTTGTGAACGTTTGGCTTATATCGCTAAAAAGGTGAAACGTTTGGATTTGTTTCGTAACGTTTGTAAATATTTGGCTTAAATCGTTAAACATGTGAAACGTTTGGATTTGTTTCGTAACGTTTGTAAATGTTTGGCTTAAATTGCTAAAGAGGTGAAACGCTTGGACTTGTTTCGTAACATTTGTAAACATTTGGCTTAAATTGCCGAAAATATGAAATGCTTGGATTTGTTTCGTAACGTGTGTAAATGTTTGGCTTAAATCGCTAAAAAGATGAAATGTTTGGATTTGTTTCATAACGTTTGTAAACGTTCGGCTTAAATCGCTAAAAAGGTGAAACTCTTGGATTTTTTTCGTAACGCTTGTAAATATTTGGCTTAAATCGCTAATAAGGTGAAACGCTTGGATTTGTTTCGTAACGTGCGTAAATGTTCGGCTTAAATCGCGAAAAAGGTGAAATGTTTGGATTTGTTTCGTAACGTTTGTAAACATTCGGCTTAAATCGCTAAAAAGGTGAAACTCTTGGATTTGTTTCGTAACGTTTGTAAATATTTAGCTTATATCGCTAATAAGGTGAAACGCTTGGATTTGTTTTGGAACATTTGTAAACGTTTGGCTTAATTCGCTAAAAAGGGGAAACGTTTGGATTTGTTTTGTAGCATTTGTAAATGTTTGGCTAAAATCGCTAAAAAGGTGAACCGTTTGGATTGGCTTCGTGACCGTTTGTAATCGTTTGGCTTTAATCGCTAAAAAGTTGAAACATTTGGATTTACTTTGTAACGTTTGTAAACGTTTGGCTTCAATCGCTAAAACGGTGAAACGTTTGGATTAGTTTCGTAACGTTTGTAAACGTTTGGCATAAATCCCTAAAATGGTGAAATGTTTGGACTTGTTTCGTAACGATTTAAACGTTTTTCTTAAATTGCAAAAATGGACGTTTGGCTTAAATTGCAAAAATGGGGAAACATTTGGATTTATTTCGTAACGTTTGTAAACGTTGGCTTAAATTGCTAAAAAGGTGAAATGTTTAGTTTTGTTTCGCAACGTTTGTAAATGTTCGGCTTAAATCACAAAAAAGGTGAAACGTTTGGATTTGTTTCATAACGTTTGTTAACGTTTGGCTTAAATCGGTAAAAAGGTGAAACGTTTGGATTTGTTTCGCAACGTTTGTAAACGTTTGGCTTAAATCGCTAAAAAAATGAAATGTTGGATTTGTTTCGTAACGTTTGTAAACGTTTGGCTTTAATCGCTAAAAATTGAAACGTTTGGATTTGTTGGTAAACGTTTGGCTTAAATCGCTAAAAAGAGGAAACGTTTGGATTTGTTTCGTAATTTTTGTAAACGTTTGGCTTAAATTGCGCAAAAGGTGAAATAGTTTGATTTTTTTTCGTAACGTTTGTATACGTTTGTCTTAAATTGCTAAAAAGGAGAAACGCTTGGATTTGATTCGTAACGTCTGTAAATGTTTGTCTTAAATTGCTTAAAAGGGGAAACACTTGGATCTGTTTCGTAACGTTTGTAAACGTTTGGCTTAAATCGCTAAAAAGGTGAAACGTTTGGATTTGTTTCGTGCTATTAGTAAACGTTTGGCTTAAATCTCTAAAAGGGGAAACGTTTGGATTGGTTTTGAAATGTTTATAAACGTTTGGCTTAAGTTGCTAAAAAGGTGAAAACGCCTAGATTTGTTTCGTAACATTTGTAAACGTTTGGCATAAATTGCTAAAAAGGTGAAACGCTTGGTTTTGTTTCGTAACATTTGTAAACTTTTGGCTTATATTGCTAGAAATGTGAAATGTTTGGATATGTTTCGTAACGTTTATAAACGTTTGACTTAAATCGCTAAAACGGTGAAACGTTTGGATTTATTTCATAACATTTTAAAAGTTTGTCTTAAATCGCTAAAATGTGGAAACGTTTGAATTTGTTTCGTAACGTTTGTAAACGTTTGGCTAAAATCGCTAAAAAGGTGAAACGTTTGGTTTTGTTTCGTAACTTTTGTTAACGTTCGGCTTAAATCGCTAAAAAGTTGAAACGTTTTGATTTGTTTCATAACGTTTGTCAACATTTGGCTTAAATTGCTATAAAGGAGAAACGCTTGAATTTTTTCGTTACGTTTTTAAAAGTTTGGCTTAAATTGCTAAAAAGGTGAAACGTTTGGATTTGTTTCGTAACGTTTGTAAACGTTTGGCATAAATTCCTAAAAAGTCGAAATGCTTGGATTTGTTTCGAACTTTTGTAAACGTTTGGATCGCCAAAAATGTGAAAAGTTTGGATTTGTTTCGTAACGTTGTAAACGTTTTGTTTTTTTTCGTAACGTTTGTAAAAGTTCTGCTTAAATCGCTAAAAAGGTGAAACATTTGGATTTGTTTCGTAAAGTATTCAACGTTTGGCTTAAATCGCTAAAAAGGGGAAACGTTAGGATTTGTTTCGTAACGTTTGTAAACGTTTGGCTTAATTTTTAAATAGGTGAAACGTTTGGTTTTATTTCTTAACGTGTGTAAACGTTCGGCTTAAATCGCTAAAAGGGTGAAACGCTTGGATTTGTTTCGTAACGTTTGTAAACGTTTGGCTTAAATAGCTAAAAAGGTGAAACGCTTGGGTTTGTTTCGTAACATTTGTAAACGTTTGGCTTAAATTGCTAAGAAGGTGAAACGCTTGGATTTGTTTCGTAACGTTTGTAAACGTTTTGCTTAAATTGCTAAAGGCGAAATGCTTTGTTTTTTTCGTAACGTTTGTAAACGTTTGGATCGCCAAAAATGTGAAACGTTTGGATTTGTTTCATAACGTTTTAAACGTTTTGTTTTGTTTCGAAACGTTTGTAAACATTTGGCTTAAATCGCGAATAAGGTGAAACGTTTGGATTTGTTTCGTAATTTTTGTAAACGTTTGGCTTAAATCGCTATAAAGGGGAAACGTTTGGATTTGTTTATTAACGTTTGTAAACATTTGGCTTAAATTGCTAAAATGGTTAAACGTTTGGATTTGTTTCGTATTTTTTGGAAATGTTTGGCTTAAATCGGTAAAAAGGGGAAACGTTTGGATTTGTTTCTTACGTTTGTAAACATTTGACTTAAATAGCTAAAAAGGTGAAGTGTTTGGATTTGTTTCGCAACATTTGTTAACGGTTGGCTTGAATTGCTAAAAAGATGAAACTCTTGGATTTGTTTCGAAAAATTTACAAACGTTTGGCTTACATCGCTAAAAGGGGGAAACGCTTGGATTTGTTTCGTAACGTTTGTAAATGTTTGGCTTAAATCGCTAAAAAGGTGAAACGTTTGGATTTGTTTCGTAACGTTTTAAATGTTTGGTTTTTTTTTCGTAACCTTTATAAACGTTTGGCTTAAATCACTAGAAAGGAGAAATGTGTGGATTTGTTTCTTAACATTTGTAAACATTTGGCTTAAATAGCTGAAAAGGTGAAACGTTAGGATTTCTTTCGTAACGTTTGTAGATGTTTGGCTTATCGCTAAAAAGGTAAAACGTTTTGATTTATTTCATAACGTTCATAAACGTTGGCTTAAATTGCTAAAAAAAGGTGAAACGTTTCGATTTGTTACGAAACGTTTGTAAACGTTTGGCTTAAATCCTTAAAAAAGGGAAACGTTAGGATTTGGTTTGTAAGGTTTGTAAATGTAGGGCTTAAATCGCTAAAAATATGAAACGTTTGGATTTGTTTCGTAACGTTTGTAAACGTTTGGTTTAAATTGCTAAAAAGGTGGAAACACTTGGATTTGTATCGTAACGTTTGTTAACGTTTGGCTTTACTTGCTAAAACGGTGAAAATCTTTGTTTTGTTTCGTAGCATTTGCAAACGTTTGGCATTAATCGCTAAAGAGGTGAAATAATTGGATTTGTTTTGTAACGTTTGACTTCAATCGCTAAAAAGGTGAAACGTTTAAATTTGTTTCATAATGTTTGTAAACGTTTGGCATAAATCGCTAAAAGGATGAAACGTTTGGATTTGTTTCGAAACGTTTTAAACGTTCGGCTTAAATCACTAAAATGGGGAAATGTTTAAATTTGTTTCGTAACGTTTGTAAACGTTTGGCATAAATCACTAAAGAGGGGAAACGTTTGGATTTGTTTCGTAAGGTTTTAAACGTTTGGTTTATATTGCCAAAAAGGGGAAACGTTTGGATTTGTTTCGTAACGTTTGTAAAAGTTCGGCTTAAATTGCTAAAAAGGGAAAACGTTTGGATTTGTTTCATAACGTTTGTAAACGTTCAGCTTAAATCGCTAAAAAGGTGAAACATTTGGATTTGTTTTGTAACAATTGTAAACGTTTGGATTAAATTGCTAAAAAGGTGAAACACTTGGTTTTGTTTCTTAACATTTGTAAACGTTTGGCTTAAATTTCTATTAAGGTGAAACGCTTGGATTTGTTTCGTGACGTTTGTAAATGTTTGGCTTTGCTTCGTAACGTTTGTAAACATTTTGCTTAAATTGCTAAAAAGGAGAAACGTTTGAATTTGCTTCGTAACGTTTTAAATGTTTGGATTTGTTTCGAAACGTTTTGATTTGTTTCGTATCGTTTGTAAACGTTTGGCTAAAATTGTTAAAAAGGTCAAAGGCTTGGATTAGTTTTGAAACGTTTGTAAACGTTTGGCTTAAATTGCTAAAAAGGTGAAACATTTGGATTTGTATCATAACCTTTGTAAACGTTTGGCTTAAATCGCTAAAAAGGTGAAACATTTGGATTTTTTTGTAGCGTTTGTAAACGTTTGGCTGAAATAGCTAAAAAGATGAAATGTATTGATTTGTTTCGTAGCGTTTATAAACTTTTGGCTTAAATTGCTAAAAAGGTGAAATGCTTGGATTTGTTTCGTAACATTTGTAAACGTTCAGCTTAAATCGCTAAAAAGGTGAAACTTTTGGATTTGTTTTGTAACGTTTGTAAACGTTTGAATTAAATTGCTAAAAAGGTGAAACACTTGGTTTTGTATCTTAACATTTGTAAACGTTTGGCTTAAATTGCTACAAAGGGGAAGCACTTGGATATGTTTCGTAACGTTTGTAAACGTTTGGCTTTGTTTCGTAACGTTTGTAAACGTTTGACTTAAATCACTAAAAAGGAGAAACGTTTGAATTTGCTTTGTAACGTTTTAAATGTTTGATTTGTTTTGAAACGTTTTGATTTGTTTCGTATCGTTTGTAAACGTTTGGCTTAAACTGTTAAAAAGGTGAAAGGCTTGGATTTGTTTCGAAACGTTTGTAAACGTTTGGCTTAAATTGCTAAAAAGGTGAAATATTTGGATTTGTATCATAACCTTTGTAAACGTTTGACTTAAACCGCTAAAAAAGTAAAATATTTTGAATTTTTTCGTAACGTTTGTTAACTTTTGGCTTAAATAACTAAAAAGGTGAAATGTATAGATTTATTTCGTAGCGTTTATAAACGTTTGGCGTAAATTGCTAAAAAGGTGAAATGCTTAGATTTGTTTCGTAACGTTTGTAAACATTTGGCCTAAAAAGGTGAAACGCTTGGATTTGTTTTGTAATGTTTGTAAACGTTTGGCTAAAATCGCTAAATAAGAAAAACGCTTTGTTTTGTATTGTAACGTTTGTAAACGTTTTGATCGCCAAAAATGTGAAACGTTTGTTTTTGTTTCGTAACGTTTTGAACGTTTTGTTTTGTTTCGTAACGTTTGTAAAAGTTTAGGTTAAATCGCTAAAAAGAGGAAATGTTTGGATTTGTTTTGTAATATTTGTAAACATTTGGCTTAGATCGCTAAAAATGTGAAACGTTCGAATTTGTTTATTAACGTTTGTAAACGTTTGGTCTAAATCGCGAAAATGGTGAAACGTTTGGATTTGTTTCGCAACGTTTGTAAACATTTGGCTTAAATCATTAAAAAGGGGAAACGTTTGGATTTGTTTCATTACGTTTGTAAACGTTTGGCTTAAATTGCTAAAAAGGTGAAACGTTTGGATTTGTTTCGTAACGTTTGTAAACGTTTGGCTTAAATTCCTAAAAAGTCAAAATGCTTGGATTTGTTTCGAACTTTTGTAAGCCATTGGCTTAAATCGCTAACAAGGTGAAACGCTTGGATTTGTTTCATTACGTTTGTAAACGTTTCGCTTAAATTGATAAAAAGGTGAAAAATTTGGATTTGTTTCGTAACCTTTGTAAACGTTTGGCTTAACTCGGTAAAAAGGTGAAACGTTTGGATTTGTTTCTTACGTTTGTAAATGTTTGGCTTAAATAGCTAAAAAGGTGAAATGTTTGGATTTCTTTCTTAACGTTTGTAAACTGTTGTCTTAAATTGCTTAAAAGGTGAAACGCTTGGATTTGTTTCGAAATATTTATAAATGTTTGGCTTACATCGCTAAAAGGGTGAAACTCTTGGATTTGTTTCGTAACGTTTGTAAACATTTGGCTTAAATAGCTAAAAAGGTGAAACATTTTGATTTGTTTCGTAACGTTTTAAACATTTAGTTTTGTTTCGTAACCTTTGCAAACGTTTAGCTTAAATCGATAAAAAGGTGAAACTTGTGTATTTGTTTGGTAACATTTGTAAACATTTGGCTTAAATCGCTGAAAAGGTGAAACGTTTGGATTTCTTTCGTAACTTTTGTAAACGTTTGGCTTAAATCGCTAAAAAGGGGAACCGTTTGGATTTGTTTCGTAACGTTTCTAAACATTTGGCTTAAATCGTTAAAAAGGGGAAACGTTTGGTTTTGTTTCGAAACGTTTTAAACGTTCGGCTTAAATCGTTAAAATGGGGAAACGTTTAAATTTGTTTCGTAACGTTTGTAAACGTTTGGCATAAATCACTAATGAGGGGAAACGTTTGAATTTGTTTCGTAAGGTTTTATATGTTTGGCATATATCGCTAAAAAGGGGAAACGTTTGGATTTGTTTCGTAACCTTTATAAACGTTTGGCTTAAATTGCTAAAAAGGTGAAACGTTTGGATTTGTTTCGTAACGTTTGTAAATGTTTTTCTTAAATTGCTTAAAAGGTGATACGTTTGGTTTTGTTTTGTAACATTTGTAAACGTTTGGCATAAATCACTAAATATGTGAAATGATTGGATTTGTTTCGTAACGTTTTAAACATTTGGTTTCAATCGCTAAAAAGGTGTAACGTTTAAATTTGTTTCATAATGTTTGTAAACGTTTGGCTTAAATCGCTAAAAAGGTGAAACGTTTGGATTTGTTTCGAAACGTTTTAAACGTTAGGCTTAAATCGCTAAAATGGGGAAACATTTAAATTTGTTTCGTGAACTTTGTAAATATTTGGCTTAAATTGCTAAAAAGGTGAAACACTTGGATTTGTTTCGTAACGTTTGTAAATGTTTGGCTTAAATTACTTAAAAGGTGAAACATTTGGATTTGTTTCATAACCTTTGTAAATGGTGAAATGTTTGGATTTGTTTCATAACGTTTGTAAACGTTTGGCTTAAATCGCTAATAAGGGGAAACGTTTGGATTTGTTTCGTAACATTTGTAAATGTTTGGCTTCAATTGCTAAAAAGGGAAAACGTTTGGATTAGTTTCTTAACATTTGTAAACGTTTGGCATAAATTGCTAAAAAGGTGAAATGTTTGGATTTATTTCGTAACGTTTTAAACGTTTATCATAAATTGCTAAAATGGGGAAACATTTGGATTTGTTTCGTAACCTTTGTAAACGTTTGGCATAAATTGCTAAAAAGGTGAAATGTTTGGTTTTGATTTGCAACGTTTGTAAATGTTCGGCTTAAATCCTAAAAACATGAAATGTTTGGATTTGTTTCGTAACGATTGTAAACATTCGTCTTAAATCGCTAAAAACGTGAAACTCTTGGATTTGTTTCGTAACGATTGTAAATATTTGGCTTAAATCGCTAATAAGGTGAAACGTTTGGATTTGTTTTGGAACGTTTGTAAACGTTTGGCTTAATTCGCTAAAAAGGGAAAACATTTGGATTTGTTTTGTAGCATTGATAAACGTTTGGCTAAAATCGCTAAAAAGGTGAAACTCTTGGATTTTTTTCGTAACGTTTGTAAATATTTGGCTTAAATCGCTAATAAGGTGAAACGCTTGGATTTGTTTCGTAACGTGCGTAAATGTTCGGCTTAAATCGCTAAAAAGGTGAAATGTTTGGATTTGTTTCGTAATGTTTGTAAACATTCGGCTTAAATCGCTAAAAAGGTGAAACTCTTGGATTTGTTTCGTAACGTTTGTAAATATTTAGCTTATATCGCTAATAAGGTGAAACGCTTGGATTTGTTTTGGAACGTTCGTAAACGTTTGGCTTAATTCGCTTAAAAGGGTAAACGTTTGGATTTGTTTTGTAGCATTTGTAAATATTTGGCTAAAATCGCTAAAAAGGTGAACCGTTTGGATTGGTTTCGTAACGCTAAAAAGGTGAACCGTTTGGCTTTAATCGCTAAAAAGTTTAAACATTTGGATTTATTTTGTAACGTTTGTAAACGTTTGGCTTCAATCGCTAAAACGGTGAAACGTTTGGATTAGTTTCGTAACGTTTGTAAACGTTTGGCATAAATCCCTAAGATGGTGAAATGTTTGGACTTGTTTCGTAACGTTTTAAACGTTTTTCTTAAATTGCAAAAATGGACGTTTGGCTTAAATTGCAAAAATGGGGAAACATTTGGATTTATTTCGTAACGTTTGTAAACGTTGGCTTAAATTGCTAAAAAGGTGAAATGTTTAGTTTTGTTTCGCAACGTTTGTAAATGTTCGGCTTAAATCGCAAAAAAGGTGAAACGTTTGGATTTGTTTCGTAACATTTGTCAACGTTTGGCTTAAATCGGTAAAAACGTGAAACGTTTGGATTTGTTTCGCAACGTTTGTAAACGTTTGGCTTAAATCGCTAAAAAAGTGAAATGTTGGATTTGTTTCGTAACGTCTGTAAACGTTTGGCTTTAATCGCTAAAAATTAAAACGGTTGGATTTGTTGGTAAACATTTGGCTTAAATCGCTAAAAAGGGGAAACGTTTGGATTTGTTTCGTAATTTTTGTAAACGTTTGGCTTAAATTGCACAAAAGGTGAAATGGTTTGATTTTTTTTCGTAACGTTTGTATACGTTTGTCTTAAATTGCTAAAAAGGAGAAACGCTTGGATTTGATTCGGAACGTCTGTAAATGTTTGGCTTAAATTGCTTAAAAGGTGAAACACTTGGATTTGTTTCGTAACGTTTGTAAACGTTTGGCTTAAATCGCTAAAAAGGTGAAACGTTTGGATTTGTTTCGTGCCATTAGTAAACGTTTGGCTTAAATCTCTAAAAGGGGAAACGTTTGGATTGGTTTCGAAATGTTTATAAACGTTTGGCTTAAGTTGCTAATAAGGTGAAAACGCCTAGATTTGTTTCGTAACATTTGTAAACGTTTGGCATAAATTGCTAAAAAGGTGAAACGCTTGGTTTTGTTTCGTAACATTTGTAAACTTTTGGCTTATATTGCTAAAAATGTGAAACGTTTGGATTTGTTTCGAAACGTTTATAAACGTTTGACTTAAATCGCTAAAACGGTGAAACGTTTGGATTTATTTCATAACGTTTTAAAAGTTTGTCTTAAATCGCTAAAATGTGGAAACGTTTGAATTTGTTTCGTAACGTTTGTAAACGTTTGGCTAAAATCGCTAAAAAGGTGAAACGTTTGGTTTTGTTTCGTAACTTTTGTAAACGTTCGGCTTAAATCGCTAAAAAGGTGAAACGTTTTGATTTGTTTCATAACATTTGTCAACATTTGGCTTAAATTGCTATAAAGGAGAAACGCTTGAATTTTTTCGTTACATTTTTAAAGGTTTGGCTTAAATCGCTAAAAATGTGAAACGTTTGGATTTGTTTCGTAGCGTTTGTAAATGTTTGGCTTTAATCGCTAAAAAGGAGAAACGTTTGGATTTGTTTCGTAGCGTTTGTAAACGTTTGGCATATATTGCTAAAAAGGCAAAACATTTGGATTTGTTTTGTCATGTTTGTAAACGTTTGGCTTATATCGCTAAAAAGGTGAAACGTTTGGATTCGTTTCGTAACATTTTTAATTGTTTGGCTTATACCGGTAAAAAAGTGAAACGTTTGGATTTGTTTCGTAATATTTCTGAACGTTTGGCTTATATCGCTAAAAAGGTGAAACGTTTGGATTTGTTTCGTAACGTTTGTAAATGTTTTGCTTAAATTGTTAAAAAGGTGAAACGTTTGGATTTGTTTCGTAACGTTTGTAAAGGTTTGGCTTAAATTGCTAAAAAGGTGAAACGCTTGGATTTGTTTCGCAACGTTTGCAAACATTTGGCTTAAATTGCCAAAAAGATGAAATGCTTAGATTTGTTTCGTAACCTGTGTAAATGTTTGGCTTAAATTACTAAAACGGTGAAACATGTAGATTTGTTTCATAACCTTTGTAAACGTTTGGCTTAAATCACTAAAAAAGTGAAACGTTTGGATTCGTTCCGTAACGTTTGTAAACGTTTGACTTAAATCGCTAAAAAGGTGAAACGTTTGGATTTGTTTCGTAATGTTTGTAAACGTTTGGTTTAATAGCTAAAAAGGTGAAACGTTTGGATTTGTTCCATAACGTTTGTAAACGTTTGACATAAATCGTTAAAAATGTGATTTTTTTTGATTTGTTTCGTAACGTTTTAAACATTTCGCTTAAATTGCTAAAATGGGGAAACATTTGGATTTGTTTCGTAACGTTTGTAAACGTTTGGCATAAATTGCTAAAAAGGTGAAATGTTTGGTTTTGTTTCGCAACGTTTATAAACGTTCGGCTTAAATCGCTAAAAAGGTGAAACGTTTGGATTTGTTTTGTAACTTTTGTAAACGTTCAGCTTAAATCTCTAAAAAGGTGAAACGCTTGGATTTGTTTCATAATTTTTGTAAACGTTTGGCATAAATTGCCAAAAAGATGAAACGCTAGGATTTTTTTCGAAACGTTTGTAAACATTTGGCGTAAATCGCTAAAAAGGTGAAACATTTGGATTTTTTTTGTAACGTTGGTAAACGTTTGGCTTGATTAGCTAAAAAGGTGAAAGGTTTGATTTTTTGAAAGCGTTTCTAAACGTTTTGGGTTATATCACTAAAAAGGTGAAACGTTTGAATTTCTTTCGTAACGTTTGTAAATGTGTGGCTTAAATCGCTAAAGAAGTGAAACGTTTGGATTTCTTTCGTAATGTTTGTAAACATTTAGCTTCAATCGCTAAAAAGGTGAAACGTTTGGATTTGTTTCGTAACATTTGTAAATGTTTTGCATAAATCACTAAAAAGGTGAAATGTTTCCATTTTTTTCGTAACGTTTTAAACGTTTGGCTAAGATTGCTAAAATGGGGAAATATTTAGATTTGTTTCATAACGTTTGTAAACGTTTTGCTTAAATTGCTAAAAAGGTAAAATGTTTGGTTTTAGCAACGTTTGTAAACGTTAGGTTTAAATCGCTAAAAAGGTGAAACGTTTGGATTTTTTTCCGTATCATTTATAAACATTTGTATACGTTTGGCTTAAATTGCTAGAAAGGAGAAACGCTTGTATTTGTTTTGTAACGTCTGTAAATGTTTGGCTTAAATTGCTTAAAAGGTGAAACACTTGGATTTGTTCCATAACGTTTGTAAACGTTTGGCTTAAATCGCTAAAAAGGTGAAACGCTTGGATTTGCTTCGTAACGTTTGTTAAACTTTGGCTTAAATTGCTAATAAGGTGAAACGCTTGGATTTGTTTCGTAACGTTTGTAAACGTTCGGCTTAAATTGCTAAAAAGGGGAAACATTTGGATTTGTTTCGTAACGTTTGTAAACGTTCGGCTTAAATGGCTAAAAAGGTGAAACTCTTGGATTTGTTTCGTAACCTTTGTAAACTTTGGCTTAAATTTCTAATGCTAGATTACTGAAACACAATCTAAAATAAGATCTTCATTATCTAACTAAAAGGTTAAATGTTTGGTTTTGTTTGCAACGTTTGTAAACGTTCGGCTTAATTCGCTAAAAAGGGGAAATGTTTGGATTGGTTTCATAACGTTTGTAAACGTTTGGCTTAAGTCGCTAAAAAGGTGAAACGTTTGGATTTATTTCGTAACATTTGTAACCGTTTGTCTTAAATCGCTAAAAAGGTGATACGTTTGGATTTGTTTCGTAACGTTTGTAAACGTTCGACTTAAATTGCTAAAAAGGTGATACGTTTGGATTTGTTTCGTAATATTTGTAAACGTTGGCTTAAATCGCTAAAAGGTAATATGTTTGGATATGTTTAGTAACGTTTGTAAACGTTTGGTTTAAATCGCTATAAAGGTAAAATGTTTGGATTTATTTCGTAACGTTTCTAAACGTTTGGCTTAAATTGCTAAAAAGATGAAACGTTTGGTTTTGTTTCGAAACGTTTTAAACGTTCGGCTTCAATCGCTAAAATGGAGAAACGTTTAGATTTGTTTCGTAACGTTTGTAAACGTTTGGAATAAATCACTAAAGAGGTGAAACGTTTGGATTTGTTTCGTAAGGTTTTAAACGTTTGGCTTATATCGCTAAAAAGGGGAAACATTTGCATTTGTTTCATAACGTTTGTAAACGTTTTGCTTAAATTGCTAAAAAGGTGAAACGTTGGATTTGTTTCGTAACATTTGTAAATTTTTTGCTTAAATTGCTAAATAGGTGAAACGCTTGGTTTTG
Organism: Mercurialis annua; assembly: GCF_937616625.2. NCBI lineage: Eukaryota > Viridiplantae > Streptophyta > Magnoliopsida > Malpighiales > Euphorbiaceae > Mercurialis > Mercurialis annua. The sequence continues at coordinate 25,779,556 of NC_065571.1, forward strand.
TTTCGTAACATTTGTAAACGTTTTGCATAAATCACTAAATAGGTGAAACGATTGGATTTGATTCGTAACGTTTTAAACATTTGGCTTCAATCGCTAAAAAGATGTAACGTTTAAATTTATTTCAGAATGTTTGTAAACGTTTGGCTTAAATCACTTAAAAGATGAAACGTTTGGATTTGTTTCGAAAAGTATTAAACGTTCGGCTTAAATCTCTAAAATGGGGAAATGTTTCAATTTGTTTCGTAACGTTTGTAAACGTTTGGCATAAATAATTAAAAAGGTGAAACGCCTGGTTTTGTTTCGTTAGGTTTTAAACGTTTGGCTTATATCGCTAGAAAGGGGAAGCGTTTGGATTTGTTTTGTAACGTCTGTAAACGTTTGGCTTAAATTGCTAAAAAGGTGAACCGTTTGGATTTGTTTCGTAACGTTTGTACGTTCGGCTTAAATTGCTAAAAAGGTGAAACGTTTGTATTTGTTTCGTAATGTTTGTAAACGTTTGGCTTCAATTGCTAAAAAGGGGAAACGTTTGGATTAGTTTCGTAACGTTTGTAAACGTTTGGCATAAATCGTTAAAAAGGTGAAACGTTTGGATATATTTCGTAACGTTTAAAACGTTTGGCTTAAATCGCTAAAAAGGTGGGATGTTTGGATTTGTTTCACAACGTTTGTAAACGTTTGTCTAAAATTGCTAAAAAGGTGAAATGTTTGGTTTTGATTCGCAACATTTGTAAATATTCTGCTTAAATTGGTAAAAAGGTGAAATGTTTCGATTTGTTTCGTAACGTTTGTAAACATTCGGCTTAAATCGCTAAAAAGGTGAAACTCTTGGATTTGTTTCGTAACGATTGTAAATATTTGGCTTAAATCGCTAATAAGGTGAAACACTTGGATTTGTTTTGGAACGTTTTTAAACGTTTGGCTTCATTCGCTAGAAAGGGGAAACGTTTGGATTTGTTTTGTAGTATTTGTAAACTTTTGGCTAAAATCGCTAAAAAGGTGGAATGTTAGGATTGGTTTCGTACCGTTTGTAATCGTTTGCCTTAAATCGCTAAAAAGGTGAAACATTTGGATTTGTTTTGTAACGTTTGTAAACGTTTGGCTTCAATCGCTAAAAAGGCGAAACGTTTGGATTAGTTTTATAATGTTTGTAAACGTTTGGCATAAATCGCTAAAATGGTGAAATGTTTGGACTTGATTCATAACGTTTTAAACGTTTTGCTTAAATTGCTAAAATAGGGAAACATTTGGATTTGTATCGTAACGTTTGTAAACGTTTGGCTTAAATTGCTGGAAGGTGAAATGTTTGGTTTCGTTCCGCAACGTTTGTAAACGTTCGGCTTAAATCGCTAAAAAGGTGAAATGTTTGGATTTGGTTCGGAACGTTTGTTAACGTTTGGCTTAAAACGGTGAAAAGGTGAAACATTTGGATTTGTTTCCCAACGTTTCAAAATGTTTGGCTTAAATTGCTAAAAAAATGAAATGTTTGGATTTGTTTCGTAACATTTGTAAACGTTTGGCTTTAATCGCTAAAAAGTTGAAACGTTTGGATTCGTTTCGTATCGTTTGTAAACGTTTGGCTTATCTCGCTAAAAAGGTGAAACGTTTGGATTTGTTTCGTAATTTTTGTAAACGTTTGGCTTAAATTGCGCAAAAGGTGAAACAGTTTGATTTTTTTCGTAACGTTTGTATATGTTTGGCTTAAATTGCTAAAAAGGAGAAACGCTTGGATTTGTTTCGTAACGTCTATAAACGTTTGGCTTAAATTGCTAAAAAGGTGAAACACTGTAACGTTTGTAAACGTTTGGTTTAAGTCGCTAAAAACGTGAAACATTTGGATTTGTTTCGTACCGTTTGTAAACGCTTGGCTTAAATCGCTACAAAGGTGATACATTTGGGTTTTGTTTCGTAACGTTTGTAAACGTTTGGCTTAAATCGGTAAAAAGGTAAAACGTTTGGATTTGTTTTGTAACGTCTGTAAACGTTTGGGTTCAATTGCTAAAAAGGTGAAACGCTTAGATTTGTTTCGTAACGTTTATAAACGTTTGGCTTAATTTGCTAAAAAGGTGAAATGCTTGGATTTGTTTTGTAACATTTGTAAACGTTTGGCGTAAATTACTAAAAAGGTGAAACATTTGGATTTGTTTTGTAACATTTGTAAATGTTTGGCTTAAATGGCTAAAAAGGTAAAATGTTGGGATTTATTTTGTTACGTTTGTAAACATTTGGCTTCAATCGATATAAAGGTGAAGCGTTTGGATTTGTTTCGTAACGTTTGTAAACGTTTGACATAAATCATAAAAAAGATCAAATGTTTCGATTTGTTTTAGTAACGTTTTTAACGTTTGGCTTAAATTGCTAAAATGGGGAAACATTTGGATTTGTTTCATAAAGTTTGTAAACGCTTGGCTTAAATTGCTAAAAAGGTAAAATGTTTGGTATTGTTTTGCAACGTTTGTAAATGTTCGGCTTAAATCGCTAATGAGATGAAACATTTGGAATTTTTTCATAGCGTTTGTAAACGTTCGGCTTAAATCGCGAAAAAGGTAACGCTTGGATTTGTTTCGTAAAGTTTGTAAACGTTCGTCTTAAATTGCTAAAAAGGTGAAACGTTTGGATTTGTTTCGTAACGTTTGTAAAAGTTCGGCTTAAATCGCTAAAAAGGTGAAACGCTTGGATTTGTTTCGTAACGTTTGTAAACGTTCGTCTTAAATCGCTAAAAAGGTGAAACGTTTGGATTTGTTTCGTAACGTTTGTAAAAGTTCGGCTTAAATCGCTAAAAAGGTGAAACGCTTGGATTTGTTTCGTAACGTTTGTAAACTTTGGCTTACATTGCTAAAGAGGTGAAATGTTTGGTTTTGTTTCACAACGTTTATAAGCGTTCGACTTAATTCGCTAAAAAGGGGAAATGTTTGGATTTGTTTCGTAACGTTTGTAAACGTTTGGCTTAAATCGCTAAAAAACGGGGAAATGTTTTTATTTGTTTTGTAACGTTTATAAACGTCTGGCTTAAATCGCTAAAAAGGTGAAACATTTATATTTGTTTCGTAATGTTTGTAAACGTTTGGCTTAAATTGCTAAAAAGGTGAAACGCTTGGATTTTTTTCGTAACGTTTGTAAACGTTTGGCTTAAATTTCTAAAAAGTTGAAATGCTTGGATTTGTTTTGTAACGTTTGTAAAGGTTTAACTTAAATTTCTAAAAAGGTGAAACATTTGGATTTGTTTTGTAACGTTTGTAAAGGTTTGGCTTAAATCGCTAAAAAGGTAAAACGTTTGGATTTGTTTCGTAATGTTAGTAAACGTTTGGCTTAGATCGCCAAAAAGGTGAAACGTTTGGATTCATTTCGTAAGGTTTGTAAACGTTTGGCTTCAATCGCTTAAAAGGTGAAACGTTTGGATTATTTTCGTAATGTTTGTAAACGTTTGGCATAAATCGCTATAAAGGTTTTGTGTCGTAACGTTTTAAATGTTTGGCTTAAATCGCTAAAATGGGGAAACATTTGGATTTGTTTCGTAACGTTTGTAAATGTTTGGCTTAAATTGGTAAAAAGGTGAAGTGTTTGGTTTTGTTTCGTAACGTTTGTAACCGTTCGGCTTAAATAGCTAAAAAGGTGAAACGCTTGGATTTGTTTTGTAACATTTGTAAACATTTGGCTTAATCGCTAAAAAGGCGAAACGCTTGGATTTGTTTCGTAGCGTTTATAAACGTTTGGCTTAATCGCTAAAAAGGTGAAACATTTGGATTTGTTTCGCAACGTTTCTAAACGTTTGGCAGAAGTCGCTAAAAAGGTGAAATTTTAGAATTTGTTTCGTAACGTTTTAAATATTTGGCTTAAATTACTAAAATGCGGAAACATTTGGATTTATTTCGTAACGTTTGTAAACGTTTTGCATAAATTGCTAAAATGGTGAAATGTTTGGTTTTGTTTCGCAACGTTTATAAACGTTCGGTTTAAATCGCTAAAGAGGTGAAACGTTTGGATTTATTTCGTAACACTTGTAAATGTTCGGCTTAAATCGCTAAAAAGGTGAAACGCTTGGATTTGTTTCGTAACGTTTGTAAACGTTTGGCTTAAATTTACAAAAAGGTGAAAAAGCTTGGATTTTTTCGGAACGATTGTAAACATTTGGCATAAATAGATAAAAATGGTGAAACGTTTGTATTTGTTTTTGTAACGTTTGTAAACGTTTGGATTGATTCGCTAAAAAGATGAAACGTTTAAATTTTTTTGTAGGGTTTATAAACGTTTGACTTATATCGCTAAAAAGGTGAAACGTTTGAATTTGTTTCGTAACGTTTGTAAATGTTTGGCTTCAATCGCTAAAAAGGGAAAACGTTTGGATTTGTTTCATAACGTTTGTAAACGTTTGGCATAAATCACTAAAAGGGTGAAATGTTTAGATTTATTTCGTAACGTTTTAAACGTTTGGCTTAAATTGCTAAAATGGGGAAGCATTTGGATTTGGTTCGTAGCGTTTGTAAACGTTCGGCTTAAATTGCTAAAAAGGTAAAACATTTGGTTTTGTTTCGCAGCGTTTGTAAATGTTCGACTTAAATCGCTACATAGGTAAACGTTTGGATTTCTTTCGTCGCGTTTGGAAACGTTCGGCTTAAATCGCTTAAAAGGTGAAACGCTTGGATTTGTTTCGTAACGTTTGTAAACGTTTGGCTTAAATTGTTAAAAAGGTGAAACGCTTGGATTTGTTTCGTAACGTTTGTAAACGTTCTGCTCAAATCGCTAATAAGGTCAAACGCCTGGATTTGCTTCTTAACGTTTGTAAACGTTGGCTTAAATTGCTAAAAAGGTGAAATGTTTGTTTTTGTTTTGCAACGTTTGTAAACGTTCGGCTTAATTCGCTAAAAAGGGGAAACGTTTGAATTTGTTTTGTACTGTTTGTAAACGTTTGGCTTAAATCGCTAAAAAGGTGAAACGTTTGGATTTATTTCTGAACGTTTGTAAACGTTTGGCTTAAATCGGTAAAAAGATGAAACGTTTGTATTTGTTTCGTAACTTTTGTAAACGTTTCGGTTAAATTGCTAAATAGGTGAAATACTTGGATTTGTTTCGTAATGTTTGTAAACGTTTAGCTTAATTTGATAAAAAGATGAAAAGCTTGGATTTGTTTTGTAACGTTTGTTAATGTTTGGCTTAAATTGCGAAAAAGGTGAAACATTTGGATTTATTTTGTAACGTTTATACATGTTTAGCTTAAATCGTTTGAATTTGTTTCCTAATGTTTGTAAACATTTGGCTTCAATCGCTAAAAAGGTGAAACGTTTGGATTTGTTTCGTAACGTTTGTAAACGTTTGGCATAAATCACTAAAAAGTTGAAATGTTTCGATTTGTTTCGTAACGTTTTAAACGTTTGGCTTAAATGGATAAAATGGGGAAATATTTGGATTTGTTTCGTAACATTTGTAAACGTTTGACTTAAATTTCTAAAAAGGTAAAATATTTGGTTTTGTTTCGCAACGTTTGTAAATGTTTGGCTTAAATCGCTAAAAAGGAAAATGTTTGGATTTCTTTCTTAGCGTTTGTAAACGTTCGGCCTAAATCGCTAAAAAAGTGAAACGCTTGGATTTGTTTCTTAACGTTTGTAAACGTTCTTCTGAAATCACTAAAAAGGTGAAACGTTTGGATTTGTTTCGTAACATTTGTAAACGTTCAGCTTAAATCGCTAAAAAGGTGAAACAGTTGGATTTGTTTCGTAACGTTTGTAAACTTTGGCTTAAATTGCTAAAAAGGGGAAATGTTTTGTTTTGTTTCGCAACGTTTCTAAACGTTCGGCTTAATTTGCTAAAACGGGGAAATGTTCGGTTTTGTTTTGCAACGTTTGTAAACGTTCGGCTTAATTAGCTTAAAAGGGGAAACGTTTGGATATGTTTCGTAACGTTTGTTAACGTTTGGTTTAAATCGATAAAAAGCTGAAACGTTTGGATTTGTTTCGTAACATTTGTAAATGTTTGGCTTAAATTTGTAAAAAGGGAAAACGTTTGGATTTAATTTGTAACGTTTGTAAGTGTTTGGCTTAAAGTGCTAAAAAGATGAAAGCTTGGATTTGTTTCATAACGTTTGTAAACGTTTGGCTTAAATTGCTAAAAAGGTGAAAGCTTGGATTTGTTTCATAACGTTTGTAAACGTTTGGCTTAAATTGCTAAAAAGTTGAAATGCTTGGATTTGTTATGTAACGTTTGTAAACGTTTGGCTTAAATTGCTAAAAAGGTGAAACGTTTGGATTTGTTTCATTACGTTTGTAAAGATTTGGCTTAAATCGCTAAAAAGGTTCAACGTTTGGATTTGTTTCATAACGTTTGTAAAGATTTGGCTTAAATCGCTAAAAAGGTTCAACGTTTGGATTTGTTTTGTAAAGTTTCTAAACGTTTGGCTTAAATCGCTAAAAAGGTGAAATGCTTATATTTATTTCGTAACTTTTCTAAATGTTTGGCTTAAATCGCTAAAAAGGTGAAATGTTTGGATTTCTTTTGTAACGTTTCTAAACGTTTGGCTTCAATCGCTAAAAATGGGAAACGTTTGGATTAGTTTCGTAACGTTTGTAAACGTTTGGCATAAATCGCTAAGAAGGTGAAATGTTTGTATTTGTTTCGTAACGTTTTAAACGTTTGGTTAAATCACTAAAATGGGGAAACATTTGTATTTGTTTCCTAACGTTTGTAAATGTTTGGCTTAAATTGCTAAAAAGGTCAAATGTTTGGTTTTGTTTCGTAACCTTTGTAAACGTACAACTTAAATCGCTAAAAAGGTGAAACAATTGGATTTATTTCGTAGCGTTTGTAAATGTTTGGCTTATATTGCTAAAAAGGGAAAACATTTGGATTTGTTTGGTAACGTTTGTAAACGTTCGGCTTAATTCGCTAAAAAGGAGAAACGCTTGGATTTGTTTCGTAACGTTTTAAAACATTTGGCTTGAATTGCTATATAGGTGAAACGCTTGGATTTCTTTCGTATCGTTTGCAAACATTCGTCTTAAATCGCTAGAAAGGCGAAATGTTTGGATTTGTTTTGTAACGTTTGTAAACGATCAGCTTAAATCGCTAAAAAGGTGAAACGCTTGGATTTGTTTCGTAACGTTGATAAACTTTGGCTTAAATTGCTAAAAGGGGGAAATGTTTGGTTTTGTTTCGCAAGGTTTGTAAACGTTCAGCTTAATTCGCTAAAAAGGGGAAACGTTTGGATTTGTTTCGTAACATTTGTAAACGTTTGGCTTAAATCGCTAAAAAGGTGAAATGTTTGGATTTGTTTTGTAACGTTTGTTAACGTTTGGCTTAAATTGCTAAAAAGGTGATATATTTCGGTTTGTTTCGTAACGTTTATAAATGTTTGGCTTAAATTTGTAAAAAGGGGAAACGTTTGGATTTGTTTCGTAACGTTTGTAAACGTTTTGCTTGAATTGCTAAAAAGGTGATACGCTTGGAATTGTTTCGTAACGTTTGTAAACGTTTGTCTTAAATTGCTAAAAAGTTGAAATGCTTGAATTTGTTTTGAAACATTTGTAAACGTTCGGCTTAAATTGCTAAAAAGGTGAAACATTTGGATTTGTTTTTTGGCGTTTGTAAATGTTTAGCTTAAATCGTTAAAAAGGTGAAACGTTTAAATTTCTTTCGTAATGTTTGTAAACATTTGGCTTCAATCGCTAAAAAGGTGAAACGTTTGGATTTGTTTCGTAAAATTTATAAACGTTTGGCATAAATCACTAAAAACGTGAAATGTTTCGATTTGTTTCGTAACGTTTTAAACATTTGGCTTAAATTGCTAAAATGGGGAAACATTTGGATTTGTTTCGTAACATTTGTAAACGTTTGCCTTAAATTGCTAAAAAGGTAAAATATTTGGTTTTGTTTCGCAACGTTTGTAAATATTTGGCTTAAATCGCTAAAAAGGTGAAACGTTTGGATTTGTTTCGTAACGTTTGAAAACGTTTGGCTTCAATCGCTAAAAATGTGAAACGTTTGGATTAGTTCTGTAACGTTTGTAAACGTTTGGCATAAATCGCTAAAAAGGTGAAATGTTTTATTTTGTTTCGCAACGTTTGTAAACGTTCGGGTTAAATCGCCAAAAAGGTGAAACATTTGGATTTGTCTTGTAACGTTTGTAAAAGTTTGACTTAAATCGTTAAAAAGGTGAAACGTTGGGATTTGTTTCGTAACGTTTGTAAACGTTTGGCTTTAATTGCTAAAAAGGTGAAACACTTGGATTTGTTTCGTAACGTTTGTAAACAATTAAACTGGCAAAAAGGAGAAATGCTTGGATTTGTTTCGTAACGTTTGTTAACTTTTGGCTTCAATTGCTAAAAAGGTGAAACGTTTGGATTTGTTTTGTAACGTTTGTAAACGTTTGGCTTCAATCGCTAAAAATGTGAAACGTTTGGATTAGTTCTGTAACGTTTGTAAGCGTTTGGTATAAATCGCTAAAAAGGTGAAATGTTTGGTTTTGTTTCGCAACGTTTGTAAACGTTCGGGTTTAATCGCTAAAAAGGTGAAACGGTTGGATTTGTTTCGTAACGTTTGAAAATGTTTGGCTTCAATCGCTAAAAATGTGAAACGTTTGGATAAGTTCTGTAACGTTTGTAAACGTTTGGCATAAATCGCTAAAAAGGTGAAATGTTTTGTTTTGTTTCGCAACGTTTGTAAACGTTCGGGTTAAATCGCTAAAAAGGTGAAACATTTGGATTTGTCTTGTAACGTTTGTAAACGTTTGACTTAAATCGTTAAAAAGGTGAAACATTGGGATTTGTTTCGTAATGTTTGTAAACTTTTGGCTTCAATTGCTAAAAAGGTGAAACGCTTGGATTTGTTTCCTAACGTTTGGCTTAAATCGCTAAAAAGGTGAAATGTTTGGATTTGTTTTGTAACGTTTGTAAACGTTTGGCTTAAATCGCCAAAAAGGTGATACGTTTGGATTTGTTTCGTAACGTTTGTAAACGTTTGGCTTAAATATGTAAAAAGGGGAAACGTTTGGATTTGTTTCGTAACGTTTGTAAACGTTCGGCTTAAATTGCTGAAAAGGTGAAACATTTGGATTTGTTTTTTAGCGTTTGTAAACTTTTGGCTTAAATTGCTAAAAAGGTGAAACGTTTGAATTTGTTTCATAATGTTTGTGAACATTTGGCTTAAATCGCTAAAAAGGTGAAACGTTTCAATTTCTTTCGTAACGTTTGTAATCGTTTGGCTTCAATCGCTAAAATATGAAACGTCTGGATTAGTTCCGTAACATTTGTAAATGTTTGGCATAAATCGCTAAAAAGGTGAAATGTTTGGTTTTGTTTCACAACGTTTGTAAACGTTCGGGTTAAATTGCTAAAAAGGTCAAATGTTTGGATTTGTTTCGCAACATTTGTAACCATTTGGCTTAAATCGTTAAAAAGGTGAAACATTTGGATTTGTTTTGTAACGTTTGTAAACGTTTGGCTTCAATCGCTAAAAATGTGAAACGTTTGGATTAGTTCTGTAACGTTTATAAACGTTTGGTATAAATCGCTAAAAAGGTGAAATGTTTGGTTTCGTTTCGCAACGTTTGTAAACGTTCGGGTTATATCACTAAAAATGTGAAACATTTGGATTTGTCTTGAAACGTTTGTAAACGTTTGACTTAAATCGTTAAAAAGGTGAAACGTTGGGATTTGTTTCGTAATAATTGTAAACGTTTGGCTTTAATTGCTAAAAAGGTGAAACGCTTGGATTTGTTTCGTAATGTTTGTAAACAATTAAATTTCCAAAAAGGAGAAATGCTTGGATTTGTTTCGTAACGTTTGTAAACGTTTGGATTAAATTGCTAAAAAGGTGAAACATTTGGATTTGTTTTTTGGCGTTTGTAAATGTTTAGCTTAAATCGTTAAAAAGGTGAAACGTTTAAATTTCTTTCGTAATGTTTGTAAACATTTGGCTTCAATCGCTAAAAAGGTGAAACGTTTGGATTTGTTTCGTAAAATTTGTAAACGTTTGGCATAAATCACTAAAAACGTGAAATGTTTCGATTTGTTTCGTAACGTTTTAAACATTTGGCTTAAATTGCTAAAATGGGGAAACATTTGGATTTGTTTCGTAACATTTGTAAACGTTTGCCTTAAATTGTTAAAAAGGTAAAATATTTGGTTTTGTTTCGCAACGTTTGTAAATATTTGGCTTAAATCGCTAAAAAGGTGAAACGTTTGGATTTGTTTCGTAACGTTTGAAAACGTTTGGCTTCAATCGCTAAAAATGTGAAACGTTTGGATTAGTTCTGTAACGTTTGTAAACGTTTGGCATAAATCGCTAAAAAGGTGAAATGTTTTATTTTGTTTCGCAACGTTTGTAAACGTTCGGGTTAAATCGCTAAAAAGGTGAAACATTTGGATTTGTCTTGTAACGTTTGTAAAAGTTTGACTTAAATCGTTAAAAAGGTAAAACGTTGGGATTTGTTTCGTAACGTTTGTAAACGTTTGGCTTTAATTGCTAAAAAGGTGAAACACTTGGATTTGTTTCGTAATGTTTGTAAACAATTAAACTGGCAAAAAGGAGAAATGCTTGGATTTGTTTCGTAACGTTTGTAAACTTTTGGCTTCAATTGCTAAAAAGGTGAAACGTTTGGATTTGTTTTGTAACGTTTGTAAACGTTTGGCTTCAATCGCTAAAAATGTGAAACGTTTGGATTAGTTCTGTAACGTTTGTAAGCGTTTGGTATAAATCGCTAAAAAGGTGAAATGTTTGGTTTTGTTTCGCAACGTTTGTAAACGTTCGGGTTAAATCGCTAAAAAGGTGAAACGGTTGGATTTGTTTCGTAACGTTTGAAAATGTTTGGCTTCAATCGCTAAAAATGTGAAACGTTTGGATAAGTTCTGTAACGTTTGTAAACGTTTGGCATAAATCGCTAAAAAGGTGAAATGTTTTGTTTTGTTTCGCAACGTTTGTAAACGTTCGGGTTAAATCGCTAAAAAGGTGAAACATTTGGATTTGTCTTGTAACGTTTGTAAGCGTTTGACTTAAATCGTTAAAAAGGTGAAACATTGGGATTTGTTTCGTAACGTTTGTAAACTTTTGGCTTCAATTGCTAAAAAGGTTTGGCTTCAATTGCTAAAAAGGTTTGGGATTTGTTTCCTAACGTTTGGCTTAAATCGCTAAAAAGGTGAAATGTTTGGATTTGTTTTGTAACGTTTGTAAACGTTTGGCTTAAATCGCCAAAAAGGTGATACGTTTGGATTTGTTTCGTAACGTTTGTAAACGTTTGGCTTAAATATGTAAAAAGGGGAAACGTTTGGATTTGTTTCGTAACGTTTGTAAACGTTCGGCTTAAATTGCTAAAAAGGTGAAACATTTGGATTTGTTTTTTAGCGTTTGTAAACTTTTGGCTTAAATTGCTAAAAAGGTGAAACGTTTGAATTTGTTTCATAATGTTTGTGAACATTTGGCTTAAATCGCTAAAAAGGTGAAACGTTTCAATTTCTTTCGTAACGTTTGTAATCGTTTGGCTTCAATCGCTAAAATATGAAACGTCTGGATTAGTTCCGTAACATTTGTAAATGTTTGGCATAAATCGCCAAAAAGGTGAAATGTTTGGTTTTGTTTCACAACGTTTGTAAACGTTCGGGTTAAATTGCTAAAAAGGTCAAATGTTTGGATTTGTTTCGCAACGTTTGTAACCATTTGGCTTAAATCGTTAAAAAGGTGAAACATTTGGATTTGTTTTGTAACGTTTGTAAACGTTTGGCTTCAATCGCTAAAAATGTGAAACGTTTGGATTAGTTCTGTAACGTTTATAAACGTTTGGTATAAATCGCTAAAAAGGTGAAATGTTTGGTTTCGTTTCGCAACGTTTGTAAACGTTCGGGTTATATCACTAAAAATGTGAAACATTTGGATTTGTCTTGAAACGTTTGTAAACGTTTGACTTAAATCGTTAAAAAGGTGAAACGTTGGGATTTGTTTCGTAATAATTGTAAACGTTTGGCTTTAATTGCTAAAAAGGTGAAACGCTTGGATTTGTTTCGTAATGTTTGTAAACAATTAAATTTCCAAAAAGGAGAAATGCTTGGATTTGTTTCGTAACGTTTGTAAACGTTTGGATTAAATTGCTAAAAAGGTGAAACATTTGGATTTGTTTCATAACCTTTCTAAACGTTTGGCTTAAATCACTAAAAAGGTGAAACGTTTTGATTTGTTTCGTAGCGTTTGTAAACGTTTGGCTTAAATCGCTAAAAAGGTGAAAAATTTGGATTTGTTTCGTACCGTTTGTAAATGTTTGGCTTATTCGCTAAAAAGGTGAATTTTTTTGATTTGATTCGTAACGTTTGGCATAAATCTCTAAAAAGGTGAAATGTTTGGATTTGTTTCAAAACGTTTTAAATGTTTGGTTTAAATTGCTAAAAAGGTGAAACATTTGGATTTATTTCGGTACGTTTGTAAACGTTCAGCTTAAATCGCTAAAAAGGTGAAACGGTTGGATTTGTTTCATAACGTTTGTAAACTTTGGCTTAAATCGCTAAATAGGTGAAACGTTTCAATTTCTTTCGTAACATTTTAATCGTTTGGCTTCAATCGCTAAATTGTGAAACGTCTGGATTAGTTCCGTAATATTTGTAAATGTTTGGCATAAATCGCTAAAAAGGTGGAATGTTTGGTTTTGTTTCACAACGTTTGGGTTAAATTGCTAAAAAGATCAAATGTTTGGATTTTTTTCGCAACGTTTGTAACCGTCTGGCTTAAATCGTTAAAAAGGTGAAATGTTTAAATTTATTTTGTAACGTTTGTAAACGTTTGGCTTCAATCGCTAAAAATGTGAAACGTTTGGATTAGTTATGTAACGTTTGTAAACGTTTGGTATAAATCGCTAAAAATGTGAAATGTTTGGATTTGTTTCGCAACGTTTGTAACCATTTGGCTTAAATCGTTAAAAAGGTGAAACATTTGGATTTGTTTTGTAACGTTTGTAAACGTTTGGCTTCAATCGCTAAAAATGTGAAACGTTTGGATTAGTTCTGTAACGTTTATAAACGTTTGGTATAAATCGCTAAAAAGGTGAAATGTTTGGTTTCGTTTCGCAATGTTTGTAAACGTTCGGGTTATATCACTAAAAATGTGAAACATTTGGATTTGTCTTGAAACGTTTGTAAACGTTTGACTTAAATCGTTAAAAAGGTGAAACGTTGGGATTTGTTTCGTAATAATTGTAAACGTTTGGCTTTAATTGCTAAAAAGGGGAAACGCTTGGATTTGTTTCGTAATGTTTGTAAACAATTAAATTTCCAAAAAGGAGAAATGCTTGGATTTGTTTCGTAACGTTTGTAAACGTTTGGATTAAATTGCGAAAAAGGTGAAACATTTGGATTTGTTTCATAACCTTTCTAAACGTTTGGCTTAAATCACTAAAAAGGTGAAACGTTTTGATTTGTTTCGTAGCGTTTGTAAACGTTTGGCTTAAATCGCTAGAAAGGTGAAAAATTTGGATTTGTTTCGTACCGTTTGTAAACGTTTGGCTTATTCGCTAAAAAGGTGAAATTTTTTTTATTTGATTCGTAACGTTTGGCATAAAATCTCTAAAAAATGTGAAATGTTTGGATTTGTTTCAAAACGTTTTAAATGTTTGGTTTAAATTGCTAAAAAGGTGAAACATTTGGATTTATTTCGGTACGTTTGTAAACGTTCAGCTTAAATCGCTAAAAAGGTGAAACGGTTGGATTTGTTTCATAACGTTTGTAAACTTTGGCTTAAATCGCTAAATAGGTGAAACGTTTTCTTTCGTAACGTTTTAATCGTTTGGCTTCAATCGCTAAATTGTGAAACGTCTGGATTAGTTCCGTAACATTTGTAAATGTTTGGCATAAATCGCTAAATATGTAAAATGTTTGGTTTTGTTTCACAACGTTTGTAAACGTTTGGGTTAAATTGCTAAAAAGATCAAATGTTTGGATTTTTTTCGCAACGTTTGTAACCGTCTGGCTTAAATCGTTAAAAAGGTGAAATGTTTCGATTTGTTTTGTACCGTTTGTAAACATTTGGCTTCAATCGCTAAAAATGTGAAACGTTTGGTTTAGTTCTGTAACGTTTGTAAACGTTTGGTATAAATCGCTAAAAACGTGAAATGTTTGGTTTTGTTTCGCAACGTTTGTAAACGTTTGGGTTAAATCGCTAAATAGGTGAAACGTTTGGATTTGTTTTGTAACGTTTGAAAACGTTTGGCTTCAATCGCTAAAAATGTGAAACGTTTGGATTAGTTCTGTAAGGTTTGTAAACGTTTGGCATAAATCGTTAAAAAGGTGAAATGTTTTGTTTTGTTTCGCAACGTTTATAAACGTTCGGGTTAAATCGCTAAAAAGGTGAAACATTTGGATTTGTATGGCAACGTTTGTAAATGTTTGACTTAAATCGTTAAAAAGGTGAAACGTTTGGATTTGTTTCGTAACGTTTGTAAACGTTTGGCTTTAATTGCTAAAAAGGTGAAACGCTTGGATTTGTTTCGTAACTTTTGTAAACAATTAAATTGCCAAAAGGGAGAAATGCTTGGATTTGTTTCGTAACGGTTGTAAACGTCTGGATTAAATTACTAAAAAGGTGAAACATTTGGATTTGTTTCATAACCTTTCTAAACGTTTGGCTTAAATCACTAAAAAGGGGAAACATTTTGATTTGTTTC